>NC_140165.1:286517718-286567122 GCF_963971535.1 Notolepis coatsorum | reverse complement strand
TCTGTCATAAAACGATAAAGCAGACAGAAATGCGGGAACGTTCTGATTATATTTAAAGGTCCTGTGTCTTATAAATGGCCTTTTCCAGTGTTTAGCATTGTTTCCTAGCAATGGGGGATTATATCAATGTGGTCTGTGTCTCTAATTATCATTTTGACTGAATGAATGAATGAATGAAAACTTTATTAACAGATTGCAGAATGGGTACAGTGCAGTACAGCTCAATACATACAATTGTTAAGGGGATGCAGACCAGAGAAAGACTTTCGTCTTGTTTCCACCAGGGTCCCCCATTTCCAATTCATCGTAACATATATGACATACATGACATACAGATAGACAGTACTGCTACATCTATACATTTATGACATACCAGATTTGCAATTACAGTACTGTATTTGTGATACAAAAAGAGTCCAGAAAGAAAAGAGTATATACATTTAGGCGTAGAAACTGTACATTGGATTGGGTAGGTGGGGGTGGGACTGTACATTGGAGGTGGTTGGGGGGGGGGGGGGGGGGGGTAGGAGTGGGGGGGGGGGGGGGTGTTTGCGGGGGTTGTGTTCGGACATTTACAGGGGCCAGTTTCGAGTTGCAGTCTCCCTTAGGTGTTTTTTGAGAGTGTTTTTGAAAGTGGGTAGTGATTCACATTCCTTTACAGCTTTGGGTAGGGCGTTCCACATTGATGTGGCATAATTGCGAAACGTGTTTAGTCCCTTGTTTGAGCCGAATCTGGGTTTAACATGATTTGTGGAGCTCCCTCTGGTGTTGTGATCGTGGTATTCACTGACCTTTGGGAAGTATTTAGTCATGTACATGGGTACCTTGGTCGTGTAGTGTATCTTGTAGACCAGGCCCATTGCAAGTTGCTGTACTCTGTCGTCTACTCTAAGCCATCCTAGGTTGTCAAAGTGGGCAGGGGTGAGGTGGGTTCTAGGAGTAAGGTCAAGCAGTAGTCTGACCAGTTTGTTTTGAGATGTTTGTAATTTTGTTTTTAGCGCCTTTGAGGTGCTTTGGTACCATGAGGTGCAAGCATAGTCGTAGTACCCTTGAATGAGTGCTCCTGCTAGAGTCTTCAGGGTATTCTTGTTTACCAGTGAGGAGATCCGGTACAAGAAACGAGTTCGTTGGTTGACTTTTTTTATTACATTGGATGCCATTTTGTCACAGGAAAGATTTGCCTCTAGGATGGAACCCAGGTAGGTAATATCTTCTTTCCTTGTGACAATATTGTCACCCACTGTAACTGAGAAGCCGTCGGTCTTGCTGACTCATCAGTTTAGTCTCGAGTTCACGAGATCTTCCCTCACTCAACTAAGCCATTCTGATTTGACTGTTTTGCTGACGTGAATAAGGCACTGGTTGTAGTCACCGCCCACAATCAACAACATGTAAATGTGTGTGCGCGCGGGGATGGAGCTTCTCCCCCGCAGTCGGGAGCACTCGCATATCACTGTCAAAATATCGTTGCGCACGCTCCCACACGCACGCCCATATTCCGATCCGTGCAATAATATTCACAGGGGTGTATATTGTCATTTGAAACAAGTTACCAATGCGTTGTCCCGTGGGATTATGCCCCCCGCAGCGAAATTAATTAGTATCCCCCTCAATCTTTCGATCTCGCTTTCGAGTCTGCCAGTCGCAGACTGTGGGTGACTGTCACTCAAAGCGCTTATGGGCGGAGCCCCACAAAACAGCTTGAAATCTTGAAGTGGAAACATTTTGCTTTAGAGTACTTGATTAAAAATATAAAACAATGAACTTTTTTGAAAAAAACTTTACAGACTCACAGGAATTGGGTAAAGTTGCCCAAATAGTGAAAGGAATAGCAATGCATGTCCCCTTTAAAAGGCGTTGACATTGTAAAACGAAATAAGTGGAGTTTCGAAGCTGTAAGCAGAATACAAGTCATATGAACACCCACGATATATAGGCTACCTGTATCCAGAGCAGCATTAGGTGCTATATATGCTTTTTGACACATTTATTGCAAGGGTTTTGTATACACATAAACTCAACAAATAACCTCTGTTCTCCTTGCAATGCGTTTTTAATTCTTTCTTATACAGTAGGAAGGGGGGAAGAACACTATATCGTGGGTGTTCCCCATAGGCGGCGGGTATATAATATACCCTAGGAATCTTGAAATGTATATAATATAATTTGCGCAGGCTGCTGGCTATTGTGTGTGTCTTGTGCTGCAGCCCGCTGGCCAAGGTGTCAACGACGAAGGTGTCAATCGGCTAGGTGGCAGCGTTTAACATTCCAGGTACAGGCAGTAACCAATCATGCATAGGCTCAGGTTAAATAATGTAGCCAATCACATCATTCATATGATCATCCTGATCCCGCAGTAAAGCAAACATCTGCATTCCGAATCTCCGCCTGCCGATTGCTTTGTAGCGAACACCAGCGCGCTATTTTGAGTCAAATTTCAAAAAGCTAAATGGATATACGGTATTTTTTCCAAGGTATATAAACAAAGTAATTTAGAAGCTGCACCGGGTTGCCCCTGGACATAACTACGGATCACCGTATGTTGCTTTATCTTGCCATACAAGGCTTGCTCTAAGTCTAAGAGGACATGATGAGAGTCAGAGTTCATCAAATCGTGGACACTTTTTAGAGCTACTGTAAACTGTATGTACATTGTTTTCAAAGCATGATGAGATCCAAATATCCATGATTCAAGTTGTGAACGGTCTTTCTCAGCAATGAGGCACATCACACCCAAAACTGTCTATAAGAACTAGGGATGCCCCGATCGATCAGCCACCGATCGTTATCGGCCGATAATCAGTATAAATATGCGATCGGGGGAATTCCGATACATTAGTCATATTCGCCGATCGCGGGAAACTGATCAAGTGGATATCTCACTCGCTTGTCTCAGACGCACAGGACCTGCAAACTGCTCCTCCTCCCCTAGCCCCGCCCGTACCCGTGTAGAGTTTGTAAACACAGAGGAGGCGGACCTCCTCTGCTGAGTCTAGATAGTGCATTTGACCTGAGCTAACGTTAGCTACCTAGCTATCGTTACTGTTTAAACAAAATTACCCAGTGTCAACTATTCACTTTTAGTAGGCATTGTCTAACGGTATTTAGCCGGCTAGCTACTGATAGCTCCGGATATCAACAAATGCCCCAGGAAGTCTAGTAGCCCATGTTGATATCTCCGTTAGCTTGCGTTAGCTTGCGTTAGCTGACGTTAGTTCACGGTTCAAAACTAAATGTCCGATTGAACTAAATAGTTGTCTTAACGTCATCTAGCCGGCTAGCAGTAGCTACAGATAGCTCCTGATATCAATGTCTTATAACATTGATTGAATGCGTATTCGAGCTGAGGGCTTGCTGAATGTGAAATGACCAAAGCATAACGTTACCAATAGGGTCCCGCTGCAGCGCCGGAGAATCCTTTTTGGAGCTAGGCTACTAGAGTACACACAGACAGTGGAGCTGTTTGCAGATAGCGAGCATTTTGACTTGTTGCGTGGTGGCGATGTCTCGCAGATAATACAAGTACAAGTCTAATTATATAATATATATATTTTATAAAAAAAAAAAAAAAAAAATTTATATAAAATAATTTTTAATTTCTTTTTAATCAAAAACGATCGGTATCGGATCGGTATCGGCCGATATGGCTCACGACGATCGGGTGATCGGTATCGGTGGCAAAAAACGGTGATCGGGGCATCCCTAATAAGAACAACAATGCGTCAGGAGAGTCTGCTTCACATTGAAAGTGATCTCACAGACAAAGTTAAAGCAGAAAAGATCATTGATGCCAAGACGAAACATCACATTTCGCTGCATTAAGGTAAGACAATGGTTAATCTATTATTATGCCTTCATTTGAACACTTAATTTGCACTATATATTAAATGAGTGCATGGGCTCGCCTCGCATAGCCTAGTGGGTGTGTCTATTGACAAAAAAAGGAAAAATTGTGCGGGCTCCGCACGATATTGCCTACCCAAAATGTTCTTCTAACCCGCCGCCTATGGGTGTTCCTATACTTGTATTCAGCTTACAGCTTTGAAACTCCACTTATTTCGTTTTACAATGTCAAAACCTTTATCGTTTTGATAGTGTATGCGCGTTCACGCTGAGGGGGAGTCGGATTCTGGCAGGGGAGTCCGAATTCGGCACAACACCGGCCAAGGAGGTAACATTATTTGTCATTGAGTTGAGAGCTCCCCAGACTACAGCTGGGCGATCGCCTACAATGGCGATTGCCTAGAGCAAACTATTGGATATTATTATGAAGAGGAAGAGGACAAACGGTGATGATCCATCCAATAACATAAGGTGCGTTTTCACCAGACTATGTTGGATTCTAGTATTTTCAAACAGGCTGTTTGGATGTAAGTTCCTGGATGTAATGTATAGAGTAGTATGGGCGGAGCTATTTGCTATAGTGCAGGTTGGTGACTGTCACTCAAAGCGCATTGCGAGTATGGAGTGCAGAAAGTCCTGCTCTATAGTACTTGATTAGAAATACAAAACAATGCATTTTTTTTTGTAAACCTTACAGATGTGTTCCATAGACTCACAGGAATTGCGTAAAATTGCCCAAATAGTGAAAGAAATAGTAAGATAGTTCCCCTTTCAAATTAAACCAAGGATAAATAATTTGATCTAAGACCTGACCACTAAGTTAAAATGAAACCAAGGATAATAAATTGAATCTAAGAACTGACCACTAAGTTAAAATAAAAAAGACTGTGGGCGCCAGGGTGGTTGCAGTGCAACGCGGACGTCCTGGGTTCAACTCCCGGACCTGGCGACCTTTGCTGCATGTCTTTCCCCCATGTCTTCTCCCAACCTTCCTCTCTGTCGTGGGGGGGGAAGCAGTGGAGAGATAACTTTATGCTCCGTGTCCCTCTCTCCCTCCCCTCCTCTCCCTCTCTCTCTCTCTCTCCCTCTCCCTCTCCCTCTCCCTCTCTCTCTCTCTCTCTCCTCTCTCTCTCTCTCATCTCTCTCTCTCTCTCCTCTCTCTCTCTCTCTCTCTCTCTCCTCTCTCTCTCTCTCTCTCTCTCTCTCTCTCTGCCAGTCGCAGACTGTGGGTGACTGTCACTCAAATCGCTTATGGGCGGAGCCCATCCAAAAATAGCCTGAAATCCTGAGGCTGAAAAATTATAGCCTGAAATCCTGAGGCTGAAAAATTATGCTTTTGAGTACTTGATCAAAAATATAAAACAATGAATTTTTTTTGAAAAAAAAAATTACGTGTTCCATAGACTCACAGGAATTGTGTAAAATTGCCCAAATAGTGAAAGAAATAGTAAGATAGTTCCCCTTTAAAATTAAACCAAGGATAAATTATTTGATCTAAGACCTGACCACTAAGTTAAAATTAAACCAAGGATAATAATTGAATCTAAGACCGGACCACTAAGTACAAATTTAAAAGACTGTGGGCGCCAGGGTGGTGCAGTGCAACACGGACGTCCTGGGTTCGACTCCTGGACCTGGCGACCTTTGCTGCATGTCTTTCCCCCATGTCTTCTCCCAAACTTCCTCTCTGTCGGGCCTGTCCGAAATAAAGCAGTAAAATGCCAAAAAAATACATAAAAAAAATATATAATAATTAAAAAGGCCTGACCATTAAGTTAAAGGTCCCATGCATTATAAATGGCCTTTTCCAGTGTTTAGCATTGTATCCTATAGCAATTGGGGATTATATCAATGTGGTCTGTGTCGTTCACGAGATCTTCCCTCACTCAACTAAGCTGTTCTGATTTGACAGTATTGCTGACGTGAATATAGCACTGATTTGCATAACTAACGCCCCCCTCTATGGTTGACAGCGACAGCAGAGCGAGTGGAAATATCTTCACTTCCTGAGCGAGGCAGAGAGCAAGCGAGAGAGAGGGAGAGAGAGATAGAGAGAGGGAAGAGAGAGAGGGAGAGAGAGAGAGATAGAGAGGGAGGAGAGAGAGATAGAGAGGGAGAGAGAGACAAGAGCTTCTGTCAGGGAAACAAACCGCGCACGGGGAAGCAGTGGCACACACACATTTACACACACAACCTGTACCGCACGGGGGGAAGCAGTGGAGAGATAACTTTATGCTCCGTGTCCCTCTCTCCCTCCCCCCTCTCTCTCTCTCTCTCTCTCTCTCTCCCTCCCTCCCTCCCTCCCTCCCTCTCTCTCTCTCTCTCTCTCTCTCTCTCTCTCTCTCTCTCTCTCTCTCTCTCTCTCTCTCTCTCTCTCTCTCTCTCTCCTCTCTCTCTCTCTCTCTCTCTCTCTCTCTCTCTCTCTCTCTCTCTCTCTCTCTCTCTCTCTCTCTCTCTCTCTCTCTCTCTCTCTCTCTCTGTCTGCCAGTTGCAGACTGTGGGTGACTGTCACTCAAAGTGCTTATGGGCGGAGCCCATCCAAAAATAGCCTGAAATCCTGAGGCTGAAAAATGATGCTTTTGAGTACTTGATCAAAAATATAAAACAATGCATTTAAAAAAAAAAATGTATGCATGCATGTCCCCTTTAAAATTAAACCAAAGAGAAATAATTATAAAAAAATAAAAATAAAAAAGACCTGACCACTAAGTTAAAATGTAATATATTATTCAATGCATTATTAACTGTTAATAACTGCATATCTGCCTTCTTTCTGCAGCAACATTACAATTAATTGAATCATTCACAATTATGACAAGGCTATGGAAGAACTACGCTAGAATGAGCAAACACAACATCCATGTCGACAAAATGGACAGTATGGCTTGTGTGTGTGTGTGTGTGTGTGTGTGTGTGTGTGTGTGTGTGTGTGTGTGTGTGTGTGTGTGTGTGTGTGTGTGTGTGTGTGTGTGCGTGCGTGTGCGTGCGTGCGTGTGTGTGAGAGAGAGAGGGAGAGAAAAAAAAAGGGGGGTCGAATTTTGAGAGCACCCCTCCCCATATGTTTTGTGCATCATCCTGTAGAGTAGGATCACATTATCCATCGTGGGCTCTCTGGGAATTTCATCAGTGTGTAACATCTCACTTCTTCACACATCACCCCCCGGCTTGGCCTGGAGGACTCTCCTGACGGACCTTCCTGGCACCGCAGTGACCCGGCTGCCACATCGTCAGATGGATCAAAGTGCCCCCGTCCCACTATTTACCCCCTTTGTCTGCCTTCCCACGCAGTACGAGGGGAACCGATACTGTATGGTGCACGAAAATGGACTAAACCTCAAGATGCTTCTCTGTTCCAGCTATTGTGCCCTAGTGGTCTGTGGTGCCGCCACAGCACATAAAGAGGGGGAAAGCATTGGGTGTGTTTCCTTTAAAAGCCTTTGGGTGCATTGCCTTTAAATTAGGGATGTCCGATACTATCGGCCTACCGATATTGGCATTAAAATGTGATATCGGAAAATATCGGTATCGGTTTAAAAAAAATATATATATATATATATATAATAATTTTTTTTAACATTTCTATAACCTTTATTTACCCAGGCAAACAAGTAAGAACAAATTCTGATTTTATTTATTGTCAAAAGTATGCATAATGTTGTGTTAATTCCACAACAAGAGATATGTAATGTTAATTACCTGAAATTATTCCGTTTTGGGGGGGGGGGGGGGACCCTGCATATATCGGTATCGGTTGATATCGGTATCGGAAATTAAGAGTTGGACAATATTGGTATATCGGTATCGGTAAAAAAGCCAATATCGAGCATCCCTACTTTAAATTCCTTTGGGTGCTTTGCCTTTAAATTCCTTTGGGTGCTTTGCCTTTAAAAGCCTTTGGGTGCTTTGCCTTTAAAAGTATTTGGGTACTTTGTCTTTAGAATAATTTTGGTGCTTTGCCTTTAAAATTATTTGGGTGCTTTTCCTTTACACGTCTTTGGGTGCTTTGTCTTTCAAATACTTTTTGTGCTTTGCTTTTATAACCATTTGGGTGTTTTGCCTTTAACGTCCTTTAGGTGCTTTATCTTTAAAACCCTTTGAGGTGTTGAGTTTTTTGCCGTTAAAACCCTCTGAGGTGTTGAGTTTCTTCCAAGCAGTTCCTCTGAATTGTCTTTTGGAATTCTTGATACTTGATTTGATTTGATTTGATTTGATTTGATTTGATTTGATTTGATTTGAATTTGAAATCTTTATTTCGAACATGTAAATACAAACAATATAAAACAAAAACAAATAATTGATCTCTAGCAATGAAATGGAAATAAATAAAAATAAAAATACTGTATAGATTATCTAGATTATTAGAGATAGCAGTCATTAGAATGTTTGGTTCACACAATGGTGGTTTTATCAAATGGTTAAACCAAGATGCATGAACTGGAAGCTACTCTGGCTACTCTTCAGTAAATTATGTAAAAAAATTAATAATAATAAAAAAATCTTTATTGGCACAGTAACAACCAACTTGTTTCTGCAACAAGCCTTTTTCAGAGTTACATATTTGGACCTTAAATACCTTCGTAAAATACCCCCTACAGGTCCCACAATACATTCACACAAGGACAGCTATTGCTTTGCCATCTGGGATAGAACCAAACAAAGCTGGGAGGGAGGAATGTCAAACATCAAGGGGGTTTAGCACCCCGCCCCCAGTCCCCCCCCCCCCTACACACGAGCTTCTTCTGTCAGATGTTTAAGAAATCCACGACCCATACAGACCTGCCCGTGGCATTAACAATAACCATGATAGCATTGACGGGAATCCGTTGTGATAAAGCATCGTGGGGGCTGGATCTGGGGAATATTGGGAGCAGGAAGAGGCTGAAGGGAAATATCATTCCTGTTAGAACGCTGCTGCTTCCCCCAGTCGCCAAGTCTCCTGGTGACCTTGTGATTTATGAACCACTAGTGCTTGTCGAGTGGATCAGAATACAGCCTTGTAGGGACGACGCACGCAAACACATGTATAGCATGAGAGCTTCCCCCGGGAAGGCATGCACTCGACATTATCATCTCCAACATGCCTTTGTAGACATGTACATTCAAATCAGACTTGATTAAGATGTAATGTTTTCTGTGTTACACAGAAGAAAAATGCATGCACAGTGATGGGCGTATTTAAAGGATCACTTCACCAATAAAAGAATGCCGGTTTATTTGGCACATAATCTCACACACATCCAAAAACTCTAAACAGTTTTGCAAACATTTGTTTGGTTTGACAGTTATTGAGAATAAATTAGCTTGGATATGGCCACCAGTGATGTCATTGCAGACCTCAAATCCTTGTGTTAATTACAGCTCAATGAAATGATAAGGTAGCAGTCCCTGTAAGACAAGGTATTGATCTTTTTTAATCTACATCATTTCATGGAGCTGTAATTAACACAACACAAGGATTCAATGTCCCCAATGACATCACTGAATCACTGTGTGTGCAAAACTGTTTAGAGTTTTTGGATGTGTGTGAGATTGTATGCCAAATAAATCAACATTGTTTTTTGGTGAAGTGCCCCTTTAAGTTGTGTTCTTGACCTTTTTCCCATTTTAAAGTGTCCGATAGGCCTATCTATATTTATTTTGCTGTGAATTCAGAGATGACACATGTTGAAACGCGGATTCCAATCATGTCGTGGCTAACTGGCCTTTCCAGCCTATTCTGAATGGTATGAAGTGATGTAGAAAATGAGCAAGATGAAGAGGATTACAGCCCCTAGACCTCAAGTGCTTATCATCCTCTGTGGTGCTAGAGTGTATCCATGGAAACAGGAAGTGAGAGGCAAGCTTCCAAGATGGCCACCGGCTTGTGAATGGGCGCATTCCTCAACGGCAGGGTGTCTGGTCGAAGGGAGGAGGGGCGAAGCATGAGTGTTTACTCCGAAAGGGACTATATAAATAGTAACTGCTGCTGTTTTTTTTAAGGACTTCCTGTCACTAGGTATTCCATAAAACAGTAGTTAAATAAACAATCAGTTTCCCATTGGGGCTGCCTTGTCTATACGGAGTGAAGCGTACCGTGAGTTCAATCCAGGACCCCAGCGTGTGTGTGGATTTAAAACCCAGACGTAAGACATGGAGAGTGCTGTTCCAGGTCACCACACTCTCTTTACCCCCACACTCCGTCTTGCCATACAGGCTCGACACAGGGCTTGAGCCGGGGCTCCGCTCTCAGCAGTTTCTGCCTCATATCCCAAGATAGAGTGACGGAGAAAGTATAACCGCCGATACAATTGCTTCAAATCACAGAGTATATTCGACTCTATTGTGAGTCTACATTTCAACGCTGGCTCGGGGGTGTATTCGGGTCACAAGTTTAGAGAGTCAAATACACAACGTGATTAAGTTCTCTTGATTGTTTAAATTTTTTGAATGACGTCCCCCCCCCCCCCCCCCCATTTTTAGCTTTTTTTTAACCATTCCACACCCAGATTTTTATTTCACTATTGTGATTTCAGTGGGACATATCGCTGTGCATAGGGGCTCAGGAGACAAGAGACATGGAGGCGAGGAAATAAATCTAGGGATGCTGTCAGCTCTAGGGAATGCATTAGGAAGTCTTTTAGGAGAGGACAGAGGGACAAGACAGAGAGGGGTAGAGAAAAGGAATCTCTTTAATGTAATCTCCCTCATCCCTAAACACACACACACACACACACACACACACACACACACACACACACACACACACACACACACACACACACACACACACACATAATCTACCAGCTGTCCTTGGCGAGAAGGACACCATCCATCATACTAGCCTTATTTTAGACAAGGCCATGAAGCCGTCAACGGGAGTTCTGAATGCAGCTTTTGTCCGCCACGTTTGACAAACCAAAGGAGAGCACATGCCCAAAATGTTAGTGCGTAAAATGATCCCTTTGTGACCTTTGTAGTTCTTACAGGACTAAAACAATTCACCTTATTGTAGAGCTGCCCTCGAACAAAAGAAAACCTTAAGTCCCCTAAAAGTCCTAGGATCGATTTGTTGATTTACGAGTTTCAGTTTATGAGTTCCCGTATTTAATTAGCATTTTTGTCAATCACATGAATGAACATTTCTGCAAATGTGCCAGTTTTAGCTAGACGGTTCATTTTCAACTGTAGTTCCTCAGCAAGATAAATTTAACTCGATTTGTGTTTTACATTCAATCACACAGAGGCCTCTTTAAATACATTTTCAGGATTTCAAAAAGCATAAAGGGGCTACCCTGCTTTCTTTGGAACATGGAACTGGTTAGTATTAGTAAGAGCCACGCGTGGCATGTTCCCGCAGTGGTCATCATGTGATATTTGTTTTGAGGGAGATTCAGAGGAAAAGACACAAGAGATTAGAGTCCACTGTTGGCCGGGGCGAACGGAAGGCGGAGGCGGGGGGGGCAGGGAGATGGGGGGGGAGGATGTGAGGGGTGTGATAAAGCGTCCACCGCCCCTATAGCCTCGCTCATGTCACCACGGACAGACAGCACCCTCATCTCCAGGGAAGTATCGTTTGTGCTCATCATCTATCATCCATCAGTATCATCTGCGTGTCCCGCGAGGGCCAAACACAGCGCTCACAGATACCATCAATCTCCCTTCCGCTTTACAGACGCGGAGCCGCCTCTCCCGGGGCCCGCTGGCCTGGCCCTGCCGGCCAACAGCCAAACGGCACAATCGGGTAAACAGAAGTGTGTGTGTGTGTGTGTGTGTGTGTGTGTGTGTGTGTGTGTGTGTGTGTGTGTGTGTGTGTGTGTGTGTGTGTGTGTGTGTGTGTCTGTGTGTGTGTGTGTGTGTGTGTGTGTGTGCGTGCGTGTGTGCGTGCGTTTGTGCGTGTGTGCTGGCGTGCGTGCATGACTGTGTCCCTGCATGTGTGTGTGCGTGTTTCTATTTAGCAACATGGGCGCATGTTTTGTCTCACAAACCACACTGCAGTGGCGTACAGTATCTAATCAAGAGATAAGATGTGAGGTTTGGTGGCTGGGAGGAGGGAACTCAAATCAAAACCCCATGGAGAGGTAACTATCCACCCCCCCCCCCCCCCCACCCCCACCCAGAGCAGAATGGAGCTGGGAAAAAATCTTGGGCAGATGTGAAAATGGAAACCCATGAGACACTGATGTCTTAATAATAATCTTCCTTTTTTCCTCTCCCCTATACAGCGGTATCTCTCTCTCTCTCTCTCTCTCTCTCTCTCTCTCTCTCTCTCTCTCTCTCTCTCTCTCTCTCTCTATATATCTCTATCTCTATCTCTATCTCTCTCTCTCTCTCTCTCTCTCTCTCTCTCTCTCTCTCTCTCTCTCTCTCTCTATCTCTATCTCTATCTCTCTCTCCCCCTCCCTCCTCCCCTGTGCCGGAGAGACCAACCAGAGCCGTGGACAATGAGCTCCATCCTGTAGTAGACGCCGCCCCTCTCTCAGACCACAAATTCTCTGCGCCTGTTCCGGAGGCATAAATTGCCGCTCCCTGGGGGTGGCTAGAAAAGAGGAGTGTGGGGGAGAGGGAGCCAGATAGAGCTGTCTGAAGGGGCTCCTGTTTCAAATTAGGTCTGCTCGACACAAGTCACCTCCACTCCAACCTCAGAGAGTCCCCGCCTATAGCATCCAAAACGCTTGCGTACGATCCATACCTCCCGTCCGTAACGTAACACTGCCGCTGCGTTCCAACGGGGGGTTTCGTGTGCGCAGGAAGCCCGCAGCGAGAGTGTCGGTTCTCCGTACGTCGGAGTGTCAGGGGCCCGATGGATCTAGGTGTCACAGCTCCTGTGGTCTTCCTGATCGGGGCACTGAAAGGCGCTTTACAGCCCTGTTAAATGCAAGTAAAAAGCTCAGTCTAAAGAGGCATATATTTCATGGCCTGTGTGCTCTCACAGTTAATGCCCCTACCCCAGCGTGTGTTCATTGCACTTCCTCCCGTTTTCTCTACCTCTGTGCCCCGACGGACCCAGGTCACCGCCGAGTTAAGACCCTCGTGAAACTGAGTATAGGCCAGAAGGATACTGTGCTGCACCCGTAGGAATAGAATGCGTTTCATTCTTCCATATCTATCTGTACACACAGTAAGAGACCGAACAGTGAGAATCTGAACGGACGAGGTTGTGTGGAGTGTTATGAGTTATGTGCAGATTTATGGGCAGATGATCCATATGACATGAGAAAGGGGTGAAGAAGATAATTCTTTGTTTTGAGTATCAGATATAAAGAGAAACCGAGCATGCGGGACAAATTGGCTGAAAGAGAGACGGGGGAGAGGGGGGTACTTGGTGGGAAACGTCCCGCTCTGTAGTCCTGGCATCGGGACAGATTGATGGTACGACAGGGAGCACTTTAGACATCTCAGGTTCGTCACTGTGATACAGGGCGATGGGAAGCGCGGGGTTGGATCGGGGTGAGCGAGCTGTGGCATCAGAAGTACACGTTGGCACTGTTCCGGGTACACCGCCGGCCTGAGCCCGCCCCCCAAAATTAAGGGTTTGATAAAGCACTGATCTGATCTCACCCCCGATGCTCGCCGTGGGTAGGTTCACGTTGGTCCCACTGCTCTCGTACAAGGAGGGGGTCAGGGCAGAGAAGGAGCGAGGCTCACCCCAACCCTGACCTCTCGGTGGAATCAATTTCCCTCGCTCGCAGTTTGGTTGCAAGCACCGTGACTGTCAAAACAGGCCTTGTGCCGACCCGTACGGTGAGACCATCCACCATCCTCTTCCATCCGCGAGACACAGTCCTCCCCCTGCTCACTTTAAAATAATTATTTAAAACAACCTTGGAACTAAGAGGCCAGCTCAGGTCAATTGTGATCCGCAGAGACAAACTTTGTTTGTCAACCGTATTTCTCAAAGTGGGGTCCAGGGACCCCCTGGGGTCCTTGAGGGGTTTCCAGGGGGTCCCCAGCAAAATGGGGGATTGTTTCATATTTATTTTATAAAAAAATATATTCGGTAGAAATTAGCTACAAATATTGTACCAGATGGGAGTCCCTGGGATGACATCTCATCAAATGGGGGTCTTTGATAGGAAAATGTTTGAGAACAACTGCTCTACACCGCACTGCTCTACACAGCACCACACAGCACCACACAGCACTGCTCTACACACCACTGCTCTACACAGCACCACACACCACTGCTCTACACAGCACCACACACCACTGCTCTACACAGCACCACACAGCACCACACAGCACAGCACCACACAGCACTGCTCTACACAGCACCACACAGCACTGCTCTACACAGCACCACACAGCACTGCTCTACACAGCACCACACAGCACTGCTCTACACAGCACTGCTCTACACAGCACTGCTCTACACAGCACCACACAGCACTGCTCTACACAGCACCACACAGCACTGCTCTACACAGCACCACACAGCACTGCTCTACACAGCACCACACACCACTGCTCTACACAGCACCACACAGCACTGCTCTACACAGCACCACACACCACTGCTCTACACAGCACCACACAGCACTGCTCTACACAGCACCACACACCACTGCTCTACACAGCACCACACAGCACTGCTCTACACAGCACCACACAGCACTGCTCTACACAGCACCACACAGCACTGCTCTACACAGCACCACACACCACTGCTCTACACAGCACTACACAGCACCACACACCACTGCTCTACACAGCACTACACAGCACCACACACCACTGCTCTACACAGCACTACACAGCACCACACAACACTGCTCTACACAGCACCACACAGCACTGCTCTACACAGCACCACACAGCACTGCTCTACACAGCACCACACAGCACTACACAGCACCACACACCACTGCTCTACACAGCACCACACAGCACAGCACCACACAGCACTGCTCTACACAGCACCACACAGCACTACTCTACACAGCACCACACACCACTGCTCTACACAGCACCACACAGCACTGCTCTACACAGCACCACACACCACTGCTCTACACAGCACCACACAGCACTGCTCTACACAGCACCACACACCACTGCTCTACACAGCACCACACAGCACTGCTCTACACAGCACCACACAGCACCACACAGCACTGCTCTACACAGCACCACACAGCACTGCTCTACACACCACTGCTCTACACAGCACTACACACCACTGCTCTACACAGCACCACACAGCACAGCACCACACAGCACTGCTCTACACAGCACCACACAGCACTTCTCTACACAGCACCACACAGCACAGCACCACACAGCACTGCTCTACACAGCACCACACATTCACAAGCTAAACATTCCTCAAAGCCAAAATACTCACTCTGGACAGGTCAGAACAAGATAGCCTGTCCAGAGTGAGTATTTTGGCTTTGAGGAATTCTCTGCGCCCATGCTTTAGTGAGTTAATCTCCTCTGTTTTAATCTGGTTCATGGATATTAAGACCAGCCTCTCTGGCCCCAGTCCCACCACCTCTGACCCCCTCTGTAATCTGCCTGTCCCATCAGCTCATTAAGCCCGGGGAGTTCACACCTCTCGCCATGTTGGGCCCAGCTGTGTCCCCCTGTGCCCGGGCCGGCCCAGGGTGTCAGGAAAGACTGCCGGCTTCACAGGCTCGCAACAGGCCCCGGCCTCTGATCTCGGCTGAAAATGCTATAAATCATGGAGTCAAGGTGACGGCCAAAAGTGCTCATTAAAGCGGGCAGTTATAAATGGAGAGAGAGTGAAAGGTTCTCCCAACCTGTCAGCCTGTACAGCCTAATGAGAGGAGCCTGGTAGAGTTGACTAATGACCGATGATTAGGAAAGGGTTGGTGGCAAAGTTAACAGGGGTTTAACTATCAAGCTGTGGTCCCTAACATTATATACTGGTGAGACAGCAGTGCCATGTTTCACATTATGTCCCTAACAATAACCCTAACTACAACCCTAACTACAACCATAACTATAACCATAACTATAGCCCTAACCCTAACAATAACCATAACTATAACCATAACTATAGCCCTAACCCTAACCATAACCATAAAAATAACTATAACAATAACAATAACTATAACTATAACCATAACCCTAACAATAACCATAATTATAACTATAACCATAACCCTAACAATAACTATAACCATAACTATAGCCCTAAACCGAACCCTAACAATAACCATAATTATAACCCTAACCATAACCCTAACCATAACAATAACAATAACTATAACTACAACCATAACCCTAATTATAACCATAACTATAATCATACCCATAACTATAACCATAACCCTAACAATAACCACAACTATAACCATAACCACAACAATAACCATAACTATAGCCCTAACCCTAATCCAACCACAGGACTCTGTGAGTAGGCTAATGGCATTGCATCAACTATACTACTACTACTAGGAAGTATTTCATACCACTTAACGTCCATAAATTGGAACCCTAACCATAATGTCAACTATACAACATAAAGTCACAGAGAAGCTAGAAATTAGTGCACAACTTTTCATAGCCTATGCTATCCAATCCAATCCAATCCAACAATGCAATGGTACCCAAATGTTTACTGTTTACTGTGAGAAATTTGTAGTGCCAAATTTCCCTCGGGATGAATACAGTATTTCTATTCTATTCTATTCTATTTATATAGCACGTTTAAAAACAACAAGGTTGACCAAAGTGCTTCACAATTAATCCATAGTAAAAAAAAACACATAAACACAATACAATGCACACAGAACTACAAACAAAATTACGGCAGCAGACTGTACATTTCTTTAAATGCTAGGGAGAACAAATGTGTTTTAACATGGGATTTAAACATTGGGAGCGTTAGGGCCAGCCTAATGTGGGGGGGCAACTTGTTCCAGAGTTTGGGGGCTGCAAGTCTGCAACCGCAAACGCATGTTACCCCCTGTTCTTTAGCCTGGATTTGGGGACAACAAGGGACTGGGCCAACAAGGGACTGGTCAGCAGACCTCAGATACCATAATGAATGAATGAATGAATGACTTTATTTGACAATGTAAAAAATAAACATGTGACAGAAAGCACAGTCAGGATATACTGCCAAGGATGAAACACAAAAAAGCTCAGAGCTTATTTCCATTGTGATCCTTGTATGGGGGGTAGGGGAGTGTGATGCTTAGACATGCATCATACAAAACATGACATCACAACACATCACATATACCATTTAACATTTATATACATAACAGACTCATACAACATGCAAGGGTGCCTTAAGCTAAGTGTCTAGGTTAAAGTATAGTCCCTTTTGAGCCATGTCTTCAGGCTGGACTTGAATCTAACGGCATTGTCTACGATTTTCAGGTCACTGGGCAGACTGTTCCAATAGACAGCTGCTGAATACAGAAATGACTCCTTCCCCATACAGCTCCTGAATCTGACTGGCACAAAGTCAGTTGAGCTGCGCCTAGTTGGGTATGCATGGGTGTCCCTGATTCGGTTGAAGTAGTTGTTGAAGTACACTGGCACTACCCCGTGCACTATTCTGTGAACTAGGCACATCCCTATCTGGTTTACTCTGTCTTCCACCTTAAGCCATCTTATGATCTCAAAGTGTGATGGGTCAAGGTGGGTTAGGGCAGGTAGCCTTAGTATTACCCTGATTAGCTTGTTTTGTGATGTCTGTAGTTTTATTTTCTGACTTTTGGGGGCACTGTTGTACCAGGAGCCACACGCATAGTCACACTGTATGAGTGCTCCAGCAAGAATCTTCATCGCTGACTGATCTAAAAAATTTGAGATTCTGGCTGCGTGTATGCTTTCCGCAACGCAGTTGTGTTTCCGCGTTCCCGTTTTGCGCGCTGATTGGCCGAGCGCGCGCATGCGCATGAGCCGCGGTAAGCCTCTCAGCCAGGCAGGAATACTAAACTCCGCTTAACGCAATTTATACAAATGGAAGTATTGATTTCACTGTAACGAATCATTAAAAAATATATACCGTTAACTGGAATATGTTGTTTCTTTACACATATGTTGGATTATGTAATTGGTTTGTCATGACAAACCAATAAAAAATCGCAAATTAACCGGTGGCTACAACAACACACAGTAACTACATGCATCATTGTTTACAATGAACGGTGGGGCTAATCGAAAGGACTGGACACGGACAAGTTAAACTAACCTAAAGTTAGTTGTTCACCAACAATCTACAGACACAAACAAACACAGAACCGGACTGTTATATTAAATTAATTGATTGCTGTTTAACTTGTCTGTGTCCAGTCCTTTCGATTAGCCCCACCGTTCATTGTAAACAATGATGCATGTAGTTACTGTGTGTTGTTGTAGCCACCGGTTAATTCGCGATTTTTTATTGGTTTGTCATGACAAACCAATTACATAATCCAACATATGTGTAAAGAAACAACATATTCCAGTTAACGGTATATTTTTTTAATGATTCGTTACGGCGAAATCAATACTTCCATTTGTATAAATTGCGTTAAGCGGAGTTTAGTATTCCTGCCTGGCTGAGAGGCTTACCGCGGCTCATGCGCATGCGCGCGCTCGGCCAATCAGAGCGCAAAACGGGAACGCGGAAACACAACTGCGTTGTGGAAAGCATACACGCATTCTGGCTAGGTATCTAGTCCTGTTATTGATCTTTGTAAGTGCTTGGTGAGCCATGCTTTCCCCTGATAAGCTGTTTTCCAGGACGCAACCGAGATATTTCACAGATGTTTTGTCTGTGAGAACAGTATCTCCTATTCTAATGTTAAAACCTGGCGATTTTCTGAGCCTGACCTTTGACCCGAATAGAATGGACTCAGTCTTCCCCACGTGGAGGGACAGCTTGTTGTAGCCTAGCCAGTTGCTAATGGGGTGTAGGGGTGCAAGATCTCTGTGAGGTAGGGTTGGGTCAGACCATGTATTGCTTTATATGCAAATAACAGGATCTTAAAATTGATCCTAAACTGCACAGGCAGCCAATGAAGGGAGGCGAGGACAGGAGTGATGTGGTCCCGTTTGCGTGTCCCTGTCAACAGCAGAGCAGCAGTGTTCTGGACCAGCTGAAGACCAGCGAGGCCTGGCCAACGCCAACGCAGAGCACATTACAGTAGTCCAGCCGTGTTGTCACAAAGGCATGCATAACTCTCTCAAACTCCTTAAAAGAGAGAAGCGGCTTGATCATGCTATGGATCAGTTCCTGAGAATACATTGTTCCTCTTGATCTGAGGTATTGACAATTGGTGTGAATATTTGGTGTGAATCACAAATTCGCAGAGTCATCTTTTCACACCGCCCAAACAAATGTGAATGTGACGCCTTAATGGCGTCTTCAGCACAATGGCCCCGCTGCTGCCCGTGGCATTCCGTGAACGAGCTCTGATGCTCCCACACTGCTGCAAACCACAAGACGCATTACTCTACAGCGCCCACCAGTCTTCCAGAGGTCTGGAGTGCCACACACACAATCTAACAAACATGCTGCAGGGCTCACAGCAAACCTTGTTCATCACTATCCCAAAGAGGTTCTCATTGTATTAAAGCATATTGACCGTCCCAAAATATACATTATGTTTGTTATCTGGACTCAGATATAGACATCATCTATGATCATATTCTGATACAAGATGTATTTGGTCTACCGTCTGGACTCACTTTTTCTAAAAAAGAATACAGATGCATTCACTGAACCATTAACAAAAATAGTGAATGTCTCAGAAGATAACTATCCTAATGACTGTAAGTTAGCCATTGTTGTACCAGTCTTTAAATGAGGAGACTCAAGTATAGTGAGTAATTATAGGCCGATCAGTATATTGCCTGTTATCTCCAAAGTTGCTGAAAAATGCCTTGTTGAATAGCTAATCTCCCATATTAATAGTAGCCCATACACTCTGCACCTGTCAGTTACTTCTATTCTGCATCGAACATTGTACATATGTCTATACTGAACACTGTGACCTCTATTTTTACTTCTATTTTACATGCTATACTATTTTACTTCATACTTATCTTGTCTAGCACAGTCTCTGGAGCGTAACAGTAAGAAGCATTTTGTATAAAAGTATTCTGTACTTCTGTATGACAACTATTAAAGAAAGTTGAACTTGAACAATTCAAGGCTAGGCTGAGGGACTTTGAAGCCTCAGAAGACACCCACACAGCCGCCACACGGAAGGGGGAGTGGGTGCTGAGGGCCCGAGCAACGCCAAGAGAGAGAACCAGGATCCCAGTGGAGTGTTGGAGATGCGGAGATAAAGGCCATCGGAGGAGCGAATGCACAAAAGCTGTCTGGTGTAGCTACTGCAAATCCGCGGGACACACAGACAGAGCGTGCAGGAAGAAACACGAACAAAATGGCGGTCACCAGCGAGACGAAAGTCACGAACGGGGTGGCAGTTGCAGACAAGTCAAGGGCTGTGGACACGATGACGACAACGGCGACAATTGACGTGAGATGAGTCGAGACGACGCCCGGAGGATAACGGGACAAGGAGACTACGCTTTCGGAGCGCGGACGACGTGCGTCGCCGGACCGGCTCAACCGCAGCAGGCCCAGTACGGGGGACTGATCGTGGACTGGGCATGGATACGTCGCCACATGTTATCGACGACAGGAGTTGGGTCAAAAACTTTGACGACCCCCTCCACCGAGAGAGACACGGGCTGGCACACGGGAGGGGGGACGCACAGGTATGCCTCACGGACAGCAGGGGGCGCCGGCGTACAGTGATGCTGAAGGACGCCCTGTACGTACCATCGTTCCCACAAGAACTATTCTCTGTAATAGCTGCTACTGCAAGCAGCACCAGGGTGTCCTTCGATAAAGGTAAAAGATGTTCCTGTAGAACCTGACGGTACCCGATTTGACATAGAGATGTACCAGAGAGTATTTCATATGAAAACGGAGTGTAATGACAACGACCAGTGTAATGATAATAATGATGTGTATAGCGGGACGGCCAGTCACTACATTCAGACAGGGCACGAGATTATGGGTCACTATAATGTCAGAGGGTATGCACATTGAGGGGACGTTTATTTACCTAACAAATATTGTGCAATGTGCAAAACGGTTACCTAACTAATATTGTGCAATGTGCAAAACGGGGAAGTTTACCCAACATATCTTTACCTAACAAATATTGTACTAGTTGACATGAACCTAGTCGGCCCAGTAAGAAAAGAGTGACATACTCTTCACAAATAGAAAGTTCCAATCACAATTGTGAAGGTATAAGATACAAATACAATGACGTCACGTCCGTATTCCCCCCATACCGGAGCAGGGCGGCAGAGAGGGAGTGGCACACCCTTTCCGAAACGGCTGAGTGTAATCTAGCCAGAATGCACCGATTCGGATCAGTATGTTATGTGTACCTGCAGAACAGGGGAAGTGTTATGTGTGTCTGCAGGACAGGGGGAAACCCAAGTCCAAAGAGAGTTACAGTAAAACAGAGGAAGTCCTGCTCTCCTAGCTTATCATCCCGGTAAAGGGACAGTGCTGAAACATCATGCTAGTCAAGTTCGTCACTAAGGCAACCTGTGAGGGCGAGGACATAGACAGTGGACTCCAGAACAAGGTGTGTAGAAATAGAAACACAACACCCCAGTGTACCTAGTACAGTTGTGAAGACACAGTCAGCAACCCACCGGGGGCGATGACGAGAAGCACCTGAGGGTGACGTCAAGCACCTCAAGCAGTGGGAGATATTCCAAAGCAGTGGGAGATATTCCAAAAAGGGGACACAGACCCCCCAGAATGTCTAAAAGGCTATGCCCGAGAAGGGAGTGACGAAGAGGATAATACACCTATCCCCGTTGAGTACTACAGGGTAGTCAGTGGGGTAGACCCGACCTTTAAAGAGGCCACAATGTTCCCCCAAGAGGGCATGCATACAGTGGGAGGGAAAAATGGATGTATTCAACCCAGGAAGGTATTGAAGACCACTGAAAATACAAAGTATGGTTCACAGAAAATTGCTTGGATGCTGGGGGAGGACACTCCAGGGTTGAGTGCAGGAGGAGTAGAATCCAGGTTTGAATGTCTGACTAGAGACCATGCTTGAATAACTGAAATGAGTCCTATGTTTGGTTCCACATTTAAAATGCTGAAATGGATTATATGCTTAACCCCATGTTCAAGTAAAAAGGTGGGCGTTTTGCAATGTTAAAGTACAGAGGTGATCTATGTTTAAAAAAATGCAGAAGTGGAGGATTTTATCATCACCCCAGACCACAAAAGAAGGACCTAGGCAAGTTAAACCATTTTATAGGTATGGACTTCGAACAAAATCTGCCATTTGTGTAAGAGATACCCCAGAGGATCTTGAGTCGTTTCTTGTGTTTGACTGAAGTGAAAATGTATAGAAAACTGTGGATAACTTCATTCTGTTGGGCGGCCTGTACTCGCCGTGACCTATGTTCTGTGGTGAGTAAGGATGGCAGAGTATTCCTTTGTTGATCACACAGAGAACCATTGAACTCCATCAAAATTTGTTTTCTTTCTTTTGTTACCCCAGAGGTGCTGCAGGTGGATAGCCAGAACTTAAAGGCATAGAGCCCACAGAGATATTATCAGCATGTGGGGCTGAGTATACTTATCTCTAGCTATGACAAATACATATGTTTATCTTGAACCACTGTTCGAAGTGATGGAGATAAGGTTATTAATACATTGTCCAGGATGTAGTAGGTAACTGAATTGTATCCTCTCTACCAAATATAGTATTCTTGTAGAATGGGCGTTCTTTCTAAACCATTTAAAATGATAGATATTGTGTATATATGGAAACTGTTGTTCATAAAGGTAACAGGGAACCATTTTGGTTATCAGGAACCCGAGGTGTCAATATGGATGTAAACATGTCATCAAAAAATAATGTCCCCTCATCAGGTATGTCATCGGATAAGAAAGAATGACACCGATTTGCTATCCAACGGACAAAGGGTAATAGGTATTGTGAAGGTACCCATTCTCAATAAAACTGATGTAGTTTACAAGGACCATATTTGTGAAGATATTGAATGCTATGTTCTGCTGATACTTTTGTGATTATATTATTTCCTTTGTAAAATGTTTTTGGGTTTACATATATATATGTTATTTCTTTGTTACTAAAAGAGCTCTGTACATCCACTTCTTATATGTGAATAAAGAAGTCAAGCCAGTTCGGGCACAATAGAGAATCCATGCCTCTTGACCACATTATTGATGCCCCAGAAGCGAGTTCTGTTAACAGCACCCAATGCAGTTTGGCTTTTCGGACCAACCACTCCACTTCCTAGAGAATATTAGACAAAAATGGACAAAGGAGGTGTTGTCGGTGCCATATTCTTAGATTTTAAGAAGGCATTTGACACTGTTAGTCATCAGATACTCCTTTGCTAACTTGCTAACTATAATCTTTCCATTGGCGCGCTGAACTGGGTGAAGTCTTATCTTCCTGATAGAATTCAATGTGTTAGGGTCAGAGGTGAAACCTCACCCTTTCTGAGCAATGAAATGGGTGTGCCCCAGGGATCCATCTCCGGGCCTCTCCTATTCAGTTTATTTATAAATGATCTTCTGTCTGTTTGCACAGAGTGTATTAAAATGTATGCAGATGACACCGTTATCTATATTCATGCAAAAACTAAAGAACTGGTGGCTGTTAAACTAAACGATGCAATGGTGAATGTCAACAACTGGCTCACAGAGTCTCAACTGTGTCTTAATGTGAAGAAGACAGTTTGTATGTACTTCATAAAATCAAATTCAACATCAGATAATCCTGGAGTGTTTCTTGCTGGAGAGCCAATCCAAGTAGTCTCTCAATATAAATATGTTGGCATTATCCTCGACTCATGTAAAAAGAGTAATGCAGACTGCTAAATTTTACTTATAAAATGTCTGATTCATGAGGAACTGTTTAACATCTACTGCTGCTGCAAAAAGCACAACCATGAAATCCATTCACTCTCTGTATAAGCAGACTCTCAAGGTGCTGGACCGAAAATCGTATACTTTCCACCACATTCTCAGCAAGTACAGAATCCTCAGCTGGGAAAACCTGACAAAATACACTCACTGATGCCTGCTTACTGTTCAAGATTTAAAATCGCAAGGCCCCTGCATTATTGGGACCAAGTAAGGTTTTGTCGATAATCCAGTGTACTGTTACGATTAGAACGTTTAGATGGCATGGTGGTGTGTAGAACCCAATTGCAGCATAGACACAAGGAGAGGATAGACAGGAGGCGGAATGCGTTGGTTGCTCTTTCACAATAACGTGCACTTTATTGTGACACACAAAGCATAATGCGAAAAGAAACACTTCGAAATAGGGAAAAGAAAAGAGAGACCGTAGTGTCAAAAACGAGATAAGCACAACACTAAAGAGTACTCACGACAGTGAAACAGGAAAGAGAAGTAATGACCCAGCAAGGAATGCTGGGCAGACAACACTTAAATACACAGACTAATTAGAGACATGAGGGTGATTGGTAAATTAGACACAGCTGGGTGGAACAACTAAACAGAAAACATAACAGGGTTAATATACTGAAACATGACAAGACCAAACAGCACATAGATACAGACACAAGGGAGACAAAACTAGATTAGACAATGGGGCACAGCACAGACAACAGATGAACAAACAACAGATTGGTGATGACAGACAGGAAATTAATAAATACAAGACAACAAAGATGTACACACTGAACTAGGCCACCTGGTGGTTGAAAGACATAGTTCAGGAGTGGGAATTGTCCATGGACAGATGGGAGTTGTGAAGCAGGACCGGGGGGAACGTTACAATGTACAGTTACCCCACCCCGCCTACCCAACCCCCCCCACCCCACCCACCCAACCACCTCCAATGTACAGTTCCCCCCCCCCACACCAACCCCCCCTTCTCTCTATCACCTGAGACAGCTAAGGAAGTTCAGAGTATCGGGGAAGATACTCCACTCCTTCTATTCCGGGGCTGTAGAGAGCATTCTGACTGGAAACATCACTGCCTGGTTTGGTTTGGCACAGGACAGGAAGGCACTCCAGAGAGTGGTGCGCTCAGCAGAGCCTACTACGGGTATTGCACTACCACCCCTGCAGGACTTATATAACAGGAGGTGCAAATCCAGAGCCTGCAGAATTATGAAAGACCCCCACCACCCCAACAACAGCCTGTTCAAGCTGCTGCGGTCAGGCAAGTGCCTACGGTCACACACTGCAAGAACAGAGAGACTCCGGCTCAGCTTCTTCCCCCAGGCCATCAGAACACTGAACACTGAACTCTCCACTCACAAGTACACATGAGCACACACAGACACAGACACACACACACACACACAACACTCATGCGGCAACCGCTAAAACTATCACTTAAACAAAATGTCACTTAAAAAAAAATAAAAGTCACTTTAAAGGAAGGAGGTACTTCCTTTAGGCAGCTCTGGCTGCAATTGTAGCTTACCACCACCGGTATGACTGTGTATGAACGAATAATGGACTCTGTGAAGCGCTCTGGGTCAGTGAAGAGCGCTATATAAATCCAATCCATTATTATTATTATTATTATTATTATTATTATTATTATTTATTATTATTATTATTATTATTATTATTATTATTATTATTATTATTATTATTATTATTATTATTATTATTATTATTATTATTATTATTATTATTATTATTATTATTATTATTATTATTATTATTATTAATAGTATATAGTTTAGATACATTAAGAGTTAAAATTGTAAATTGTATATAGTATAGTAGTGTATATAGGAACCAGTTTCTCAGGAACTCAGCATGTCTTTTTCTACCATGCATATCTTGTGTCTTACCTATTTTATCTTTCTATGTTTATTTTTTTCTATGCCTATTTTATTATTGTATTTTGCACAATCAATGCGGGCATGACCACCCGCATTTCACTGTATGCCCTGGTAGTTATGTGACAAATAAACCTCTTGATTCTTCTTCCAATCAGAGTGCGGATGAGTGCACGCTTCCCGACTCGCACTGATTCAATCTAAAAAACGATGCTACAAGGACTTTATGATTAAATGCTTATAATACAGTAGCCTACTTAGTTAAGGACAATGGTCCTTATTCTCAAAAGGACATACGTAAAAGTTACCAAGGAATTCCTTCGTAACTTGATTTACGTACTCTGCATTCTCGAATGGCTTCGTATTGTAAATTCGTTGTAGGATTTACGAACTGGAAAAGGCAGTTGTAAGTCGGTCAGACCGGTGTGTGCCCTGTTTTCAACAGCTTTCTCTGGGACAAGTTATTGGGGATTGCCGATACTACAGACATCCATGGAATTAAGTAATTATAATGATAATAAATATGACAATATTTGTATCATTAACAATTATGTTTTGCATTTATAGTCCTGACTCAATGAGGCATTGTGAGCATTAAACCGATCGCCGCGGATATAGCTACTGTATAGTGGAATATACTGTATTAATATGCCATATACTGTCTTCTTCTCTATGATATTATGTATTGTTGGTTTATAGTCCTATTGCTAGAACTAACTAAATAAATGCATGGAGAAATGGCTTAGTGAGGCAGCCTCAGCGCACAAGCACACACACACACACACACACGTACTGTATACGTGCGAAATGATTCATTCCAGCAAAGTAGGTTTCTATTATTCTAATGACTAAAGAATAGGTATAGGTATAGGTATTCATGGGAACACAGTTGCGATGATTTTGGCCACATACGGAGACCGTTTCACTCATTCAGGAATCTGTTGGTACGAAATTCTTAACAAGATATTTACAACTTACGAACACATTCGAGAATGAGGACCAACTTTATGGGGGGTTCGAAAAATGGGGAGGCCAAGGCATTTTATTATCAGGGCATATAATGATTTAGCATGTTCTTTTTTGCATTGTGTTTCTTCCCCCCTCACATTATTTTAGCAATGCTGCTATTTTTAAATGGTCTCCCGCCATGAGCGAAGACATTCCCACTAACCCAATGAGATGTCTCACTTTCTACATCGTACGCAACGCGGTTCGCTTTGGAACTGAAAAAAACAACCTTCAAACAAGCATTTCTATGAAATGAAAACTTCACAGAACTTCAGAGACCGTACTACAGCACTGTTGATTCAGTGCTTGGAGAGATCACAGATACCCTCACAGTGCCCTTGCTGCACTGACTCCAGAAAGTGAGACATTTCTTGACGTGAAGGCAGTCATGGACCCGTCCCGTTTGCTTATTAGAGACAGAGTACATTTGCTAAACAGTTTCTCGGCTCGCAAAAACAATCACAGCCAATAGAGGGGGATTGGACTGTACAGCACAGCCACTGCTTTCAAACATGTCTCACATTTGACGCCTTCACAGCAATGTGTGAGAATTCATTCCATTTGGACCACAATGCTCTACAACAGAAAGGCCCAGGCTTTCAGCTAACAGCGTTTTAGAGGAGGTTCAGCACCAACACCGCCGCCTACAACTTTAGAGGTACGCCATGTGTTTAATTCACTTAATGATGCCATTGCCAGCCTTGGGTTTCAAGATTATTACGCTAAATGTTGAATGATTTTTGGGTCTTCTCTGAAATTATTTGGCAATTAGTATGTAGTCTATTTCAAATGACCTTCTAATGATGCGCACAGTGCAGCGTGTGTGAGAGGGAGCCGGAGAGAGAGAGAGAAAGATGTGGCTTGCACTAGGCTGTAGTGGGTGCACAGTGCAGTGTTTGTGTATACGTGTGTGTATATGTGTGTGTGTGTGTGTGTGTGTCTGTGTGTGTGTGTGTGTGTGTGTGCGTGCGTGCGTGCGTGCGTGCGTGCGTGCGTGTGTGTGTGTGTGTGCGTGCGTGCTTGCGTGTGTATGTGTGTGTGTGTGTGTGTGTGAAAGAGAGAGACTTTGCCGCATGTTTTGAAATTGGAGCCTGGTTGGTGTGTTGGTTGTTGACGGCAAACTCATTATCAAGTATTTACATCATAGATTGAGTTCCCTGATTAGATTTCTTCTGACGCCGACTCAGGGGTGTGGGATATTGACTTTTTACAGAGACAGAGGGAGGGCTGAGAGAAAATAATATAAAATGTTGGGGAGGGCAGTTGGTATATATTACATTTCAATCCCCCCAGCAATTATTAAACAGTCCTTTATTGTGGTCGCATTGAACAGCCAGCTCTTCTACCAGTAAAGTGTCAGAATGTGTGATAGAGCAGAGATTCAGACCTGCCACTATCTCTGTCTTAGCTTGATGGATTGAAGCAGAGACACACACACGTAGTTGTGTGTAGCAACGTCATGATACTAACATTGTTAAAAGCCCATATAAATCAGTAGTTCCCTGTTTGTAACCTTATCGCTAGCTTTCTGAATCCTGTTAACATAAGCCCATTTCATTGATTATCAGGCTATCTAGCCCGTTCGTAAAGGCATCCCTTATAACAAACGTTGGCAATCTCATAACTATCAATTGCTTACAGTAACAGATTGTCAAGAGGCTCATATTGGCCGACTGGTCTTCCAGCTCTGACAGCAGGTGCCGTTGCCCATAGGTCCACGAGCCATTAACATTACTCTGAACTTGGCATTATGTGAATAAAACTTTATTTAAATATAGTTTTTTTAATGTATTACCAGCTCCCAATGTAAGTTTGCTTAACAACAGCAGACCCCAAGCTCACCAACAATACAAAGCTTTACTCTTATTGTCCCTGAAGGGTCCTAAATGACATCTAACTCTGTGTCCCAACTGAGTGCGCGTCAGCGACAAAATCAGTTTGGTAGCTTTGTTTTCTCTTGGAGTGTCTGCTGTTGTCCTGCAGCGCGAGGCGCCGTGCCGCTTGAGCTGAACCTTTATCGGTTCCTATTTCCTTCTTGTCGCTTGTGTCATAGGATCATGTAACAAGTGCATGTTTAACGGATTCTGTGTGGACAGAGAGCGTCTGATGCAATGTGATAGTCGGACGCTGGCGTTCAGTTAGGACACGGCGTGAGTGTCCAAAGTTTAAAAAAAGATTACGTCCCGGGAAGTCGGGACGGCGTTAATTTCATACCCTGATTCTCATATATTCATTAGCATAGAGCCCAGCAGTTTCAGGAAAGCTAATATTGGGCTTGGTGGTTTGGGTGGCGGGGTGTAGATTAGCGAGCCACGACGGGTGTGAAAGAGCCTCTCTCTTCGGGGCCTTATCACCCTAAAGTCTTCCACCCCTGGGGACCCGGGGCAACCTCCACAGTTCCTCTAAAGGCTGCATTCAGCATGCAGGTGGGAGGATACGATGTAGGCCTGGCCCCTCGCTAGGCCTGAGTCAATATATCCAAAGTCAAATTGGTAGTGTCCTGCTGCTTAGTGTCCCCGTCCACCCTCTCGCCTTTCATATTCCACCGTCTCCATCTTCCATCTTGCTTCCCCAAGACTCCACCTTCTGGAATCACATTTTTCTCTCTTTCTATTTCTCTCTCTTTCTCTCTCTCTCTCTCTTTCTCTCTTTCCTATTTTAGATTATACTGGTTTGTCATTTCAACAAAAATACAAGTACAGTAAAGGGGAGCAGTCACAGAGGAACGTTATGGAGAAGTGTAGTGTAAAAGTGATATGTTAATTTTATATTTTTACCTCCTTATACTCCATCATTATTGGAATGGTATTTTGGAACATATGGAACCTGTTCTAGTGGCTGGCTGGTCCCTAAGGTTCCTGAGTTTGCTCTGAACAGGGTAAATCTGCATTTCGTTATGATGCCCTTAGCTCATGGAATGAACTCCAACAGTCCTTAAAACTTGAGATTCTCCCCTATGTTGCCCTTTATCAATCAAGTTGTACGGATTTTAATACATTTTTTATCCTTGCTTTTTGCCTAGTCTTGTTAATAATAATAATAGATTTAATTTATATAGCACACTTTAAACTCAGTGAGCTTCACAGCAGAAGGAAAACAAAATTAAAAATAGAATAAAAAGGTTTAAAACAAGAAAACATTCAAATGTTGTCCTATTGTTATGATTTTATATATTGTGTGATTTTATATGCCTTTATGCTTATTTCTGTATGTACACTTGACGCAACTGTAAATGAGGGAAACCTCAGTTGCCTTCCAAGTTTAAACAAAGAATATTGAATTTCTGCTAACTGCTGCTAACAGATACTTTGTATTGTATTCGTTTGTATAGATATAATATATGTTGTGTATTATGTTTAGTTCTATAGTTTATAGTTTTAGTTTATAGTCTATAGCTATTTATACAGTTAGCATAGTTTTGTATAGTATATACGGTGTGTATTATGTTTAGTTCTATAGTTTAGTTTATAGTTTTTGTTTATAGTTGATAGTTTATATAGTTTATAGTTGATAGTTTATCGTTTATAGTTTATTTATAGCCTATCTAGTTTATAGTTATAGTTTATATTTATAGTTATAGCTTATAGTTATAGTTTGTACAGATATAGTTATATGTTGTGTACCATGTTTACAAATCTACTGTTGAGGAGCCGGGAAAAACAAGCATCTCACGTTTTTCTGAATGTATGTACATTGTAAAAACTGTGACAATAAAATAATCTGAATCTGAATCTGAATCTGAATATAACAAACAGGAATTGCTCACAGTTAAAAATGGCGCCTGACCACGGAGATCTCCGTGTTTCGATTCCACCCGTTGTGGACAGAAGCACGGATATATCCGTGGCAAGTTGTTTTTGCTTTTATTCCATTTTAATAACCTATTCAAGGGCGCCGAGCGGCACTGCAGATGTACCCTACTCTTTGAATTCGCCAACGTGCATTACCGGCCAGATCCTCTTAGGGGCGCTGTCGCGATAATGGAGTGTGCCCTGTGGCTGAACGGTGGACTATTTTTTTTACTTTCAATGGAGTTTTCAGTTAGCTCGATTCTGGATGTGCAGCCTGTAGCTTGGATTACGTTTTGGATGGCAGATTTCACTATGCAATAAGGGGATTTATCATCAGCCAATGGACATATTGATCTACCAGATGACGATCGATAACGGGGAAATGCTTTGGGGGATCCCACCGGCCCACGGTAAGATCTTTTTCACGTAAAGTACATCCCTATCGGGCCTTGTTTTGATAGCCATCCATCCGATCAATGAATGAGGCTAATGTTGGTAATCAATCATCAGAAACGACGTCCCCCGCCCCCCCCCCCCCCCCCCTTTCATGCATACATGCTTGAGGATCGTGCCGATCATATGCAGTTTGAGTTTTAACTGTAGCATATGTATAACAGAAATGCCATTGGATATAACGGTAGTAGCTATTAGCCCTTTATCTCGCCTTCCAGGAAATATACTAGACCAAATCCTGTATAACACTTATATTCACGACGCTATAAAATGAGAACGTATTGATGACATTTTTTTTCTTTAAGCCATTTTGAAGGGACGGTTTATGGTCTCAATTGACAATGAGAATGGACAGATAGCAATACTATAAAGTATAGATTTAGCTCTACAAACAGCCCCACGTCTGTTTACATTTGCCGGTCCTCTAGAGATTTATTAGACGCATCCCAATGGCCCCGAATGTGTTAATTGGCATCCGCTGACATGTCTTAGTAAGTGTGGAATATAAATGTTCAAGTAAGCCTTATCTCACTTCGCTCGTCCAGAGGGGAACGTTTTAAGTGAAAGAGACAGAGTTGTTTCTGGATAGTTGATTGAACTGCTTGACAAAAAGGAGTAAACAACAGTGCAGTTGTTCATTTTGACACATCAACTCCTCACATCAACTCTCTGTAAACCAACACCCAATGGAACTCTGGATTTATGATGGAAAATAATTGGAGGGGCGGGGGGGTATAGCAGCAAGTCGAGTTTGAAAAACAGTTTCTCCATCTTAAAAACGAAAGAGAGGAGTGGAGGGAGGGAAGAGAAGGAGAAGTGCAGGTCTGGCTGGATTAGGGGGGGGCACCCTGCACCAGGATAGAAGATAGTGACGGCCTGCCAGTTGGTTTTCATTAGGTGCCGTGCACTTCAGACCCACACAATACTTCTCCTTCTCCTACCCCCCCCCCCCCCCCCCCTCACAACTGAACACACGTTTCCCTCTGAAGGAAAGGTACAAAATTGTTCCTGAAAGTTTTTGCCCGAGGGACTCTTTTCTTTTTTTTTTCTCCGATGTATTTTTCTAATATCCTCTTCAGACTTGAAGTCTCCCCCCCCCCCCCCCACCCACCCCCCCCGCCCCTTTCTTCTTTTAAGTAGACCCTGTCATCTACCCTGTGGGGGGGGCCGTGCTGGAATTCTATTTCAATATGAGATCTGTTCCTTTGCATTCCCTGTAACCGTGTAACGCATGCCTATGTGTGTTCAAATGGATCTCCAGCTAGACGCGTCCAGCTCCTGGTGCTACTAACCCTGTCCTCCCTGGTCTCTCCTCCTTGTGTTTCCACCCAGGTCCTGCAGAGGTCCCCGTGAGTCTCCCTTGTGCTCTCTGCGTATCACCAGCTATCGTCGGCCTGTCGTCACCCCCCCCCCCCCCCCCCCCACCCCCAGCTGTTGTCTGTTGCGCATCGACTCCTCTGTGTTTTTGTGTTCCATTCCCACAGTCAGTCAGTGCTTGTACGTCTGTTTGTTAGCAGGGGTGTAAAGTACTTGAGTAATTGTACTTCGTTTACAATACTTAAGTAGGCCTACTGTTTTTGGGGATTTGTACTATATTATTTATTATTAGGTTTGTATACTTGTACTTTTACTCAATTACATTCCAGAGGAAAGAAAACTTTTTACTCTTACATTTCAAATGCAGACTAACAAAGTACAAAGTACAAAGTACAAATCTCGCAGGTCCAACCATTTAATTAGTATATTTGTTTCTCTGGCCGAACTAACGTTAACGCTATTAATCCTGTGGCCACACTTTATTTAAAAACAGCCAATCAAATCCCCATCAATGGAAAATGAACCCGCCCATACCCATGCTGATTGGTCCTTGTGCAAGACTAGAAAGCGGGGATCTTTGATTAAACACCTGCTATCAGAAGAATAGACAGTCAGAAAAAAGTTTTTACTTTTACCATTAGTAGGCTACTTAAGTACATTTAAAGTAGAAACTTTTTTTTACTTTTACTCAAGTGTGTTTTTAGCCAGATACTCTGACTTTTACTTGAGGACGATATTGAGACGGTACCCATACTTTCACTTAAGTATAATTTCTGGGTACTTTTTACACACATGCTAATTAGTAGTCCTGCCGCTGCATGTCTTCAGTTAGAGTAGCCAGTAGGCTCTCCCGTCTGTTGACCTATATCCTGCCTGCCTGTCTTTATTAAATACACCCAGAGTGGATCTTACTCGTCATCTGCCTGCTGTCTCTTGTCTGCACTTGGGTCCACATCAAGGCCAGAGGGTGGGGTCGGGGGGGGGGGGGGGGGGGGGGGGGGGGGTTGGCAACAGGGTGGAACTGTGCTCTGTTTGTTGCCCTCTGCGCATACCGACGCAAAATTGAACACCAATACAATGAGGCCCAGATGTGCATTACTGGCGTAGACTTCAATTGACCTATCTCACGCCCGCCCTCTTTTCCTGATCCTCCAATCACAGCTTGTTGGACAAACGAAGTTGGTCCTGGTCACATGGTACTAAAAGGTGGACTGTCGGCCTCTCTCTCTCTCTCTCTCTCTCTCTCTCTCTCTCTCTCTCTCTCTCTCTCTCTCTCTCTCTCTTCTCTCTCTCTCTCTCTCTTCTCAAAGGCCTGTTATCTCTCCAACATGCTGTGCTTGCCTGGGTGCCAGCATAGCACACTGATAAACACTACCAGAAGATATCTCCTCTCGCAGGGCCGCACTCACCCTCCGCAGCCCAAGTCACGGCATGCCATACCTACGGAAACATACCGCTTCAAAGAGGGAGAACTTCAGGCGCGCATACAGAAGAGTCTGTCTCTGTTCTGTAGAACTACTGACCTTTGACCCTTTGTTTCTGCTCTGACAAACTCGACAGTTCATTATTTCAATCAATCAGAAGTGCCTTCCTGTGAGTGACAACTGCTTTAAACCACTCGACTTGAGTTAGTTTTCTTTTTTTGCGTATTTCTCAATAGCAGGGGAAGCAAATCTAAAACAGGAGCAGCGAATGTGCTGTGAAGAAAAATAACCAATGGGAACCAACTGTGACTAAAAGCATAATGTATACTGTATATAAAATGGGCACTTCACCAAAAAACTATTATTTTGCATATAATCTCACACACATCTAAAAACTCTAAAACAGTTTTGCACACATTAATTTAGTTTGACAGTTAAGAGTTTGAGATTTAAATTAGTTTGACTATGGCCACCAGTGATGTCATCGGGGACATTGAATCCTTGTGTTAATATATCTCAATTAAATGATATGGTAGCAGTCCCTATAAGAGGTACTGTGTATAGTATAGTTTAAATACTTTAAGGAGTTAAAGAGTTAAAATTGTAAATTGTATATTGTATAGTAGTGTATATACGGTAGGAACCAGTTTCTCAGGAACTTAGCATGTCTTTTTTTACCATGCATATCTTGTGTCTTACCTATTTTATTTTTTTCTATGCCTATTTTATTATTGTATTTTGGACAATCAATGCGGGCATGACCACCCGCATTTCACTGTATGCCCTGGTATGTATGTGACAAATAAACCTCTTGATTCATGATTCTTGAAGACAAGGTTTTTATTTTTTATTTTAACTACATCAATTCATGTTGTAATTAACTCAAAACAAGGATTCAATTAATTGTCCCCAATGACATCACTGGTCAACATATTCAAACTAATTTACTCTCAATGGGCCTCATTCAACAATACTCTCTTATTATCTTTCTTATATTCTTGCTTACCTGTCTGTTAAGAGAATAATAAGAAAGCCATCAAGCCATCAAGCCGTTCTTAACGTCGAAATCGGTTCTTACCCAGGTCGGTTGCATGATGAATCCCACTCATTCTTAAATTTCAAATGTGTGTTCGCACTAAAATCATTTGCATACAGACGCGCCCGCCATCTCCTTATAAGGCGAATGAGGCGTGTGTAAAACAGCCGAGTTTCGGCATCTGATCGCTGTCTGATCCATTCAACAGGAAGCGATTTGCGACTGATCTCAAAATGACACACACACATCTCACGACTCGCGACCTGTGTGTGTGTGTTCCTGTGGGTCGCTCATCGCATGTGTGTGTGTGTGTTAATCTGATGACAAATAAAGACTTATACTTGTACTTATACGTATACTGCATACTGTATAGTGCGAAATAAATCGTTCCAGCAAAGTAGGCTTTGTCAATACTGAACACTGACGACGCTTGTCAAGAACAATCGCGCAGTAGGTTGGGAAATACTGGATCTGTCACCTGTCATCTCTCTCTGAAAGGTCCCTGTGGCTAAAACCTCGAATGTGCTCAGAACTTGTACGAGCAGAGAAGAGAAGAGGAGAGAGGAGATGTTGTAAATATGCGTTCTATGCGTACGCCTGGGCAGCAAGCATCTAACTATTCTAACAGCAATATATAATCCATTTCAGAAGAAGAACGCACGCAATAAGTTATAATAATAATAATACTAATAATTATTGAAAAGTTCTGTGTTTATAAAGTCGTATTTGAAGGTATTTGAGGGCAATTGACCAATGGTTTGCTTTCAACCCATGAACTCCTTCCTCTCTCACATTTTTATATATATTTTTTTATTGTATCTACTAAAACTGTATTGTATTGTATTGTTTGTTTTGTAAAGTGTCTTTGAGCATTAGGAAAAGCGCTATATAAATCTGATGTATTATCATTATTAGGAATGGTAGGCTTTTTTTTTTATGTTTCTCATCTGGGTAAGAGTTTCTTATCTGGGTAAGAGTCTTAGAATTTGGTCTTGCCTGAGAGAAAAGTAACAATAAGAAAACATTGCTGAATCCCAGGTAAGAACAAAATAAGAGGAAATGCTAGTTAAGAACGAAATCTGTTCTATATCGCTTCATGAATGAGGCCCAATGACTCAATGAATGTGTGCAAATGTGTGCAGCATTGTTTTTTGGTGAAGTGCCCCTTTAAATAATAAAAACTTTGTGTGTGTGTGTGTGTGTGTGTGTGTGTGTGTGTGTGTGTGTGTGTGTGTGTGTGTGTGTGTGTGTGTGTGTGTGTGTGTGTGTGTGTGCGTGCGTGCGTGCGTGCGTGCGTGCGTGCGTGCGTGCGTGCGTGCGTGCGTGCGTGCGTGCGTGCGTGCGTGTGTGCGTGTGTGTGTGTGTGTGTGTGTGTGTGTGTGTATAATACAGAACCGTGTACACATCGGGCCCTACCTGTTTTGGTGGCTGGTGTCCAAGCACAGGCAGAAAGGCAGCCTGAGAGTCCTTTATCATTACTATAACATTTGCCATCAAGCAAGCTTTCCATCGCTTGCTCCTGGACAACAACACAACACAATGCTCTCCACTGACCCATAAATCCTACAGGGTGCTTGTTTTTAACGAGTCCCTGCCGGCTTTCCGAGCTTTGCTAAATTTGTGTTGCGCGCATGGGCGTGTTTTTTTAACACACACACACACACACACACACACACAGACATGTATGCGTTCATCCATGCATGAACACTCATGCGTGCACTCATTTGTAAGAGTACATGCCTTACATCACAGTGCTCGGAATCCCAAACTGAAAAGAAAAGAAAATATTCATACTGAGCACGTTAATGTTTTATGAGTTTATTCTTTCAATTAGTCACTGGAATGAAATCATCAAGGTCTTGGAGGAGATTTACGAGGCGCGGCCTCATTTCACCCGCCGCTCTAAATCATGGCAAGGATTAAATCTCACTTTTCTCTTGATACCCCGTTATGAATTGGGATTATTTCACTACCACACTACAGAAGGTTAACCCTTTTACTACAACACTACAGAAGGTTAACCCTTTCACTGCCACAATACAGAAGGTTAACCCTTACACTGCCACACTACAGAACCTTTCACTACCCCACTACAGAAGGTTAACCCTTTCACTGCCACACTAAAGGAGGTTAACCTTTCACTACCACACTACAGAAGGTTAACATTTTCACTACCATACTACAGAAAGTGAATGCTTTCACTACCACACTACAAAGGGTTAACGCTTTCACTAACACACTACAGAAGGTTAACCCTTTCATTACCACACTACAGAAGGTTACGCTTTCACTACCACACTAAAAAGGGTTAACGCTTTTGTAACGGGGAAGCCTGTGGGTAAGTCCATAGTCACGGAAACAGGTGTGTTGACGAGTGACTGTGGCAGTGCGGGCTGGTAAATTAAACTCACTTCCCCATAACAGGGTTAACAGACGCATAGGTACGGTAGTTAGGAGTGAATTAACTTCTTAGTGCAGCGGCCTGTGTCGTCACCCGCGGTGCGGGAGCCCCCTGTTCGACTCCCCCTCGGGACATTAACATTTAACAACAACACAACGCAGACCAATATGATCCGTCACACTTTCACTACCACACTACATAAGGTTAACCTTTCACTACCACACTACAGACGGTAGTGAAAGGGTTAAAGCTTTAGTCAGAGGACACTGACCTTCAACACAAACGTGTCTTCTTCAGGTCTGTTGTCGCTGGTGTGCCTGCGCTCATTGTCGCGGCATTAACGCACCGTATGGAAACACTCGTCACAAGGAGGGGGGGGGGGGAGCAGATGAGAGTCAAGATCATGAAGCGTATGATCCAAAAGAGGACGGACAGTATGGGAACCGTTTCCAGCTCCAGACCCCGGTGGACTTGGACAGATAACTTATCTCCACTGTACACGGCGAGTAAGTGCTCGTACGGGACCCCCGACCCCTCGAGCCAAGCGTGGGTCTGTTGATGTAATGCAGAGCGATTATGGCCAAATTGTAGGTCCCGTCCCAGAGGTCTTCAGTTCTGGGTCTCTGCACACCAGACCACAGTGTAGAGTGTTATCTCCCACAGCAGAAGAGCTGTGCAGCAGATAGGGATAAAGAGGAACAGGCCCACTGAGACGTCGCTCGGCTGACAGACATGACTAATCGCTCTGCTGATCACTTTAATCATTCTTTGTTATTACTTCCCTTAAAGTGTAACAGCTCTGGATTCTATTCCTGTGCCGTCAGAATGTTGTATATATTGTTGTTATATATATATATATTATATATATTAGGGATGCTCGATATTGGCTTTTTTACCGATACCGATATTCCGATATTGTCCAACTCTTAATTTCCGATACCGATATCAACCGATACCGATATATGCAGGGTTTCCCACCCCAAAAAATGGAATAATTTCAGGTAACTAATCATTTCACTGGATATATATATAACAAATATTGTTATTGTTTTTTTCTTTTTTTAAACCGATACCGATATTTTCCGATATCACATTTTACTGCCGATATCGGCCGATAATATCAGTCGGCCGATAATATCGGACATCCCTAATATATATGTAGAAGGGTGGATTATCCCTGCTTGTGGGAGTAGTAGTACACAGACACTGGGTAGTAGGATACTATAGTATTGGACCTATAAGTACCCCCGTCTTTGGCCCGGAACGTCGTACTGGAGGGCTTGCAGCTGGAGTGGATGGGGCCCAGGATTTACTAACCTGGGGACTGGTACTCTGGTCTCCCTCGCCTTCCAAGGCAGTCAGCAGTAGCTCCCCACACACCCTCACTCCCTCAGTACCTCCGACAGCCCTCCCACACCCAGTGACTGTCAGTTCAATAGTATTATTGGGCTTCCCTTTAAGCAGTACCCTTCCTTGACCACCTGTATAGACCCTTCAAATGCTATTATGTAAATGGGGTGTAAGGGTTAAATAATTATGCAGTCACAATATTTACCCAGAGAATAAAATAGCAAATGGAACTCAAAGAAAGAGACACACACAATGATCCCGATTAAATCTACGTTTAGTGAAGCCTGGGCAGATTATACATTACAACGTTAATGCTTACTCATATGGCACCGGGTGCTCTTGTTATCAATGTAGGGGAAGCTCTTCCCACCATAGGCACCAAGTGCTCAATACATTAAACCACCCCGCTTGTACTGGGGGAACCCAGGCATAGAACGTAGACACATTGGGAATTTCAGAATCAAACAGTCAAATAAAGAAATAACAAAATAACCAATAAATGTGGGCCCACGTTATCAAAGAAAACCTAACCTAAGCCGGCTTAAATAGTTTGGGGTACCCCTTAGACACTGATGGTTAGCGTTCACTTCAATGGACGTTGCTGTTGATACACGTGGTACTGTTAGTACTTAGCCAAGATGGCGGACCCACTCTTGTCACCACTAGTCCGGATGACAAGATGGCGTCGGCGATCCGCGAGCACAGCCAGCAGGTTGGGCGAACAGCAGGCAGTGGTTAGCTGGCAGAGCTTGCTGTATGGCGTCCTCTGCTGGTGGGAAGAGGCGTCCTCTGTACCGTCTGGGAAACGTCCACCGCTGCTGTTGCTGCCTTGCTTCCGTCGCGCGAGCTAATACTTTGGCTACCTTAAACACAGCTAAGCTTTGGGTCTCGGCGCACCCTCCTGCTATTCGGTTACACTGTTAACGCAACGTGGCTGGCTATACCACCGGTCTCTTCAGCGCCTCGCGCCCGGTAGTCTACTCAAGTCAGACGGAGCCGTTAGCGGCATGCTACTATACCGCACACAGTAACTACTATAACCCGATGACGTTAGACCAGGGGTCGGCAACCTGCGGCCTCGAGGCAGCATGCGGCTCTTTAGCCAATCAGCTGCGGCTCCCTGGCAAAACAAAAAAAATAAAAATTTTTTTTTTTAGATCGATGTCATACTGTGACACTGAAATGAAAAAATATTTCATCAACTAAGATATTTAGTCAACAAAAGGCTTACCTGTATGCCTGTTATGTGGTGCGAAATTTGCGAACAATGAAAAATTTACTTTTTATTTTATAGATTTTCCACAAGTAAGGGAAGGACTCTAATAGAGCTGCATAGTTCAGGGTTTTATTTCAAAGTAGGTCTACAGATGCCAGTGTTTTTTCTCCTTTTCTGTGTTTTATTTCAAAGTAGGTCTACACATGGTATTCTTTTTTCAAAGTGGACTACTTTCTATTTTATAAATGTTCCACAAATAAGGGAAGGACTCAAATATACCTGAATAGTTCAGGGTTTTATTTCAAAGTCGGTCTACAGACACCAGTGTTTTGTCTCCTCTTCTGTGTTTTATAAAAAAATAGGTCTACACAGCCAGTATTTTTTTCTCCTCTTCATAAGAGTTTGAGGTTTTCCTTTGGTAAAAACAGGTAAAAACAGCAATTAAAAAGTCAACATTTTTCTTTTTGTTGCTTTATAATTCCATTAATGCAACAAACTGTGTGCTATAAGTATAAAGTATAATAAATCGCAAATTACTTTGGGTATGCAATTGTCAGGCGTTTTATGCTAAATGTGGGGTATGCTTGGGGATATATAAAACGTTATACACTGTGTTATCTTCATTTTAAGGGTAAATAGGTTGTGCGGCTCCCTGAGCATTTTATTTTGTGGGACGGGGGAAAAGTGGCTCTTTTGATAGTAAAGGTTGCTGACCCCTGCGTTAGACGTTAGTCTCGTTAGCTCTAGACGTTAGTCCTTGGGTTCGGTTTCTCTTACTCACACACTATCGCTGATACTTCTAGGATAACCCGTCACTAGCAAGTATGTCTCATCACCCGCCGCTCGCTCCGACGGGGCTCTCCAACTTCACTTCTTCAACGGGGCTATTCCAAAGCACACACCCGTTGTAGCTGCGACCGTTCACGGCCAAGTCCAACGCCGAAGAGAACTTCCTGTTCCCCTCACCTCCAGGTCATGCCCTCTTCCTCGTTGCTTGCTTCTCTCCACTGCTCCACCTGCCACCACTGCACTCCGCCCCCTGCTGGCAACCTCCACTGGTCCCACGCAAAGACCGCTCCAGAAAGGGAAAGAAAGGGCTCAATGTTATTGCTAGTAATCCATACTGCATCTGGAGAAGAGTAGCACCTCACCTCGTCGTTAGACTGGGCGAGCTATCCAAAGGAACACTGTAAATCACACGTTATACCCACACAGGGAAAGTAACAGTTAGTTAGCACTACTGAATACTTTGTAGAATATTCAGGCTGCTACATATATATATATATAGCACAGCGTTAACGTGCTGCGTTAACCCGATACTAGTATCGCGCGATAATATAATTAACGCATTAATCTAAAAAAATTTTTTTTAAATTTTTTTACATTTATTTACCCAGGGTAGGTTCTCTGAGCACAGATGCTCTTTTTCAGGAACGCCCTGCTTCACATTCACACAGTTCCATTCACACCTGGGAGCTGCCCAGTACAACCACAGTTGACACCATTGGCCACTGAGCAACTCCACTGGAGCAGTTGATTTGCATTGGCAGGGCCAAGTCTGGCACTCAACGGGAAAAATATTATAGGCACTATAAGTAGACACCGCTACATAAAACAAGCTGATCTGCCTGAGTGACTGGTGGAATAAGGAGAAATAGAGATTGGACTGATTGAGTCAAGCCATGTCACATAGTTCAAGTTTGAAATGCTTCTTTCTGTTTTGCTCCTGAGAGTGTGCTAGATACTGTACTGTACTGTACTGGTGATATTATTTATTTGTGTTAACTTCTGAATAAAACAACTTATTAAACACAAGTACATCTTATTGAACATTATTTTGATATTTCATTACCAATTATTATAGCAAAACAGCTTTTTCAAACAGTCTGTAATGCATTTTGGAAACGGGAGATGGGCTCATGGTGTAATGGGCCACCTGGCCTGAGAAACATAAGGAGGAAAGAAAAAGTAAGGACTTACTTCTGGTCATTATTTGGGTAGAACACACATATTTTGAATGCCTTCGGCAGGTTTTTTTCTTTTTTTTGAGCCATATTAATCTAGATTAAATCCAGGATTGCAGATAGATTAATCTAGATTAAAAAAATTAATCTATGCCCACCTCTAATATATATACAACATTCACTACTGTTTTTCCATATGCTGACATGGCAACACATATCAACATGTAGGCCTATGCATGAAAGATTTAAGAGTTATATAATATTTATTTCTGACCACACACTGTGATTGTACAAGAGGCATTTGGTGAGTGCTTATAACTGCAGTGAGGCAGAGCTGTTTCCGGCTGTGTGACGTACAGGCGTAGAGAGCTCTGTGTACAGGCGTAGAGAGCTCTGTGTACAGGCGTAGAGAGCTCTGTGTACAGGTGTAGAGAGCTCTGCGCACAGGCGTAGAGAGCTCTGTGTACAGGTGTAGAGAGCTCTGCGCACAGGCATAGAGAGCTCTGTGTACAGGTGTAGATAGCTCTGTGTACAGGCGTAGAGAGCTCTGTGTACAGGTGTAGAGAGCTCTGCGCACAGGCGTAGAGAGCTCAGTGTACAGGCGTAGAGAGCTCTGCGCACAGGCGTAGAGAGCTCAGCGCACAGGTGTAGAGAGCTCTGCGCAAAGGCGTAGAGAGCTCAGCGCACAGGCGTAGAGAGCTCAGCATACAGGTGTAGAGAGCTCTGTGTACAGGTGTAGAGAACTCAGCGTACAGGTGTAGAGAGCTCAGCGTACAGGTGTAGAGAGCTCAGCGTACAGGTGTAGAGAGCTCAGCATACAGGTGTAGAGAGCTCAGCGTACAGGTGTAGAGAGCTCTGTGTACAGGTGTAGAGAGCTCAGCGTACAGGTGTAGTCAAGTCAAGTCAAGAGATTTATTTGTCACGGCATAGTATATACAATGAAATGCGGGTGGTCTTGCCCGCAACGATGTGCAAATAACATAGAATCAACATTGTGCAATAAACAAGTAACATTGTGCAATAAACAAGTAACATGTTAGGGCATATCGGTATATGTACATAAGTTATTTACAGAGCATGGAGGACATACTGGGTCCTTTGGTAGTGTCTTTCTGTACATGCTAATTTATACAATCTCCGGTTATACTATACTATTTTTAAAGTGACCCTTCTTGGTGGCCATAAGTGTGGGCGTGTGCAGCATGAGTGTGTGCCTGCTCATGTTTAAAGTGGCTGCTAGTGTGTGAGCGTGTACAGTGAGTGTGTTGTGCGTGTGCTCATGTGTGCTTGTGTGTGGAGAGTTCAGTGTTCAGGGCTCTGATGGCCTGGGGGAAGAAGCTGAGCCGAAGTCTCTCTGTCCTAGCAGCTGGTGTTCGCAGGCGTCTGCCTGACCTGAGCAGCATGAACAGGCTGTTGTTGGGGTGGTGTGGGTCTTTCATTATTCTGCAGGCTCTGAATTTGCACCTCTTGTTGTATAGAACCTGCAGGGGTGGTAGTGCAATACCCGTGGTACGCTCGGCTGAGCGCACCACTTTCTGTAGGGCCTTCTTGTCCTGTGCCGTGCTGTTTCCATACCAGGCAGTGATGTTTCCAGTCAAGATGCTCTCTACAGCTCCGGAGTAGAAGGACTGGAGTATCTTCCCAGATACTCTGAACTTCCTTAACTGTCTCAGGTGGTAGAGGCGTTGCTTCGCCTTTTTTACGACTGAGTCTATGTGTGTTGTCCATGTCAGATCCTCTGCGATGTGGACCCCCAGGTACTTAAAGCTGCTCACCCTGTCCACGGTAGCCCCGTTAATCCTCAGTGGTGTGTGTGTCTCCTGCTGTCCTCTCCTATAATCCACGATCAGCTCCTTGGTTTTACCAATGTTCAGGAGCAGGCTGTTGTCCTGGCACCAGCGTTCCAGTACCTCAACCTCCTCCCGGTAGGCCTTCTCGTCGTTGTCCAAGATCAGCCCCACCACCACTGTGTCGTCCGCAAACTTCACTATGGAGTTGGAGCTGAACTTGGCCACACAGTCATGTGTGTATAGTGAGTACAGCAGGGGGCTCAGAACACAGCCCTGGGGGGACCCGATGCTCAGGGTGATGGTGTTGGAGGTCTGACCCCCCACCCTGACCGCCTGGGGCCTTTCACTCAGAAAGTCCAGTATCCAGGCGCTCAGAGCGGAGCTCAGACCTAGCTCGATCAGCTTGTCCACCAGTCTGGTGGGGACTATGGTGTTGAACGCTGAGCTGTAGTCAATGAACAACAGTCTCACATAGCCCCCCTTCTGACGGTCCAGGTGAGAGAGGGTGCTGTGCAGTACTTGGGAGACTGCATCGTCAGTGGACCTGTTTGGCCTGTATGCAAATTGCATAGGGTCCATATCACTGGGGAGGGAGGCACAAATGTGATCCTTGACCAGCCTCTCGAAACATTTCATGGCCACAGAGGTGAGTGCCACCGGTCTGTAGTCATTTAGACCTGCTGGGGAGGGTTTCTTTGGTACCGGGATAATGGTAGACATCTTGAAGCAGGCAGGGACCACTGACTCCTTCAGGGATCAATTAAATATGGTGGTGAACACAGGGGCTAGCTGGTTAGCACAGGACTTAAGTATGCGTCCTGTTATTCCATCTGGGCCAGCCGCCTTCCTGGTGTTCACCTGCATAAATGCTCTTCTCACACTGTGTACCGTCAATGAGAGAGCGTCCCCGCCCCCCCCGCGGATGCCCCACCCCTCCACAACAGCCGGCGCACCAGTGACGTCACTAGCCGTTGAGCTAGCAGCGCCACTGTTTGCACCAAACCGCGCGTAGAAGGTGTTGAGCTGGTCCGCAAGGGAGGCATCATCGCTCCCCATTGAGGGGGCGCTGACTTTGTAGTCAGTTATCGTCCTCAGTCCCTGCCATAAGCCTCTTGTGTCATTCTGTGCCATTTGTGCCTCCATCTTGTCGGCATACGTCCTCTTAGCAAGTTTAACAGCCTTGCGCAGAGTGTAGACTGTTGTCTTGTACTCTTCCATGTTTCCTGACTCTCTGCCAAGGTTATAAGCAGTGGTGCGAGAGTTCAGAGCTGCTCTGATAGTACTGTCCACCCATGGTTTCTGGTTCGGGAACACCCTCGCCTTCTTTGTGGGGACAATACTGTCAGCGAGTGTTGTTATAAAGCTCACCACGGTGTCTGTGAACTCGCTGACGTCACTGGTGCTTCTCTCGAACATTCCCCAGTCGACGTCATCGAGTTCAAGTTCTTTAGTTCTTTAATAGTTGTCATACAGAAGTACAGAATACTTTCATACAAAATGCTTCTTACTGTTACGCTCCAGAGACTGTGCTAGACAAGATAGTATCAAATAACATAATAACATAATATAGCATGAATTTAGAAGAAGAAAATGAGGTCACAGTGTTCGGTATAGACATATGTACAATGTTCTGAGTTACCATATAATATACAATACACAATACTATGCAGTGTACTAATGTACAGTACTATCTAGTGCAAAGCAGAAATGGGATGAGGTACAATTTTAGGTACAATTTACAGTAAGGTGTACGAGTTGTAGTGCAATCCTTCATCCATAAATATAAAGTGTGGGGAGTGGGTGCTACAGTGTGTTTGTTTAAAGTGGGTGTGTGCTATAAGTGTGTGGAGTGGGTGCTACAGTGTGTTTGTTTAAAGTGAGTGTGTGCGTGTGGATGTGTGTGCTATGTGCGTTTGGTGGTTGTTGTTGTGTAGTGTTCATTCATTGTTCGTTTAGCAGCCTGATGGCCTGGGGATAGAAGCTTCTTCTGAGTCTTTCTGTGCTGGCCTTGAGACTCCTGTATCGCTTGCCTGACCGCAGCAGTTCAAAGAGGCAGTTGTTCGGGTGACTGGAGTCTTTAATGATTCTCTTAGCCTTGCCCTTGCAACGCTTGTAGTAAATGTTCTGGAGGGTGGGGAGCCCCCCTCCAATTGTGCGTTCGGCTGAACGTGTCACTCTTTGTAGTCTGCTTTGGTCTTGTGCAGTGCTATTCCCAAACCAGGAGGTGATGTTGCCGGTCAAGATGCTCTCTATTGTACATGAGTAGAAGTTCTTAAGGATCTTCTGGCTGACTTGGAACTTCCTTAGGCGCCTGAGGAAGTAGAGGCGTTGTCGTGCCTTCTTCACAACACTGTTAATGTGTGTGGTCCATGTCAAGTCCTCGGATATGTAGGCTCCGAGGTACTTAAAGCTGTTGACTCTCTCAACCGGTGCCCCGTCGATGCTGAGGGGGCTGTAGTCCTTGACCCCCGACCTCCTGAAGTCCACAATCATCTCCTTTGTTTTGCTGACGTTCAGGGAGAGGCTGTTTTCCTGGCACCATCCCGCCAGGACCTTGACCTCTTCCAGGTAGGCCCTCTCATCGTTGGCAGAGATCAGGCCCACCACCACTGTGTCGTCAGCAAATTTGACGATTGTATTGCTACTCCGCTGAGCCACACAGTCGTGTGTGTACAGGGAGTAGAGGAGGGGACTCAGAACACAGCCCTGGGGGGCCCCTATGTTGAGGGTGATGGATGAGGAGGTGCAGTTGCCTGCTCTCACCACCTGGGGTCTGCCAGTCAGGAAGTCCAAGACCCACTGGCAGAGGTCATAGCCCAAGCCCAGGTCCCTGAGCTTGGCTATGAGTATGGAGGGGACTATGGTATTGAATGCCGAGCTGTAGTCGATGAATAGCATTCTCACATAGTTCCCCTGCCTCTTGTCCAGGTGTGATGCTGCTGTGTGCAGCACATGGGATATGGCGTCCTCCGTGGACCTGTTGGGGCGGTATGCAAATTGCAGGGGGTCCATGTTGATGGGGAGGGAGGAGCAGATGTAGCCCTTTACTAGCTTCTCGAAGCACTTCATGGCTATGGAGGTGAGAGCTACAGGGCGGTAGTCGTTGAGGCAAGCAGGCTTGGATTTTTTGGGTACAGGGATAATAGTGGACTTCTTCAGGCAGGTGGGGATGACAGCCTGTTCTAAGGACAGGTTAAATATGTCAGTGAATACTGGGGCCAGTTGGTCGGCACAGACTTTTAGGACGCGGCCGGGGATGCCGTCTGGACCTGCTGCCTTCCTGATATTCACTTTTTTAAAGGTCCGCCTCACCTCATGCTCTGTTACCCTGAACACTGCGCCTCCATCAGCAGCCGACCCCCCCCCCCCCCATTGCCGAGTGCGTCCTGAAGCGTGGCCTCTGATTGGTCGGTCCATCTTTTTACCTCACGTGACACGACGGCGTCACGTGATCTTTGTTTGTAAGCAGGGACCAACAAGATGGCGGCATGATCCGACGTGTTCGTCGCTCCCGCTAATGGTGGAGCCGGTACAGCCTTGTATCCGGCTCTGAATGGGGTGTAACAGTGGTCGAGTGTATTTCCTCCCCTTGTGGAGCAGACGATGTGTTGAAAGAAAGACGGCATGACTTTTTTCAAATTCGCCTGATTGAAATCCCCGCTCTGTGTACAGGCGTAGAGAGCTCAGCGTACAGGTGTAGAGAGCTCTGTGTACAGGTGTAGAGAGCTCAGCGTACAGGCGTAGAGAGCTCAGCGCACAGGTGTAGAGAGCTCTGTGTACAGGTGTAGAGAGCTCTGCCTAGTAGTGAGAAAAGTAACAACAAATATTTTACTAATAAAATCATAAAAAGCCTAAGTGTCCGTCTTTGTCTGAAGGCCCAATCTGGGATATTCTCTGACCATATAAATAAATAGTATAACCTTGATATAGCGCACAACCTGATTTGTGAGGTCACACCGGCGCACAACTCCATAAAGATATAACAGGTTAATTAAAGAGGTGAGCATGGCAGGGTGATTCTCTGGGGACCAGGCTACATGTTCTAGTTGAGAACTAAAAACACTAACTAAACATAAAGCTGTATGTAAAAGTTGAGGGGAAAAAAACATTCTACAAAGTCCACAAAGTCTGCCTCCCATTCGCAGACTACAGAGCAGCTGCAGGCTGTACATCAATATGACATCACAGATTAGAATCTTAAATCTCTCTGATTTCCACCCTATAGCTTTTGCAGAGCTGTTTATGTTCATGAATACTGATTGCACCGTCCTCGACTTTTGAGAGTGAATCACGGCGTGTGAAGTACCGCTAACCGAGTATGGATCTCTTTCCTACTTTACAAACACGGCAGTCGATCGCGCAGTGGATGATCTATCCGATACGAATATCAATTACTTTTTTTCTTTAAGCATTAGCCCGGTGTATTGTAATCTGTGTAATCCATCCTCAGGAGGAAGCAGTAAAGTTGTGAGTGACCCTATGTGACAGGATTTAGTCTCCGTTTAGTATCCACTAGCATCTTCAAGTGGATTGACACATGGTCAATTAGAGCCAGTAATGAAATTTGAGGCGCAAACATAGCTCTGGGGTTTTTGCTTTCACTTTCAACTTTGATGTAACGGAAATAAGAAGAAATGAATGCTGGCTGGTAAGTGTGCGTCTCTCTTTGAGAGTCACCGAAGCGAGTGAGCTCTAGTGTGTGGTGTGTGTGTGTGTGTGTGTGTGTGTGGTGTGTGTGTGTGTGTGTGTGTGTGTGTGTGTGTGTGTGTGTGTGTGTGTGTGTGTGTGTGTGTGTGTGTGTGTGTGTGCGTGCGTGCGTGCGTGCGTGCGTGCGTGTGTGTGTGTGTGTGTGGGTGGTGGCGTGAGCGGCAGGGCATGGTCGAGCAGCAGGTTGTGTGTGAGAGTGCTGCTGGTGCTCTGTGACTGTCCTGTGGTGTGAGAGAGTGAGGAGCTGGAATCACTCTGTCCCCCCCTCCACCCCACCACCACCCCCCGCCCGCAGCTCCAACATCTGCTGGCCCAGCGGAACCAATCAGAGAGGAGAACTCGGAGCCGTGACGAATCAGCCTGCTCGGTGATCCTTTCATGGAATCTGGGGAGGGGTTGGAACAAAAGCCACCCACCCCCCCCCCCCCCCCCCCCCTCTCTGCTCCATCCACTCTCTCCATCCACTCTCTCCATCCTCCCCACACCCTTCCGGCTTTGATATCTTAGACCCCTGCATGGAGGAACAGTCTCCCCCCCCCCCCCTCCTCCTTTTCCATATAAATAATCCACGGATCATGACAGAAAAATGACGGTCTTAGGATGCTACCTAGAATCCTAGATGACATACGTCTATGTTTTATGAAAGGTTGTTTGTGTCCCTCTGAGCCCCTGTTTCCCGTACCTTTCACGGGATCCAATGGGAGGCTCACTTTGATGGGATAGAGGCAGGATAATAAGACGCGACATTCCCATGCTAGAATTAAGAGGGGCTTGGCTGGGAGGACAGTTCTCATCAGCAGCCCCATTGCAGTGGCCGTCTATCTCATTACCCATCTCTCGTCGTGCCATCTCTCTCTCTCTCCTCTCTCTCCCTCTCTCTCCCCCCTCTCTCCCTCTCTCTCTCTCCCTCTCTCTCTCTCTCCCTCTCTCTCTCTCCCTCTCTCTCTCTCTCTCTCTCTCTCTCTCTCTCTCTCTCTCTCTCTCTCTCTCTCTCTCTCTCTCTCTTCTCTCTCTCTCTCTCTCTCTCTCTCTCTCTCTCTCTCTCTCTCTCTCTCTCATCTTAAGCTGATCAACTCCTACACCCTAAGGATACACAGGCATCCACGGCTAGCAAGCAGACAGACACACACAGATAAATACACAGTCGTTTCAGAATATGAAAATGTTGACTATAATCAGGCAAACACATAGATGGGGCCTATAGATACAGTTGAGGTAGAACTCACATCACAACTTGAGCGTAACGTTCTCTTTATTTTCCATGGTTAGGAAGAACTGAGTCCCGACGCAGACGTACAGATTATGC
>NC_140165.1:286436415-286517518 GCF_963971535.1 Notolepis coatsorum | reverse complement strand
GCCTGGCTGAAGTCACCCAGGTCAGACACACCTGGCAGTGGTAGGGGGGGGTGGTGAAAACACCTGGTCCAGATGGTCACCTTGGGGCCAACCACCCACAGGTGAACTGCCCAAGGATACCCGCCTAAGCTGGAGCTGAAGCTAAAAAAAAACAGACCTCACTCAGTGATAGGACGGAGTAATATCAATACCGGCCTGGCCGTATCAAAGAGAGAGGTGAGTCTGAGCCCACAGGCCCCCGTGATGACGTGTGAATGAAGAGTCTGAGCTGCTTGAATTAGCAATAAGGGTCTGCGGTGTGCTCAGAATGCGAGCCAAGAGCACGGGGCTTACCGAACACTATAATAGCAACCAATAAAGGGCCGGACCGAATGAAGTGAGTCAGGGCCGACACGCTCTCTCGCACAGAAGGTTATCACATTTTCTGTCTTGCGCCAACAGACCAGGACCCGACCCCTACTAGCCTGGGTTCTATAAGTCGTAGATCAAGACCCTGATTACAAGACAAGCCCCGCATGTGTATCAGCCCCGCGGTATCAACGGATGGATCAATCTGTAGGTGCGGCAGCTCGGAGGTCAGGTCATAGTGTCGACGCCCGCCCCGGCTCCTTCTGCCCTCTCTGACCTGACTTGTGCTGGCACCGAGGGTCACTCCTGGCTCTCGCATTCCTCCCCGCCGTGCAGAGCCAGGCCCCTTGGCACGGCGCTGACGGGGAATTTTCCACAGGTCGCCAGCCGCAGGGGCACACACACAGGCCTGGCTTTGTCTGTGCCCGCTCTCTACCTCCGTCATGTTCTCTGCAGACCCCCGCTCTCTCATACGCATGCACACCCACACACACTCACTCACTCACTCACTCACTCACTCACTCCTCACTCACTCACTCACTCACTCACTCACTCACTCACTCACTCACTCACTCTCTCTCTCCACACGCATACACACACACACACAGATATGTGTGCACACACACACAAGCAAACACACACTCACTCACTCGCTCTCTCTCTCTCTCTCTCCTCTCTCTCTCTCTCTCTCTCTCTCTCTCTCTCTCTCTCTCCACACACATAAACACACACACACAAATACACAAGCAAACACACACACACACACACACACACATACACACACACACACACACCTACACACACACACACACACACACACACACACACACACACACACACACACACACACACACACACACACACACACACACACACACACACACACACACACACACACACACACACACACACACACACACACACACACACACACACACACACACACACACACACACACACACACACACACACACACACACACACACACACACACACACACACACACACACACACACACACACACACACACACACACACACACACACACACACACACACACACACACACACACACACACACACACACACACACACACACACACACACACACACACACACACACACACACACACACACACACACACACACACACACACACAGCGTTGATATATGCCAGGTCCAGATGTTGGCATTTTAAGTCTGCAGCAGATTTTCTCCTTCTACCAGTGAACAACTCAGCCTCAAGCTGTACTTTATATCCATGAAATGCAAAACAATGCAGTAAATATACTGTGATAACATGCAGTAAATATACTGTAATAACATGCAGTAAATATACTGTGATAACATGCAGTAAATATACTGTGATAACATGCAGTAAATATACTGTAATAACATGCAGTAAATATACTGTGATAACATGCAGTAAATATACTGTGGTAAGATTACACCAATATGTACTGAGGATAAGGCTTTTAGCCACAGCACAAACAACATAAAATGCATACAATGATATGATTTTAAGCTCTCTCTCTCTCGCTCTCTCTCTCTCTCTCTCTCTCTCTCTCTCTCTCTCTCTCTCTCTCTCTCTCTCTCTCTCTCAATTAATTATCTCCAGACATGAAACAGTGAGTGGTGTACTGGAAGGGTACGTGCAGGTTTATGGAGTCTTTCTTTGTGCATTTAGAACAGGCCTGCCCACACTAACTAGTTTGGCCTTCTGCAACATTCTCCAATGGGTTCCAGAGACCAATATTGTATTCTTCTCGTCTGATTTATTTTCTAGGTTTGATTTTGAGACAACTTGCTTACAGTAAGGCTGTTGAATCACATTTATAGGGGGGGGGGGGGGCCCACCACCCACATTACAACCCTGGGCCCTCCATGCCAAAAAGGTTGTGCACCACTGATTTAGAGTATGATGTTACGGACCAGCCAATAGAAAAAGGCTATTTGACTGAGGTTATTGTGGGCGAACTAACCTGATGTAAGGGGTTTTCACTGTTGAGTGATGGGATACGGAGATGGCTGATTGAACCTGCTGTGTATTGATAGCTGCTTAAATCACACCATCCCCACACCAGAATCACAAAATAAAACGTTAATTTATTTGTTTTGTCTCAAGTCCATTTTTGTTTCTGTCATGTTTATTTATGTTCAATAAAAAATTTCGAGGGATTCTCCTCTACAGCAAGAGCTCATGACACCTGAGATCAGGCTTTCACCAGTGGATACAAAGAATATTTACCTGGAACTGAAGGTAGCCACTACCACTACACCAGGGGTGGCCAACCAGTCAGAGATTAAGAGCCACAAAAATTACTGTGGTACCACAAAGAGCCACACCATATACCAGCGTTTCTCAACCTTTTTTTCCAGTCACGGCACCCTTCATGTGTTTATAGATCTCACCCTCTGGCCTCTGAAGTTGCTAATGTCTTTTTAATTTGGGCCTCACAGGGTTAACCTCTTATGCCCGAGATATACAGTAAAAGTGCATATTTTCAGCATTACGTTTGTTTACCAATGATTTTAACTGTTAGTGAAATATAAGATTATAGAAATCTCAGGGCATTGAGTCGGAAACTGGCGCATATTGACAGGAGGAAGTGGAGCAGCCAAAAGTGAGTGAGTCTTTTGAAGGAAGAGACTCAGGGCTTTCGAATTTAGAAAAACGACCCTACCCAGCTCACGCCAGCCCAGTGGCGTCGTTAGCCCTGGGCTTCCGGGGCTTTAGCCCCGGATGTTTTTCTCCTAGCCCCGGAGCTTAAAAAAAATTCAAAATTTGTTTACATTATTTTTTTATTTTTATTTTTTTAAGATGTCAGCATCCCCATTGTCTGTGCTGAATGTTTGTTAGTGTTTGGTATTTTTTGTTGGTTTTTAGTACGTTTAAACATCCATTTTTAGTAAGTAGTTTTCATTTGATCCTATAATTTTTTTCATTCACCGATTTGTGGACTTTTTTTTTTAGTGTCCTGAAAGGCGCCTTATAAATCAAATGCATTATTATTATTATTATTATTATTATTATCATCCAGGAGGGAAAAGACACTTTGGATAGTAGGGACTTCATCTCTGCCTGTCCTGACCATGAAACACTTTGCAACTGTGATCTCCTCTGGCAATAGTTGGATATTGTAATGTGTGGCGAGGGGTTGCAGCAATTCCACTGAGAGAAACTGGTCTGAGGCTGGATAACATACCTGTATGCCTCTGATAAGTTGTTCTCCAACTCATGAGAACCTGCTCTCAAGCTCTTGCAGCATTCTGCCGAGGACTGGATAGAACAGTCTCTGTCTCAGCTGATCTCCTGAGCAGAGGTCTGAGCTTGTGCCACAAGATGACTCAACTACATACTCGTCCATCCTTTTCTGCTTCCTCCTTTGGCTGGTAGTATGTTCCTCAATCCCAAGGCCATTACATATGGCCTTTGTCCTGTCATACATGTCCACTGCCATCTCTGAGGTGCGATAACCTTTGAGTGTGTCCTGCACTGTGCTTTTAAATAGTACAGATTGGTATTGAAGATGTGCACTTCAACGCAGCAGCACCTGGAGCCATCCATACCCATGTCCAGTGTCCACTGACAAAGACATGCTCATGATACTGTGATAAACTATAATAAGCTTTAATCGAACCCTGGTTCATTTCCTCGGATAGTCCGGTTGGTTTGGGGTGGTGTGAAAGCTCATTCACTCTTGCAAGTGAACCCTGCTGCGGTTCATTTGAGATGTGAATGCAAAGCGGACCAAAGGCAGGAAAAGACCCAAAAATCTAATATTTTTTTTATGAGAAGACTGAAACATATGTATATAATGAAACACACAATACAGTTTTGCTTAAGCATGATTTTGAAAACGGGGCCCGGTGTTTCAAAACACACAATTAGCACAACCACACACAATTATCAGAACACCTCAGATCCTTTGCTAAATTAAACACTTGTCAAAACCATACACTAATTTATAAAAACTACATTTTGTTACCATATGAAACACACGTTTCATGATTTAATTCTGTTTGAACCAGTTACACACACTGCTGTGCTTAACCTAAAACACATTTAGCAATTCTACATCTCAGTGATTAGAGTACTGTAAGTGAAGTACGCAGAGAATGTGCAAATATACAATAAATTCACCAAACACTACACAAGACCAATGCTGTAGACTGATGAAAATATAATTTATTTATCTACATATACCCAAATCAATGATGCAGACTGATGAAAAAAAAACATTTTCTCTCCATATACCCAAATCAATGATGCAGACTGATGAAAATATAAATTGTCTCTCCATATAACCAAATCAGTCAACATTTCAACATGGAGAATCACAACAAAACATGTCCCAGTTTTCATGCTACTATGTGCATAACACTGTAAGCTCAGCAAATATCAGACAAACATAAAATACTGTATCCAGTACAGGTTAAAATTACAGTAAAACAAAAACAATTTTAAAAACATTTAAATAGAGTACAGAAAATACTAGACATTATCTCTTTGCCTAGCTGGATCTGGCAAGATAATTTTTTGTTGTGATTCTCCATGTTGACATGTTGACTGATTTGGGAAAATGGGAGAAAATGTATATTTTCATCAGTCTGCATCATTGGTTGTCTTGTGTAGTGTTTGGTGAATGTAATGTTGACTCCTCGTCCAATCAACAGTCATCTCCCGCCTCGACTACTGCAATGCACTGCTCGCTGGTCTCCCGGCCACTGCCACTAAGCCTCTTCAACTCATTCAGAACGCAGCGGCCCGCCTGATCTCAAACCTACCGAAGTCGGCCCATGTCACCCCACTTCTTAGGGACCTGCACTGGCTCCCCATTGCTGCACGAATCCGCTTCAAGGCCCTCGACCTAGCATACCGTGCGGCAAAGGGAACCGCTCCCGCCTACCTCCGGTCAATGGTCTCTAACTACACACCCTCAAGACCCCTACGCTCTGCATCTTCTGGCCGCCTCAGACCTACTCCTATCCAAGCTCCGGGAGGGTCATCAAAGAGAAGTCGCCTATTCTCAGTCCTTGCCCCACAATGGTGGAATGAACTACCCACCCCAGTTAGGACAGCCGAATCACGTCCAATCTTTCGCCGTCGACTAAAGACGCACTTCTTCAACCATTATCTGAATTAAAAAAAAAATAAAAAAAAAAAAAAAAAAAAAAAAAAAAAAAAAAAAAACTAACCCTAACTAACCGTACTGTCATGCACTTGTCCTAATAAACTAACCTACACTGTAGCACTCAACACTTTGATGAACATTGTTGCTCAGCTGATAGAGTTGTGCCCTTCCTGATGGCTTGTCGTACAGAACTTGTAAGTCGCTTTGGATAAAAGCGTCAGCTAAATGACTAAATGTAAATGTAAATGTAAATGTATTGTATTGTATTTCACGTTCTCTGTGTACAGTACTTCACTCTCATTCCATTTTGGTTGAAGACAGGTGACCTCACCTGCTGCATTTTTATAGCGCTTAAACCTGATTGGTGTATCTACAATTAAGCAATGGTGTGTTTGTGCATCTGATGGCTGTGTTTAACCAATTGGCTCATGGTAATTTGACATTCTGTGTCTAATGTAATGCAAGTGTGTTTAGTGTTTTGCAAATCACTGTGTGTCAGTGGCGGCTCGCCACTAGGGGCGCTGGGGCGCTGTCCCCCCCTGGTTGAGAACAATGAGAGAGTAGGAGAAGAAGAACTTGTGTTTTTTTATTTTAGATATTTTGAAGGCTTGAAGCCCTAAAAATAAACTAAACATGTTTCAAATGAATAATAATTACTATTAAAATGCACAATAACGTTAATATAGCAATAAATATAGTATAAATCATTGTTTTTTGCATGCTATTCTAATCTCCTCCCCCTCGTTTGTGATTGACGTCAGTCTATAGAAACTACCTCCGAATCCGGGGGGCTAGACAAAACGCAGTGAGTAGGCATCACTGCGCGCAAGCGGCCAATCGTAATGAATCTAGTAAATACATTTTAGCCTATCAATGGTCATAAATATGATCTAGGGGGGGGGCTTGGGAGGGCTGGGGGGGTTGCGGTTTCGGGCGCTCTGGACAAGCAAGCATTGCAGACGCACTCTGTGCTCACGCCTCCACACTCTGTGTGTTCACTCGTCAGTCGTCACCAGTTGACATGGTTTCGGTTTCAAGGAGTATTTTCATTTTCGATTTATAGTTAGCTTAGCTTTACAACATTACAACCTTGAATGCAGGTAAATCCCTCAAAACAATACTTCTTGAGAGATGAACACTGGAGTGAAAGAGTTTCTACCTCATCAGCCTGATATCAACAGACAGAAGAAGGATATACTCTGTCGTTTTCTACTTGTGGTGGCTAACAAGAAGCTACATGGCTAGCTGGATGCAGCTCCGGTATGGACTGTAACTTTGTGGAGTTTCTTTTTGAGTGGATTAAAAAAAAAAAAAAGTGGATTATGGCTTGTTGTGGACTAGACAGCTGAATATCTCGCCCCATTCAACTCTTGTGATGGTAAGTAAGTCTTGTAACAATAGCTGGGATTCCACGTCATGCTGTGTGTGTCTGTGTGAGAGAGAGAGAAAGAGAGAGATAGAGGGGGATACTAATTAATTTCGCCGTGGGGGGGCATAATCACCCAGGACAATATAATGGTAACTTGTTTAAATGACAAGATATACATCTGTGATTATTATTGGACGGATCTGAATACGAGAGAGAGAGAGCGAGAGAGAGAGAGAGAGAGAGAGAGAGAGAGAGAGAGAACCCCCGCCCCCCTCTCCCAGACGCCCCAGCACCGACCCAAAAATCCAATTACACTCCTTCATTAACAAACCCAGGGGGGGCGGTATGAAAACAGTGCACTGTGCAGCGTGCACGTTCACACACACACACACACACACACACACACACACACACACACACACACACACACACTGTGAGCTGCACCTGCACATTCTCCAGTGTGGTGAGGTGCCGACAGGACTGAGAGAGAGAGAGAGAGAGAGAGAGAGAGAGAGAGAGAGAGAGAGAGAGAGAGAGAGAGAGAGAGACGTGGCTGCGATCATATTGATTGATGGCAATGGTGATAGTTGTACTTGTGGGATATTTGTAGATATCCTGATGAAGAATGTGCTCAGTCAACCGAGGCTTGGATAATAACAAGGGTTTATTAACCAAACAGATAGAATACATAGAGAGAATGGCTGAGGCTCTCGCCCCAGGTGATCAGCTGAAATTACCCAGGTAAGAACCTTGATTGTGGTCGGGAGGAGCCCTTTATAGTTCAACAAAGGGGGTGTGTGGTCCCATTTGATAGGTCAGATGGGGGGGAGGGGGTACAGGTTTGGGGGACACAGGGGAGGGGGGTGTCTTATTCCACAGAGAGGGGGGGGGGGGCACAGGTAAAGGGAACACAGGGGAGGGGGATATATTTACATGAGGACATATTATACCACAATACTCACTTTTCTTTCTTATAATGTGGGTGAGATTAATGTATAATATACCAGGATTGTTTGGAACAGGTAAAAGTGGGGATAATAGTTTAAAATAGAATTATTTACATACATGATTAATAGAATTATTTACATACATGATTCATGACATGATCGACTGGACTGCGGTCTGTGTTATTTTGATATCAGAGATGTGGGAATAGATATCACCCTTTTCTTTTATTAATCGCTCAAAATACCTATATCAATGAGTGGTCCTCATCTCTGATATCAAACAACAATTAACATAATCATTAGAAGCTATCGCTGTGCAAATATCTTGGCATACCTTCAGTCGTTCATGTCGTGACTCTGGGGAGCTAATGTGATCGTTGTGCATACAGGCATCGTAATAAACCAATTAAATACATGCACTGTCTGTGTGGTCAGTTTTCTGAGTGCACAGGGTGAAAAAACAAAATTGTGTTCATAATTATTAGGAATCGGATTTACACATAAGGCTAATGTGTACAAAAACATTTTAACAACCGTTAACCTGGTGGTTAATAAAACTAACATGATTGATTATGGGAAACTGTTCACAAATATATATATATATTTTTGCACATTTTGTGATGATTCTTGATGAAATTACTTAGGATCCAGTTGTATTTAATCTGAGTTTGAGTGTCACTTTCATCTGTGATTGCCTCAGCTTTGTTGGTCTTTACTTAGAATCAGGCAATTTTCTCCATTTCTTCTCTATAAATGAGGAGATAAAACGTCTTATGCATCGCTTCTGTATGTAATTCTAGTGCATATACTATCAATGGTTCACCATACAGGTGCAAAACAACGTTGCATGTCCTCTTCTATGAGAGAATAAAACAACTGATTCTTTCTTGTCTGACAATACAATTTTGTAACCTAAGTAATTCTAATGTGATGTAATGTGATCATGTGGTCACTTCTTCCTTCAGCAATACATTTTAGCTCATTATTACTAACCATTGTTAATGTTTTCTCATTGATTTCTTTTCATCACATCCCTAGTTCATCGTTTTGCAGATACATACAATTGTGTGAAAAGTTTCCTGCTTGTGAAGGTATTAATCTGAATGATGTTGCGTCGTTGTTGACAAGGTGTTCTCTGTCGGTCGTGTGGCAGGGCCAAACAGTAACACATAAAAATTAAATAAATACATACAATAGACATTACCTTAGTGGCTAATGTGTCAAAATAAAATTGAAAACCGTTAACCTAGTAGTTAATATAAAAGGTGATTATGATAATCGTTATGCATTGTTCTGTGGTGCATACTATCAATGGTCAAAACAAACTTGGTGTCTTGGAACAATCCAACTGGTTCTGCCCTGTTTAACAATACCATTTTGCAATGTGACTCTGTGATCATTTCTCATTGTCATTATAAAATTGGTTAATGCAATCTTACTGATTGTATTTCATCATATTCCTAGTCAATAATTTTCCAGATACATATGAACTCTGTGAAACAGTTCTTGTTTGTGAATCTGACAGTTGCTGTGAAGTGTTGATCATCTGTTCTCGGTCTGTCGTGTGGCAGGGCCAATACATACATAACAATGTGGACAATGTGTGTTCAGAAGTATCTTGTTCCACAGGTCTCTGATGATGTCTCTTCTTGACGATGCAGTCGGGAACATTCACTGGTCGTCGTTCATTCAGAGGGGGCCTACAGGAGGTCGCCGTCCGCTCCCTGTGTACCTTGTCAAGGGTCACCGGTAGCAGTCAACTATAGTGGTCTTTTCCTGCAGCCTATGTTGTTCTCCACCACCATCACATGTGTTGTGCTGGTTTCGCTGTCCTCTCCTCGTCAATGCGGTACCACTTGATGGAGGGCGAGGGCCCGCCGGTGTAGTGGCTAGTCAGTAGGACGCTCTCTCTCACACGGATGACAATCTTGTCATGGGAATCCACCTTGATGGTCGGGGACTTCAGTTCCCGTTTGCAGGTGATGGGTTTGCTTCTTCAGGTGGCGCTTGCGAACGAAACTCTTCCGGCACATGTTGCATTTGTACGGCTTCTCTCCCGAGTGGACCCCCCTCTGGTGCTCCTTCAAGTTAGCCGCGGTTGCAAAGCACTTCGCACACTGTGTGCATCGATGGGGCTTGTCCCCTACTACCCCCACGGCGTGGGTCTTCTGGTGTTGCTTGGGGCTGGACGCGGTGGCGAAGCCTTTACGACGGGGCTTGTCCCCGGCCCCCGCGGCGTGGGTCTTCTGGTGCTGCTTCAGGTTGGAGGATGTGGTGAAGCCTTTACTGCACTGGCCACAGGTGTACGGCTTCTCGCGCGTGTGGAGCTCCTGGTGCTTCTTCAGATGCCTCCTGCGTACAAAGCTCTTCCTACACTGGGTGAACTTGTACGGCTTGTCATCCGAGTGCATCTTCATGTGTTCTCTGAGAGAGATGGCCGCCGCGAAGCTCTTGCTACACTCGGAGCACTGATGGGGCTTCTCCGGCATCTGGTGAGACTTGAGGTTGAAGGCGTCGATGACGCCCTTGCCGACCATCTCGACCCCGGTGGGGGCGTACGCCTTTTCTTTCGTGTGAATTTTCATGTGCTGCTTGAGGCTGGCCTCCACGGCGAAGCTCTCGCCACAGTGGACACAGATGTACGGGTTGATGTCCTTGTGGATCTCAAAGTGCTGGTGGAGGTCGGCGATGCTGCCAAAGATCTCGCCGCACTCGCTGCACTCCAGGCCGTGGGTCTCGTGGATCACCATCCCGCTGTCCGACTCCACGATCAGCTCCCCGCCGTGGTCCGACAGAGCCACGTTAGACTCCGTCTTGATCTCGGTCTGTCGTGGTCTGCAGTGCCGGGGTGGAGGCCGTCAAAAGGTTGATCTCCTCTTCGTCAGTGTCTCCTTGGTCAGTCTCCTTCGTGGTCCTCTGCTCCACTTTCTTGGGGATGTCTGTGGGCTGGGTTGGATGGTTCTCCCACGGTTGTTGTCGTCGCCTCTGGTTGTGTCCGCAGCTTCGTGGTTCAGGTCACGCGTCGTCTCACTCGTCCTGTCCTCTCACCAATTCGTGATCTGAGGGTGATAAACACTGCCTTAGAAAACTCCTCACATAAATGATTCAACGCCTTTCTGCTAAAGTGGAAAATCATTTTGGGATTAATTCAATTCATTGTAAATAAAATCACTTAATTGACAATAGGAAATGCAAGCCAATTGCATTAGCAGTGATTCTTTACGTCAAGAAGGTCACATTCACTACAATTTTATCAGATTTTGTATCTAACTAGATCTTACAGCATTAGGCTTTAAATAAAATTTGTAAATGAATGGCCAAAGTTTTGAATCAGATAAAATAGCTCCTTGTCTTCATATTCTGATGGTCTTAAATTGAAGTTGATCTTACCTCAGGCCGCGTACGATGGTGTGCTTCTTCAAGATACTTACCTCGCCATGACTTCTCGGTTGTTCTTCACATCTCAGTGTGGCTCATCATAGCATAGCATGGGGAAAAAACATAAAATCTAGGTAGCCAGTTAATTTTGCATGAAAAACAATCATTCGTTTTGTCATATAACCCTTAACTAACCTTACTGTCATGCATTTGTCCTAATAAACTAATCTACACTGTAGCACTCAACACTAATAAAACTAACCTACACTGTGGCACTCAACACTTTGATGAACATTGTTACTCAGCTGATAGAGTTGTGCCCTTTTTGATGTCCTGTCATACAGTGTCAGCTAAATGATCAATGTACGTGTATACCTTGTACATTTAGATAATTGTGTTTCAATTTTGTGGTTGATATTTTTGCAGTCATGGAAATTTATTAGTTGTTAAAAGAATAGTCTAAGGAATAGTCATGCATGTTATTGGTTATAAACAGAGAATAGAAGGAGGGGATTGTAAGTAGTTGTTTTCATCATTAATCTTTCATCTCGGGCACTTCTCTAATTCATGTGCCTCTTGAAAAGAGATGATGAAAACGACTGGTTAGTTATTGTTAGTATGGGAGTTAGGTAGATTTTCATAACTGCAAATTCATCACCGGTGTCTAATTCATGTTAATTAAGTGGTTCTCTGTTGCCATCCACCGCCAGGTGAGTTCATCAAGTCTGTGGTCACGAGTGTAGGCATTTGCATTGCTTTGTCTCCCAAGTGCCCACTCTGAAGAATTTACATGTGGGTATTTGGATGTAGATTTGTTCCAAATGGTCAATCGATTGTCTCTCAGCTCTGCACTGTCTCTCGGTTGACATGCAAATTGTTGGATTTTCTGTCTTTTGTGATACAATTTGGGTGTAGTCATTCACTGTTTTGCATCTCGCCTCAGAGCCAGATCTGTAAATACAAACACATGTTAATTTTCAACTCTTTTCTAAGACCATCTGTTCTCCTTGATTGTCTGTGAGCTTAACAAAACATCAGCTATTTCTCATCCATCCTGTCCTAGGATGTAATGATAGTGTTTATCATTTATCAATCATATCGCATATGTACACAAGCATCATATGAATGTGGAACCACACATTTTGAATTATGTTTAAAAATGTCTTACAATGGAAAGGGCTAGTTATCTTTCATTGGTTCTTTAGATAAACACATTAACTCAAGTGAATATAACCTAAACATCTTACTTTTAAACATAATCTATGTTGTTTGTGTTCCAAGTTTTCAACATTGAAAGCTTATAAAGCCTAATCTAACGCTGTTTATGTGGACTACAAGGTACGCCCACAGATGTATTATAATTCTGAAACAGACATTGTAATTAGCTTTATGTGACTTATAATGTGTAAATTAAAGCAACATAAACACTCAAGTGCTGAGATAGTTGTAATTTGCTGTAACTGAGATGATAGTTGTGTATATGTACAGTTTCTACGTCAAATGACTCCCTTTTCTTGACTCCTTTTGTATCACAAACAGTACTGAATTTGCAAATCTGGTATGTCATAAATGTATAGTTGTAGCAGTACTGACTATCTGATGAATTGAAAATGGGGGACCCTGATGTAAACAAGACAACAGTCTTCCTCTGGTCTGCATCCCCTTAACAATTGTGTGTATTGAGCTGTACAGTATTGTACCCATTCTGCAATCTGTTAATAAAGTTTTCAATCAATCAATCAAAGCATCTATATATTTATGATTTTCATACTCACCGGGGAAAGCTGCAATGTTCGGTTCGTTTCTCCGGTGGTCTGGGATAATGCAACTCGCATCTCGCCACCCCAGCTCAACATTTTCCAATGGCAGCGCGCACATACATATACAAATAAAACATATACTACAAGTGGATTTCACGCACCTACGGCCTTGGGCACATTACACTTTACGTTCGCTTATGGATAGTTTAATATAAAATAATAACTTCACGGCGCGCATAGCGTCACGTCATTGCTCCATGCGACGTTCGTGTGTTCTCATTCGCCTCGGAAATAACGCTTTGTAATTCATACAGTATTTTTCCCACGAGCTCTCAATAGCCTGGAATTCCTATACCAGCGTTTTGTTACCGAATGAACGCGCCTGTGCATATGTGAAACGTAAACAACCTGAAACGATAAAACTATACTTCCCCAAATGGCCGTTCCCGTGGGCCGGTGTTCTGCGGAATCCGGAAATTACTATCCTAGTTTGTTCCCGTGAACTGCACTTCAATGTTATTCTTTGTATAACGGTAACTCGTCTCTCAATGCTCGTCGCGCTATCCGCAGCCGGTTCTTGACTCAATAAAGCAACGCGACGGGTCCTATAATACTTGTGCACATACGAACGAGACTTAAACAGACAAACAAACAATAATACATATAAGTTAACGTGTGTGTATATCTGGTCTGTATTGGATCGCTGTTCGTTTGATCGCCCAGCACCTTGCTGCGATAAGGCATTTATACCCTTGATATACACTATACACCGTTATTAAAGCATAACGACCGAATCCTGAACTTCGAAATTTAATAGCGATATATTAGATTATATATACCTTTTAATCATAGTCTCGGTCCCTTCAACCAGCGATTAATGTCCCGTTAAATGTACATTTACGTACTGTCGAGGCACCGCCGGTTTTCCTTCCCGCTCTCTGTATGATTAATTGATTAATTCAATCCAAATATATCGTTTTCAGGAATGGAAAGAGGTTGTGAGCTTATTTTAAGGTTGTATCTATGAATATATATCGTTACTCTGTTAAATCTAATTAGATTATAACAGCTTCTCGGTCCTAGCGTCCCGCCTCTTTGCCACAAGAATCATAGAATAGTTTCTAAGAGAGTCGCGTTTTCCAATGATATCACTCTAATAAGCTCACGTATCTTCCTTTGTTGACAACCTTACTGTGTGCCTTAGCTTTTGGTCGGCTCCGACTCGACCAGGAATAGCACTTCAACCTTTGTGCTTAAACTTTAGGGACTAGCACATATAACCCATCCTTTCAGAACCGCCTGATAAGGACCCAGGTGCACGCGCGCCCTGGTAACGATTCTCAATACAGATCAGATATATTAATGCACATTATTCTTACTCAGCCATGGTCTCAATATTTGACAACATTCTGTAATATTCACCTGGCACAGAGAAAAGCGGGAAAGTTTTAATTCCTTTCCATAAATTTTTGGTCGACCAGTCTATATACTCACTTTTCTCTGTATAGATGAAACGATACAGCATGCCGGGAGGACGCAAAAAGTCCGTCACAAGTTCGTAGACGCCAATTGTGGGATATTTGTAGATATCCTGATGAAGAATGTGCTCAGTCAACCGAGGCTTGGATAATAACAAGGGTTTATTAACCAAACAGATAGAATACATAGAGAGAATGGCTGAGGCTCTCGCCCCAGGTGATCAGCTGAAATTACCCAGGTAAGAACCTTGATTGTGGTCGGGAGGAGCCCTTTAGACTTGTGGTCCCATTTGATAGGTCAGATGGGGGGGAGGGGGTACAGGTTTGGGGGACACAGGGGAGGGGGGTGTCTTATTCCACAGAGAGGGGGGGGGGGGCACAGGTAAAGGGAACACAGGGGAGGCGGATATATTTACATGAGGACATATTATACCACATACTCTAGCTACTTAAATATTCGCCGAAGCTCTGACGTGCACAGTAAGCTATACTCAGTGTGTGGTTTCGCCAATGCGTGCCTCGGTACATGTTTGCAAAATGTTTGGTATAGCGCCCCCCCTGGAGAAGAATTCACCAGCCGCCACTGCTGTGTGTATTGTTTTGCAAAAAGTGTGAGGCTGACATTGTGCTTATAGGGGTGCAAATCTCCCCCAAAAAGCCCCCAATGTTTTCTAAGCCTAAAAACGCCCCTGCGCCAGCCCCTGTCAATCATCTGCCTTCTGGATTTCCTTTTTAATTTCTCTTATTTTTTGGGATTATCTCCCACAAACCTGAACGTTATTGCCATAAAACAGAACGCAGTTAGTTTCTCTACCTTTCTGTGAACGTCTAGCAAAAAACTGTGTTGCAATATGATGAAAAATGGTGGAGAAATTTACATTATAAAAAAGATGGCAGAATTCAGTACTGTATCTACAAAACCTACTGTTTAATCATCTTCCCTTTATTCATTTGCTTAGCTTTTTCAGGTCTGGTCAATTTTAGCATGGTGTTATTCACAGTCAAAGATAATAAAAAAAAATTATATAATTGATATTCTCCTTTGGTTCATTACAATTTACTCAAGCCTAGTAACAGACACACTATTTCTGACACTGGGAATACATTCCCTGAGATCCATAGATGTCCCTAGATTCAGATACCAAGAACATGCAAATGGGCCATTTAAAAAATATATCTGTAAATGTTTATTCTAGGTCCTTATGGAATGAGTGACATACAAAAAAAAAATATATATATATATATATAATTTTGTTTTAATATTTCTTTTTATGGATGGACAAGCCACACATTGACAGGTAAAGAGCCACATGCGGCTCGCGAGCCGCGGGTTGGCCACCCCTGCACTACACTCACAATACACACCTACCACTACACTCACAATCAGGGTTGGGAATAACGCGTTACAAAGTAACACGTTACAGTAATGCCGTTACTTTTGGCAGTAACTAGTACTCTAACGCATTACTTTTGAAATTCAGTAACGCCGTTACCGTTACTGAATGGTTCGTTACTGCGTTATTTGTATGCAGTGTGCGATCCATAGCATGATCTTTGGGTGAGCCGCGTCGGGGGGGGGGGGGGGGGGGGGGGGGGGTGCGGCGCGCCTCTCAGCGAGGAGTGCTCAGGAGTCGGACTGTGTAATCGCAGACGTTACTAGTCTGTAGCCTGTAGTAGGTAGAGTAGAGTTAGAGTAGACAACTCACTTACCGTCCGGCCGTCTGGACGGTCTGGGCTGGGCTTCCACAGCACATTCCATGATAAAAAAAAATCCGATCGTTGTAATACTAATAATAGTCCCCACGGCCACCGGAGCAGCACCAGCCGCAGGTGTAATTGCGCCTGTAGATGATCCGATTCCCGCCTCCTGCTGCTCTGTCAGCTTCACTGTCTTCGTGAAACCAAAATTGGTTAGGCTTACTTGTTTTCGTTTAGACATTTTACTGGCTGTCAAAACGATCACTGTCTGTGTCAACAAGTAACAGCCACAGCACAGGTTACATACAAAGTGGGTCAAGTTTGATGTGTGCCGTGCAGGCTGCAGCGCCGCCGCGCTCCGAATGGTAATTGCAAGAATAGCATGCATGTTGCCATATTACGTGTGAATTAGTGCGCAAATCATTAATCATACATCCAAAATAGCATACGTTTATTATTATACACGATGATGATACAGAAAATTACAGAAAAATGAGAAATGCATGGCAAAAGTAGCATTTATTTTCAGTAATTTAGAGACCCCCCAAAAAATCGCAAATCAAGTTTGCAGGGGAGCTGATGTCTGATCTAGGGGAGCTATAGCGGACCGAGCTCCCCTCGTGGATCGCACCCTGTTTGTATGTAGATTAAGCACTTTGAACAGCAACCTCTGTATGAAAAGTGCTATACAAATAAAGTTATTATTATTATTAGATTGTTAGCGAGCGGTAGTACTTCACCTGCGGGGACGCGCTGTGCTGTTGCCGTGTTTTGTTTACTAGTCTTTAATGTCATGGCGGCGCGCACGGGCCACTACTCACATGGATATTTTCACTATTTCTCTTTTGTCGAGCACAAAGAAAATAACGTTTTAGTTAAATGTAATTTGTGTTTTGGCTCAAAGATCAAAGATTGGCTTCAACGAAACTAGTAGCGGAGTCTAACGTTAACGACCAGGACTCATCCGAAGCCACTCGCCACCCGCTTTCAGAGATCTACAGTAGTTAGCATGATACCAGGCGACACACAGCAAATGGGACGGGACACTTTTTCCAACTACTTGGAGAGAGAATATACAACATGGAAATGAGATAAAGAAAATGTTTGAGGGGCTGGACTAACGTTACATCTCGACCACCGCAGACTTTGGTGAGTGCAGTGATCTCAAGTTGATCAACGGATTTTGACTGTACGAATCTGCCAAGGAATCTCATCAATACTAGTAATCAAACAATATAAATATAGTCCTTTCATCCACAATCGATATCCTAACCAGTGGCGAATCCTTATGGAAGCCAACGGAAGCCAGGCCTCTCTATTAAAATATGAATTAATATCAAATATGAAATATGAAAAAAAGAAATATATATATAATTTTTTTTTAATATAGTTTACATTCTTTTTCATCTGTGCATCTGTGTTATATATATATATATTTTTTTTAATGTCTCCCTCTTCTCCTTCTCACTCCCTTTAACACACTGTCAGACTCACTGTGCTCACTGCAGCTATAGAGGAGAGGAGGCAGGGGGTAGGTCTCTTTCTCCAGCCTCAACCATGTGATTCATGTATGTAGAGCCAAAAACCGATACTAGCCAATCAGATTCGAGCTGACTGCCACACCTTAAAAGTTTAAAACGGGGCTGTAAGCAGAATCATGAGTGTGGCATCCCCTCTGCACACCTCCCCTCTGCACTCTGAAAATTGTATTAACCCGTGACTGCTCCCACGGGCCGAATATTGCCCCGATCCTCGCGAGATTAAATCCACGGGTACCTCTCGGCGTGCCGAAGCTTTTCCTAAATCACTTCCATCATTGAAAACGAGGGGAAAAGGTCGGCTCGCGACCCTGAAAATGTTGCGTGATTTTAAAAACGCTGTATTAAGTGAGCCTATTATGGGATCCACGCGAGCTTTCTATCGAGGAAACATCTGGGCGTCCCGCAACCTTTACTCATTCACATGTAGCCCCGAAAATGCTTAGAAAAGGAAAGCCGCAACCGTGGAATAAACTCGTCGAAACGGAAAAGTGTCCCACGGGCGCGCCGTGATTCCGATCCGCGTGAAAATATATGTGTCTCGAATTTGCTCCCACGCGGCGCGCAAAATCGTGCAAGGAAAAATTGGACCAAAAATGAACCAATGCTCCAGCAGTATTAATGACCCTGATGTAAACAAGACAAACGTCTTTCTCTGGTCTGCATCCCCTTATACAATTGTGTGTATTGAGCCGTACTGTATTGTACCCATTCTGCAATCTGTTAAATAAATAAAAAGAAAGTTTGACTGGCCGCCGAGCCATACTGTAGTGTACATGGTGACTGCTTGACTTAAAAAAAAAATTAAATAAAAAATAATAATAATATTAACACTTTGATCGCCATGGGTTAAATTCATAATTTACCATCCCTTGCCAGCTCTATTTGTCTATGGAGAAGTTCCCCTTCTTTGCAGGGCTATAACTTTTTAAATTCTATTGCTAAATTGCCATTATTATGGCCCATTCAATGTCCTATATGTATTGTTCAGGGTGTAGCAACGTTAAACTTTTTCATTCACATATTCATACTAAAATATGGTCTAAAGTATAAGTATGTTTTTATCGTTTTCTGCAGCTTTATCCAGAACTTGATTTATAGCTCCAAATGCATTATATTGATGATGAAATACAGTTTGATAGCAATCGGCGCGAGATGAAAAATTTCAACTGGACGTACTTCTAGAATGATCTACGTATGATCTGATGATGACCGGATGGGCGGGGGATCGCTTATAATTCCGTGGGCAGCGTTAGATGATTCATCCAGAGTGGGTCATATGTTCATCATAGCAGTTTATATGGAATACGTTAGAAAATAACGCTGAATCTTACCGTATGTTCCTCGCGCCGTTGGACGATCAGTGTGGAGTAGACCGTTTTCGATTATGGGATGTTGATCCTGATGAACCATTTCCAGGTTGTATAATACTATATACGTCCAAATAACGTTGTTTATTGAGTTAGGGCGAGCGATTGATCATCCAGTGTGTTGAGATGGAGTCCGGCTACCGATCGCGAGTGCCCGGAGCACATATGGATGAGCACTTCCTGTTTGGCGCGCCCCTCCCTCTTGGCCGATCTGCCGATCGGCCACCAGATGGCGCTCTCGAACCGTTAGACAGTTGAGTGGAGCTCACCAGTACATCTCAGGGCTCGGGAGGGGAAATATTTTTGAAATATTGACATCAAAGACGAGTTACGGCGTCTTCGGCAGAATGAGCATGGCTAGGAATGACGTCTTAACTCGCCCCCCGGCGATCATAGTGTTAATAAAAATATTTAAAAAAAAAAAGTTTAATAATTTATTTTTGGCTTCCCCTGTTATTTTACCCACGCGACGCCACTGTTCTAACGTTGCAATGCACAATTGATATCTTAAACAACGTTGCAAGACGGTTATAATGAAACGCTCCAGCGACATCAAGGCTGTTCCTTCAGCCTAAGCGGCGATACAATTAGGCACAGCGCATTTCTTATAACGTCGGGACTCGGGACAACATTTGTGTTTGTGTCAGATTTGTGTTTGTATAGACCACATTGCTTAGCAGAGTTCAGTGATGTGAATGGAAACTGTCAAGTTGATCAACAGATTTTGAGTATCTGTAAGGGCATGGGAGCAATCTATTTTTTTTAAAGTAACTAAATAGTTACTTTTCACAGTAACGCATTACTTTTGGGTGTAAGTAACTAGTAAAGTAACGGAGTTACTTTTGAAATGAAGTAACTAGTAAAGTAACTGAGTTACTATTTTTCAGTAACTAGCACAACACTGCTCACAATACACACCTACCACAACACTCACAATACACACCTACCACTACACTCACAATACACACCTGGCTACCACTACACTACCACTTAAATACACACCTACCACTACACTCACAATACACACCTACCACTACACTACTGCTCACAATACACGCACCTCCTCATCTACCACTACACCACTGCACCACTGCTCACAATACACACCTCCTCATCTACCACTAGTACTACACCACTGCTCACAATACACACCTCATATACCACCGTTCACAATACACACCTCCTCATCTACCACTACACCACAATCATACAGATATGTTTTACTGTATGAAGCACACTCTCATGGGCTCATACAGAAACAAGCATTTCATCGTAAAGTATTCTGTATTTTATTGTGACAAATAATAAACAAACTTGAACTTGAAACTTGAATACACACCTCCTCATCTACCACTGCTCACAATACACGCACCTCCTCATCTACCACTACACCACTGCACCACTGCTCACAATACACACCTCCTCATCTACCACTAGTACTACACCACTGTTCACAATACACACCTCATATACCACCGTTCACAATACACACCTCATATACCACCGTTCACAATACACACCTCCTCATCTACCACTACACCACAATCATACAGATATGTTTTACTGTATGAAGCACACTCTCATGGGCTCATACAGAAACAAGCATTTCATCGTAAAGTATTCTGTATTTTATTGTGACAAATAATAAACAAACTTGAACTTGAAACTTGAATACACACCTCCTCATCTTCCACTGCTCACAATACACACCTCCTCATCTACCACTACACCACTGCTCACAATACACACCTCCTCATCGACCATTACACCACTGCTCACAATACACACCTCCTCATCGACCACTGCTCACAATACACACCTCCTCATCTACCACTACACCACTACATCAATAATAATCAAATCTGATGTATGTAATGTTGGAACAAGAATTCCACAAGGAACAGTCCTGGGCCCAATTCAATGACCTACCGGGGATATGCCCGGACATAGGTATCTAAATGTATGCCGATGATACAGGCATCTATGCATCTGGCAAGACTTGTGCTGTTGTTGCAGAGAAACTAACAAAAAACTTAAGGTACCAGGTATCAGCATGGCTTGATGCCTCTTGTTTAACACTGAAGATCAAGAAAACGAAGGGCGGGATCCACAAAGGGTTTGCGCGGCTTTTTCCGACGCAATGCCGGTGCATATAGCTCTGAAACTCAGTTTGCTATCCACAGAGGACGTGCAATGGGTGAAAATGAGATGGTAACTGCCTTCCGTCAGCATTGCGTCCGGTGCAATTATCGCGTATTTAAATGAGGTAATATGGGCGGAACATGTCCCCTTTCTATGCAAATGAGCCTCGTCCAAAAATGCTCCCAATCCACAAAGCCCGGCACCAATTGCACCGAGCAGTTAACGCTACGCACCTACCGTCTTCACAGACAAGGTGGTAACTAAGTGGAGCATGGTGCGGTTTGCTGTTGGTGTGAACGCAATCGAACTTTATATAGTACCTAATCTAGGAAGCGCAGGATTTTTGGAAGTGAGTATGAATGAGAGCGTGTGCGAGCATGTGTGTGTGTGTGTGTGTGCGAGCAAGCATGAGAGAGCGAGTGTGAGAGAGAGCGAGCGTGTGTGTGTGTGTGCGAGCAAGCATGAGAGAGCGAGTGTGTGAGAGAGAGAGAGCGTGTGTGCACGAGCGTGAGAGAGAGAGAGCGTGTGTGTGGGAATGATCTGTCCAATACAAATTAGGTTCGCTCAAAAAAGGGCACTGTGAACACAAACCAAAATCAAACAATGTATCATTCTCACATTTGGTCCACCAGAAAGTTTATACAGTTTGTTTAAGTGAACGTCCTCCGAGCTCTCTCTCTCTCTCTGCCTCTCTCAGCGCTGTCAGGTGCAGACTGCTCCGTGAGCCAACTGCGCTGGAGCAGATCAGGGAAAACTCCACACATAATGGCCGTGTCTGCGCTGGTATCTCATCTGCGCAATGTCCTTAGTGGATAGCTCGCAAAGACGGAGCAGATACCGCGCGCAAACCCCGCGCAGTTAAGGGTGCAATTAACACTGCGCAATCCATTCTTAGTGGATCTATCTGCTTTTCCATAAAAAAATTACCTGCAACAGAAACATTGTCTGTCAGAATCTGTGATGACCTCATCGAACAAGTAGCCGAGATTAAATACTTAGGGATGATTTTGGACAAACTTTTAAAAGTCACTCCAAAAAAATCTGTAAAATGATTAAGGCCAACCTCTGCTGTTTTAGAATGATAAGAAAATGTTTTTGAGGGGGTGAATGTTTGGGTCTGAGTAGGGCGGTGGGTATTGTTAATATATTAGGTCTATGGTATTCCTGTGTTGATCCTGTGTGCCTTAATACTGGGATTTCACTGGGGTGTGCACGGGTATCTCTATAGAGATGTTGGTGCACACCCTAGTGTTATCTAGAGCCATATGAAATCCGTTTTATTTGTTTCCAAATTCCATTATATTTTTTCCCAAATTCTGTTTTTTCCGTTTTCAGAATTCTGTATTTAGCTTTTTACGCTCATTTTACCATCAGAAATAGTGTCTAATAAGTGGGAATGAATAAATGTCCACAATTTAATAAGATATAACAGTCCATTTAATGTTTTTAAGTGTTGCAACTCAGTTCAATTTTAAACAAAGTCTTGCACAAACTCTCGTCTTGAGTCTGCTGATGAGGTACTTGCTGTAATGGTCGTTTGAAGAGCTGGTGTGTTTTGGGAAGCACAGGGTTCTTCCTTTTTCCTGACATGGCTTTTGGAGACTTGATCTTCGCACGTGTTTTTGCGGGTCCAGTCCACGGTATGTTGACAGAATTTGCAAAACACCTTATCGCCTGAGGCATAAAAGTCCTTAGGATACTGCTCTGAATATAGGGCTTAATGCGGAATTTCTTAGCTTTTTTGACGACGTTAACACAGAAGCAGCCAGACGCTTGGACATTGCTGTGTGTTGTGAAGCAGTGTGGAAGTGATATACGCGTTGTAACACGCTGTAGCGTCCCCGGTCATGTTTGCTTTGCACCAAACGTTCCATCTTCTCCCAAAAACAGGAGTCCATATTAGGGCAAATTATGCAATATTCCATGTTTTACAGTTGATTCCATTTGTATTGGTCAATTCTGCGATTCCGTCCGCGATTCCGTGAACACAGATTTCATATGGCTCTAGTGTTATCCAGTGGTGCAGTGGCAAATTGACAGTAGGTCAAACGCTCCACGCGCGTGCGCGCGTGCGCGCGCATGCACAGTTTTTTTTGGCTGCACTCGTCCTGCAGCTGGATACTATTGCCTCACAGCGCGGCCGTCAGCGCGCGGCCCAGAGAGCGCCGCTGGCTCTGCGGCTCTGCAGCTGCATGCTTCTCCGGGAGTCCGGTTGGATAATGCCATGTAAAAAGCGATTGCGCGTACTTCAGCCTCAGTGAGCGAGGTATAACGCCGTTATACCGAGTTATACCAGCACTGCAACACTGGTGTTATCCCAGGTGTATGTAATGGTGTATGTATCTAATGTTAGTAAGGGCATGTCTACTTTGTACACTAACTGATTTTATTACATGGCGTTTTCACATTCGCCGAAATGCTTGCTTGTGATTGGTCAATAGCCCCCCGACTGCGGTCATTATTTTTCAATAATGACCGCTGTTTTTTCAATAATGACCGCAGTGCGCAGCTGTTGGCAATCAAGCCCACTGACACACACTGTTTCAGTGCAATTAGACAGTGTTCTGCTGCCGGCGATGACAGGGGGCGGAGCGACGAGCGGAGCCAGAACACAGCGGAGCCAGAAGGCTGCCCGCGATAATAATAATCACTTTATTTGGGCTGACAGAGCCACAGAACAACTGCGATTTGTCAAATGAATTAGGTATATTGTTAGTAAGTTAGCCATGTAATAAGCGGGATAATGTATAGCCTACTCGGTCATTGTCGCAAAATAATTGACCTTCACTACGTTTAAAACACCTCGGCGCGGCGCCTCTGTATTTTAAACTCCGTGTCAGTCAATTATTTTGCGACAATGACCTCGTAGCCATACATTATCCCTTACTTATGTCAGCCCTTTAACTCATTGACTGCCATGCTGTTTTCCCATCTTTACTCAATGGCGCCAGCATTATTGACAATTTTCGCGATGTTTGCGGACCCATCATGTGTTCTGTATTATAGCTATGTGACAGATCTCCTCCCCCCTCCTTTGGATACGTGAAGGATGGGAGATATATCCGTCACTTAGGTAGCTGATTAGTACTGATCGAGCACACCTGCACAGCAGTTAGGCACCCCCACCTCACAGGCACACACACTAGCTGATTAGTACTGATATAGGACACCTGCACATAATTAGTGGACACACACCTCACGTGCACACACATTCCCACACACTACATTAACAGTAAGAAGAGAGAGGCAAGTTGAGCGAGTTGGAGTGGTGGTATTAGAGAGAGAGATATATAGTATTCAGAGTTGTGATGGTGAGAGGTAGTGAGAGGTGAGAGGAAAGCGAGTAGGTGTTCTTTGTGTACTGGACCCTGGACTTGCTGAGAATCTCCCTTGTGTACTGACCCTGGACCGGACAACTACCCTGAGTATTGAACAATTCCATTTTCTGTCTGCGAGCCTGTTTTGTGTTTTTGACCCACGTACTGCCTATGACCATTCTCTTGCTTATCAAACTGGATTTTTGCCTTAATTCAATAAATATTCGTATTGATTGATATTGCTCTTGTGTGGACCTTTTTTAATTTGTTTGTATTTGAACCGTGAGGAGTCTGGTCCTCACCGGATTCATCACACTATGGCGACAATAGTATGGCTCATATGACAGCCATTGTTTATAGTGCAACACTGACAAACCAGTTAATTTCTACATACTTTAGTTTGTGCACTATACACGCTAAACATCGCCCCTTTCCAAAATAATCCAGTATTTTTTCTAGATCGCGAGATATGATGTGTTATTATGCATATGCCCAAATCGTTCGGGTTGCCCACCTGAAACCTATATTATTTCCAAATCAAAGGTATATACCATATATAGATGTTTCTTCACAAAATCATCAAGGGGGGAGGGTCGTTTTACGATGTTGCATCGTTACCAAAAGCATGTTTTAGGTTCGGTAAAATATACCTAGAATAGACCTTACCTTAGTCAGAAGGTACTCCAAAATGAGTAATCCCAATGCGATCGCAATTATTCGTGTGCATTGGGCACGGCTAAAATACGGGAAACAATAGGTTCAGGCGATCGGATCTCGGACAGATTGTGCTGATTCACTTTGAGGGGGAGGGGTTGCACAGAGAGAGAGCACAGAGAGAGAGAGATACCCAGAGACTAGACCCCCAGTTCAAAAGGTAGGCGATATTGCCACCTGGCGGGATTCAGTCGTCATTGCAATTTTAACGTAGGCAGCGGTGCAAGGGAGACACAGGGAGGTCCGTGCGAGTGTTTAGAATGGGGATCAAAAGGAAAAGATCAAAGGATCTAAACCCAAGAAAACTCGGGTATGGCACTCAGCGGTTGGCGACGAACCCAGAGAAATGTCAGGTTTCGTGGCCAATGAGTTAAGGGACGGCTGTTGCAAGTTAGCTTTGGCTACAAACACTATGATACAGGCATTATCTATGTATTATATCTGTCCCTTTCAAATAAATCAAATCAACACCACTGCTCACAATACACACCTATCTACCACTGCTCACAATACACACCTCCTATACCACTGCTCACAATACACACCTCCTATCTACCACTGCTCACAATACACACCTCCTATCTACCACTGCTCACAATACACACCTCCTATACCACTGCTCACAATACACACCTCCTATCTACCACTGCTCACAATACACACCTCCTATCTACCACTGCTCACAATACACACCTCCTATCTGCCACTGTTCACAATACACACCTCCTATCTACCACTGCTCACAATACACACCTCCTATCTACCACTGCTCACAATACACACCTCCTATCTACCACCACTCACAATACACACCTCCTCATCTACCACTACACCACTGTTCACAATACACACCTCCTCATCTACCACTACACCACTGTTCACAATACACACCTCCTCATCTACCACTACACCACTGTTCACAATACACACCTCCTCATCTACCACTGCACCACCACTCACAATACACACCTCCTCATCTACCACTACACCACTGTTCACAATACACACCTCCTCATCTACCACTACACCACTGTTCACAATACACACCTCCTCATCTACCACTACACCACTGTTCACAATACACACCTCCTCATCTACCACTACACCACTGTTCACAATACACACCTCCTCATCTACCACTACACCACTGTTCACAATACACACCTCCTCATCTACCACTACACCACTGCTCACAATACACACCTCCTCATCTACCACTACACCACCACTCACAATACACACCTCCTCATCTACCACTACACCACTGTTCACAATACACACCTCCTCATCTACCACTACACCACTGTTCACAATACACACCTCCTCATCTACCACTACACCACTGTTCACAATACACACCTCCTCATCTACCACTGCACCACTGTTCACAATACACACCTCCTCATCTACCACTACACCACTGCTCACAATACACACCTCCTCATCTACCACTACACCACTGCTCACAATACACACCTCCTCATCTACCACTACACCACTGCTCACAATACACACCTCCTCATCTACCACTACACCACCACTCACAATACACACCTCCTCATCTACCACTACACCACTGCTCACAATACACACCGGGCTTGTCAGTGTATATATGAGCAATGATCCTTCCTCCATCTGTCAGTGATGAACAGGTGCAGGAAGTGTGGTGTGGCTACACCAAGGTCAGGGGCCTTGAAAGGTATTTATCTGGTCAGAGTCATTGCTCTTTAGTTCACAGCCCTGCTTAGCCTCTTGTCAGTGTAGACAATAGCTAACCAAACAGCCATTAGAGTCGCTGTTCAAAGGACAACTGTCACACACAGATATGCACACACACACTGCCAAAAAGACACACGTGCACACCCAATCACACACACACACACACACACACGCACGCACGCACGCACGCACACACACACACACACACACACACACACGCACACACACACACACACACACACACACACACACACACACGTGCACACCCAATCACACACACACACACACGCACGCACGCATGCACACGCACACACGCACACACACACACACACACACACACACACACACGCACACACACAATCAAATGCATGTGCCCATTGCCAACATTATATAATTTGTCCTATTTTGATTTGTTTGTTTTCTGGACACACAAAACGTCAGAGAAAAAAGGTTTTGCTGGTAAGGGTCAAGTTAAGGTTAAGAGAAGGAAATGAGGTTACGGTTAGGTTCAGGTTGAGGTTGAATATATTTTAACTAATAAGCAACCAGGTGACATTTTAAAAACATCAGTATTATTATATTATCCACTTTTTCTCCTCTTTTTCTATTTTTTCTCCCATCCCAATTTCGCTGTGCCAATTCTCCCCTCCCCTGTCTTGAACGTTGCTTGCATATGCCCCCCATTGGCCGGTTGTAGGGAGGATAGAAGCCTTGCATCACGCGTCCCCTCTGATACACGAGGAGGCAGCCTGTCACATCTTTTCACCTGCCAGCGCGGACTCTCATTGGCAAGGTGTAACGTGTGGGAGGCTCACACTACCCCCGCCATTTCCTGTCTCTGCTGTGCAGGCGTCCCCCAACCGACCTGTAGGAGCCGCTGTCCACAACGTCCAGATTACCACCCATCGACTTCCACCCGCTAACTCTGCCAATTGAGTTAGTATGACGACCGGCCCAAGCCGGCGGCAACGCCGACAGCCGGATTCGAACCCGGTGTCTCTTGCGTTGGTGACGAGCGCAATGTCCGCTGGGCCACCCAGCCGCCAAACATCAGTATTATTAATATGAAATACAGATGTATGTCTAGGTATAAAAAAGGACGTCTAAACCCCCAAGAGTGGCCATTTTAGTTTTTGTTTTTGAGGACTGCATACTTTTTTTGCAAACCAAAACAACATACTTTATACTTATAGCACATGCATGAGCCTGGTCTCTTTTGAAAGATGACATTCTGAAGTTCCAGAAAGAGAATTCACTTTTAGTGCTAAGGAAATAGAGTAACATAGGTCTGAACTTGAGTTGTAGAAAAACTTGTTACTCAAGTTTTTCTGTAGTAGTTAGTAGTCCAGAGGTAGTATTTCCCCAGAATGTCCGGAGGCGTAATAATGTGGGCCCTTGCATGTTAAGAGGCTAAATAGGATGTTTAAAATGTGAGAATGTCCTGATACTGTTCAAGTAAGCAGATTTGTATGGGGGGGTGGGGGGTGGGGGGGGGGGGGACAACTTGTCAGCCAATAGCAAAACTAGTCAATGAGGGGGGTTTTCTTCTTCTTCTCCTTCTTCTCCCCCTACAGTGACCTCCAGATGACGTACCCCTGGCGGCGCGAATGTGACGGCGGCACTGAAGTCCCAAACAGTCAGGGTTAAAAATGGTTGTCAGTGCTAAGTAGAGTTTGACCTGATGAGAGCGGCCCGAGGGATTATTCCCATGTAAAGACAGAAGCTTTCCCCCCACCACGTCCCCCCTTCCCCTTCCACGGCTGTCACCCTGCCGGGCCTCTCTGAGGCCCCCTGGTGGCGGGGTAATTAAAGCACCGCGGGCCAGCCAAGCTGCAGTAACGCTCCCAAATCCACAGAGAATGACCAAAGCCATGGGTGCTCCTAATCCTGTTTGGGGCCATCGAGGACTACTCCGGTCCCCAGCCGGAAGACGGCAAGGGGCGGGGAGAGAGAGGACAATAACCCAGCGGTGGGAGAGAGAAGAAAGGAGGGTGGGAAGGACGGAGTGAGGGACGGAGAGAGGGACGGGGAACCCTGCATTCACCCTCTCTCCAGGTCTCTCTCTCTCTCTGTTTTCACAGCTTTTGTCGGGGGGTCTCAAGAACCTCTCTTTTCTCTTATCCCATGTCATGGCATATCCAAGTGGTTGTTCCTCTTAATTTTCATTATTATTATTATTTTCCTTATTATTATTATTATTATTATTATTATTATTATTATTGAATTGGTTTATTTAAAAGGGTTATAGGGTACATCAATCAACGACTGTTGATGAACTGGTGAAATGAGGTTACTTATTTCTTCTCTAGCCCCGGGTGGAGTTTGCTCACAGTTGAGCATTTCATAAGTGCGGGTAATAAAAAGCTTGCTAGGAAAATTTACGAGCCGACATGAAAAAGTCAAAACAATATTGACGCATTCATCAAGACCACAGCCTTCCAAAAAGAAAAAAGCACCAAAACAGTTGCTTAGACACAGTTGCTCGGCTGGGATAAACTTGATTCATGGTCATACGTGTAGTCATGTTCACTAATAGCCTATAAATCCTTTAGTTATCGAATAGTCGTCTTCGATACACACACTTGTAAACTCGACGGATGTTGTGGCTTGGATAACACTTGACCTATACAATAGATTATCCCTTTTTTTTTTTTTTTTTCATTTGGGTTTCAGGCGGGGCCCTCACACGACCTGCCCTTCATCTTAACAAGATTGAATTTATGAAATGCTCTCTAACCGGCGTCCCCCGCCCGCACACACTTTAATCCCTACCCTGGGAAGACCGAGAGAGAGAAAAGGGCACAGTGTGGTGGCCTGGCCCACCGGTCCGTCCACCTCATCTCCTCGCTCCTCGGGGGGTGCCGGGCTAACCCCCGCCCCCCTCTCCCAGACGCCCCAGCACCGACCCAAAAATCCAATTACACTCCTTCATTAACAAACCCAGTGGGAGCGGTATGAAAACAGTGCACGTTCACACACACACACACACACACACACACACACACACACACACACACACACACACACACACACACACACACACACACACACACACTGTGAGCTGCACCTGCACATTCTCCAGTGTGGGGAGGTGCCGACAGGACTGAGAGAGAGAGAGAGAGAGAGAGAGAGAGAGAGAGAGAGAGGAGGAGGAGGAGGAGGAGGAGGAGGACTGGGTTCTCATGCACAGCATTTCGTTGATTCATTTCCGAAAAGCCTGTCAGAAACTGAACTCAACAGCCACCTTCGCACAATTGTGAGTCTTGTCCTGCGCTGGGTTTTCCATGATGTGACGGCCCCCAGTGGACAGACTCAACACACTGTCTCACTGTGACACCCTATTACGCCATGTGCACTACCTCACTGCTCAGGAACCCGCTGTTCAGACTCCTCCACCACCCTCACGGCTGGACAGGGAACGAGCGGTCGGCCAGAGCGACCTTCTTCATGTCGAGGGCACTTCAAACACAGTAGGAAGCGGATCCCCGTTTTTTAAGACTTTGTCTCAGGGACCCCTCCCCCCTCCCCCTCAACACCCCACCCCGTCTGAGAAGATGAAGATTGTTTTTGTTGTTAGGTATGATTAAGTCCAGAACTCTCCAACTGTCTACTGTAACAGTGGAGGAAGTGAAACCAATCAAAATAATCACTTACTCATTAGTTCTAGTGAATGAAATAGTGAAATTGTATTATTTCACCTGTTCTTCAGGAGACCCCCTGGACCCCATGTTGAGAACCTCTGGGTTTTGATCCTTTGATATTTTTCCTCTGATCCCCGTTCTAAATCCTCATCCGGATCATTCTAGCCGTCCCTGGCTCATTTGTATACGTTGGAATTGCAATGCCAATCGAATATCACCAGGTGGCAGTATCGCCTACCTTTTAACTGGAATGGCTTGGCGTGGATACACATTTTCCTGTTCAAGCAGGAGGGCTCTTCCTCCTGCTTGAACAGAGATTCACATCGATCGCCTCGAAATTCAGTTGCCGAAACATGTACATGGTATATACCTTTGATTTGGGAGTATTTGGGGTTTCAGGGGATCAACCAGAACGGTTTGGGCTTATTGCACATTATCTCGCGATCTATGGAAAAAGACTGGATTATCTTGGAAATGTGCGATGTTTAGCATGTAATAAACTACAAACTACAGTGTGTAGAAACAAACTCTTTCTTCCATGTTGGACGACAAGTAGTGTTTGTCAAATGAGCCACACCTTTGTCTCCACAGCTATAATACAGAACACACACACAGCTCTGCAAACATCGTGAAACACCGCGAAAATGACCATTTTAAGCTGGCCTTGAAGCGGCAGAGATGGGGACAGCATAGTGCTGAAAGTGTTAAACTGGCCGCACGAGATAACCATGGTTGGCATCCAATACAGTCAGATATACGTTTTCACGGCCCCTCTTCAATGTGTGCAATCAGAGCTTATGAGAACAACTATGACATAAGACTGTGGTTTTTCAAATTGTGGGCTGGCCAATCGATGTCAAATCTGGTTAGACTCAGCTGGGCTGTCCCACATTACTTTCATACACAGTTAGGATGTGGGCTAAATTGTGCATAAATGCTTTCTCTGGGTACTGTGATCTTGAAAATTCAGCTACAGGGAGACGACATCTTCAGTGCTTAATTGGTTCTAAACCTCTCGCAGTGTGCCGTGCATCCAGCCTTAGATGGGAGCCTGGGAGCATTAGCAGGGTGAGGGAGGGGAGGGGGTGGGGGGGGGGGGGGGGGGGGGGGGGGCTAGTGGGGTGATGGAGAGGCAGGGAGGCCGTTGGCTAAGAGGCTGGTATCCACAACTGGTGGTGGCCAGAGTAAATATTGCCCGTCGGCCCATCCCCACACATGCACCGGCTCCAGACACCCAGCTCTCCCTCCTCTGTCACATATTTAGCTGACACACCAAACAGAAATGGAAAACATGTGCTCACATAGGAGTCGACGGGAGAGAAGTGTACATAGTGGCGTGTTGTTCGCTCAGCGAGTGACACAAAGGCCCGCTTCTCCACACTCAGCCCTTTTCTTCCACAGACACACATCCGTGCAAAAACACCAGCGCATATTTATGCGATGTCCCCTGATTAATTGTCAAATAAGTGGCCGAGCTCACGCTGTACAAAAAGTCTACTCCCACGTGTGTGTCTGTCACAACAGAGATGCTTTGTCCCCGAGCCGCACTCAGTCAACGTGTCGGGGACATTGACTTTGCAGCTCTGTGTGTGCCTGTGTCTGTGTGTGTGCCTGTGTGTGTGTGCCTGTGTCTGTGTGTGCCTGTGTGTGTGTGCCTGTGTCTGTGTGTGTGCCTGTGTGTGTGTGCCTGTGTCTGTGTGTGTGCCTGTGTGTGTGCCTGTGTCTGTGTGTGTGCTTGTGTGTGTGTGCCTGTGTGTGTGCCTGTGTGTGTGTGCCTGTGTGTGTGCCTGTGTGTGTGTGCCTGTGTGTGTGCCTGTGTCTGTGTGTGTGTGCCTGTGTGTGTGCCTGTGTCTGTGTGTGTGCTTGTGTGCGTGTGCCTGTGTGTGTGCCTGTGCCTGTGTGTGTGTGTGTGTGTGTGTGTGTGTGTGTGTGTGTGTGTGTGTGTGTGTGTGTGTGTGTGTGTGTGTGTGTGTGTGTGTGTGTGTGTGTGTGTGTGTGTGTGTGTGTGTGTGTGTGTGTCTGTGTGTGTCTGTGTATATATGAGTGCATAAAACAAAAGGACGCTATATATTCTCTTTATTTGGACCTCACACTATCTATGCAGTCAGATGTACCACCCACCTGTGGCTGACAAAAACCTGCGGGGAGCTTAAGGTGTGGATTCAGGGTTCATACAGCTCCTTCCACGTGACAAAGCCTCTCCATCTCTCCATCCTGCTGTCTGTCTGTGTCAGTGTGCAGCAGGCTGAGTCCAGGCCCCCTCCGTCTGAGGACTGCTCTCCACAGTGAGCCCCCGCATTCCAGGAGAAATCGCAGAATCAACAGGCATGAAATTCATTTCTCACATGGCCGCTCCTGCACCTCCTAATCATAACCTGGACTGACAATTCAATCGCGCACTCCATCGCCTCCTCCCTCCTCCCTTCCTGGTTCCGCACTGCCCCACCCCCACCCCCAACCCCCTACCTCCTTCTGCCTGCCTCCTGGCTCAAATTGCATTACACAGAACCCCACCTCATTAGACCCAACCAAAAACAATTAACCACGCCAACCTTGATTACGGTAATGGCCGTAAGGGAGCTAGTGACCTGGTTCTACACCACGGCTCTGTCGAGCCCGTCTCCCTGCAGCACAACCCACTCTCTGGCCTGCGTGCCGCTAGGGGGAGGCAGGGAGGCACCGGACATGGTTGCAGGGTGTCTGAACTGACTGACTAATGTGCCGGTCAGGGTTGGTGATTAGGGTGTGTATGGGGGTGGGGTGGTGGGGGGCGGAGTTCGGTCCCCTGGCAGAACATGTTTTCTTGGCGTTGGGAGGTATCAGGGTGAGGGAGGCCCCCCACAAACACTCCAATTCATCATCTGTGAGCCTGGAATCATATGAAAGTGATGAATGTGTAAAGTCAGGTAAATGACTGAATTAGAGTAATGGCTGATTACTGCAATTTCACTGTGAGCTGTGCCAGGACATATACTACATTCCAGGCCTCGGCGCACGATGCTGGCTAATCCCCAAATGTCTGGGCCCGTGAGGGGGAACTGCAGGTCCTGGTCAATGTGAGCCCTTCACTGGGAGGCGAAAAACAACTCTGCCTCGGACCCCGGGGCTGGTGTAGAGGCCCGGGGTGGAGCCTGGTCAACCTACACTATGCTGTGATGTGATCTGCTGCACTGATATGCTATGCTATGTGCTACCGTATGTTACACTACACCTTGCTGTACCGTACTATAGTAGGGCAAAGTGTGCAATATACCGTGCTATGTTAGGCCAAAGTGTGCTGTACCATACTATGGTAGGCCAAAGTATGCTATACCATGTTATGGTAGGCCAAAGTGTGCTGTACCATGCTATGGTAGGCCAAAGTGTGCTGTACCATGCTATGGTAGGCCAAAGTGTGCTGTACCATACTATGGTATGCCAAAGTATGCTATACCATGTTATGCTAGGCCAAAGTGTGCTGTACCATGCTATGGTAGGCCAAAGTGTGCTGTACCATGCTATGCTAGGCCAAAGTATGCTATACCATGTTATGGTAGGCCAAAGTGTGCTGTACCATGCTATGCTAGGCCAAAGTGTGCTGTACCATGCTATGCTAGGCCAAAGTGTGCTGTACCATGCTATGCTAGGCCAAAGTGTGCTGTACCATGCTATGCTAGGCCAAAGTATGCTATACCATGCTATGGTAGGCCAAAGTGTGCTGTACCATACTATGGTATGCAAAAGTATGCTATACCATGTTATGCTAGGCCAAAGTGTGCTGTACCATGCTATGGTAGGCCAAAGTGTGCTGTACCATGCTATGCTAGGCCAAAGTATGCTATACCATGTTATGGTAGGCCAAAGTGTGCTGTACCATGCTATGCTAGGCCAAAGTGTGCTGTACCATGCTATGCTAGGCCAAAGTGTGCTGTACCATGCTATGCTAGGCCAAAGTGTGCTGTACCATGCTATGCTAGGCCAAAGTATGCTATACCATGCTATGGTAGGCCAAAGTGTGCTGTACCATACTATGGTATGCAAAAGTATGCTATACCATGTTATGCTAGGCCAAAGTGTGCTGTACCATGCTATGGTAGGCCAAAGTGTGCTGTACCATGCTATGCTAGGCCAAAGTATGCTATACCATGTTATGGTAGGTCAAAGTGTGCTGTACCATGCTATGCTAGGCCAAAGTGTGCTGTACCATGCTATGCTAGGCCAAAGTGTGCTGTACCATGCTATGCTAGGCCAAAGTGTGCTGTACCATGCTATGCTAGGCCAAAGTATGCTATACCATGCTATGCTAGGCCAAAGTGTGCTGTACCATGCTATGCTACACCAAAGGTGGGATCCAGTGGCCCTCAAGGGGTCCTTGAAGAGGTTCCAAAGGGTCACCAGCGAAAAGAGGGATTGTTTAATTTCCCTATTATTACATACTCAATAGAAGCTAGCTAGCAGTATGTACTGTATAATCAAATGTTATCCTATGGGGGTCTGTGGATCTATTTGGGGTCCTTGACATGGAACAGATTGGAAACCCTTGTGCTGCACTGTACTGTACTACTGTACTTATATTATATTACAGGCTGCGTGAGCCTATTGGTGTCTGTGTACAGGGGGGGGGGGGGGGGGGCGTGTGTCTGTGCAGGCCAAGGGTGAGGGCTGCTCTGGCAGCCTCACAGCGCTGTACTCCAGGCCCCTTCACTCGCTGGATTAATGCCGATTGTTTGGGAATGACTCGGAGCTCCGGACCACACAAGGAGAGGGGAGAGGGAACGTGGACCTGGGACCGCTGGAGAGGGAAGGAAGAGGGCAGCTCCACAGAGGGTTTGAGCAACAAGCAGCTCTCTCCTCTCTATGCCTTGCACCTCCTCTCTCCATTTCCTCCTCCTCCACTACGCACACACACACACACACACACACACACACACACACACACACACACACACACACACACACACACACACACACACACACACACACACACACACACACACACATGCTCTCTCTCCTTCTCTTTCTGTCTATCTCTCAATCTTTGTTTCTTTGTTTCCTCTTTCACTCACCCTTTGAAAACCAATGAGCTGATCGGGCCTCCGCTCTCCTGATGAGGTCACACGGTTTCCCTGACTGTGCAGCTCCTATGCCTGCCCTGTTGCGTGCATGTGCATGTGCATGTGCACCTGTGTGTATGCATGTGCATGTGTGTAAGCATGTGCATGTGTGTGTATGTGTGTATGTGTGCACGTGTCTGTGTTTGTGTGTACATGTCTGTGTGTGTGTGTGTGTGTGTGTGTACATGTGTGTGCGTGTGTGTGTTCTGTGGGAGGTCTGGATTGGAGCGAGTGAGTCTGCCTCGGGAGGAATATAGAGAGGACAACAATTCATCAAAAAACATGACTGTGTGTAGTGTGTAGTGTGTAGTGTGTAGTGTGTAGTGTGTAGTGTCTAATGTAGATTATCTCGCTGGCTTCAATTAGTGGGACTCTCACCATCAACACACATGCATGTCTTTTCTCTTTCTCTGTAAAAGTCCTTAGCCAACGGCCGGTGTTTCCGACGGAGAGATTGCCCAGTAAGCACAGGAACGTATTCCCACACATCATATTTCGCTGCATAATCAATTCAATCAGCAGAGCGCGGCTCTCCCACATCAACCAATTTCAGGGGAGGATGCCGAGCGGCGATGACAGGGAGGGCGGCTCGCTGCCTTGCGAGCGTAGAATTTGAATTCATAAAACGGACGTTCCCATTTGGAATCTGCCATTCGTGAACTGAATAGTCATCTGGCTGGGAATGCTGTGAACTGGAGTCCGACCAACAATCACTGCGGTCGCGGGCGGGTGCTCTCACCGCTACACTAACCCACCCACCCTGATACACACATAATATGATAATGTAATGTATGTACTTATTTCTAACAGTGATGGGCAGTAGCTTGCTACAAGTAGCGAAGCTACATAGCTTAACTACAATTCTCAGTAGCGTGCTGGTAGCTCGCTACTTTTTAACCAGGGTAGCGTTTTCTGTAACGCAGCTATTTATAGAACGAAGTAGTGAGTAGCGACGAGGAAACGCTACAACGGCGACAACGCTACTATATCTTAGATCATAGATATATATAAACAGTCTAGACTATAAGGAGAAAAAAAAACTCCACGTAGAAAACCCACTATGATTGGTTGGTTGGTTTGATATGAGTATGACGACTCACGATTGGGTATGGTTAGGCCAAAACTTTACGGGTAGGCCAATCAGAGGCAGGATAGGGCGGGACTCCAACCGCAAATCAGGAAGTGAAAATCAAAACAGACCACTGATGAACGAACCAGTCCGCGCGAAATGGCAGAGGGATTCGATGTTTCCAGGGCTTGTGATGGCATTGATGAAGATGATGTCAATAACAACAATGTCTCTCCATGGAATGAATGAATGGAAAAGATGAAGTTGTGGGATGCAGGCGCGGCGTATCTAAGGTAAGGGATAATAATGTTGTTAAACTGCCGCCGTGCACTGCAGCATTGGGCTGTGTGTTGGCACTTTCTTCGTCTGTTAACTTACCATGGTGATTGATCTGATCTGTGGTCTGGGGTCCCCACATGATTTTGGGGCCATGGAATGTTTTGTGAGTTACATATTTAAATACATTTGGTCATTTAGCTGACGCTTTCATTCAAAGCAACTTACAAATTGTGTACAACAAGTCAGCATGAGTGGTACATATCTAGCAGACAAGGATAAATAGTATTGTTTGTCTAGCAGTGTCAAGCTTGAGTGTTATACTCTGAGTAGTACATACTATACTGTAGTAGTATAGACATATTAGCATAGTTGGTGGTAGTATAGACATGATAGCATAATAGTAAAATGCAGTAAGACAGTTATTATTAGTTAAAATTCAGATATTGAATAAGTGTTTTTGGTTGATAAAGTGGGCAGGTTTCAGCTAGGAGAGGGTATCAGGCAGCCAGAAGATGCAGAGTTTAGGGATAAATAATACATAAAGATAGAATAGAAAAGAAACTTAGCATTTGTTTTGCCTGTTTGGTGGAAACTTGATAATGAAGTAAAAAAAAAAAAAAAAAAAAAGTAGTGCCGATGTAGCTAGCTATTTTTGACATGTTCTTGTAGTGTAGCTTGTTACATTTATCTGGGGATAGCTTCCATTGTAGTTGAGCTATATTTAATCGAGAGTAACTTGTAGTGTAGCTTGCTACATTTCCCAAGTAGCTTGCCCATCACTGATTTCTAATATGTACACGTTGTACATTTTCCATACAATACGTACATATATTATTTATGGCTATAACATAAAACAAGATATTTTTCCGGGAATGTTGCCACAGACACCCAGTTCATAATATTTGGTAACGCTGCATAGGCAAGGGCTTTCATCAGTGGGCCATAGGCTCATTCACTATTGTGTTACCTCATTCTACGATAGAAAGTGACTTAACAGACATTTATTTAAATTAGGGCTGTGAGTTTATCGCGTTAATTAGATTAATGAATTACACAGCAAATTATCGCGTTATGAAAATTAACAACAACAAAAAAAGAAATAAAACGTTTTTATTTGGATTTTTTTTTTATCTCATTCATTCCATAAGAACATAGAATACACATTTACAGACTTTTTTTTAATATGGTCCATTTAGCATGTTCTTGGTATCTGATTCTAGGGACATCTATGGATCTCAGGGAATGTATTCCCAGTGTCAGAAATACTGTGTCTGTTACTAGGCTTGAGTAAATTGTAATGAACCAAATGAGAATATCAATAAAAAAAAATTTATCTTTGACTGTGAATAACACCATGCTAAAATTGACCAGACCTGAAAAATCTAAGCAAATTAATAAATGGAAGATGATTAAACAGAAGGTTTTGTAGATACAGTACTGAATTCTGCCATCCGGACACATGCAATTTGAAATATGTTAGACTAGAAGTCTTTATTTGTCATGCAGTTTAACACACAGGCGAGATGGGCAACCCACAGGAACACACACACACATGCACTGAGTCACAGATGAAATGTCTCTCTGCACTTTTCCCATCCCGTTGTCCTTCCCCCCATGGGCAGCCGAGAGCAGATAGGGCGTCAACGTGAGCCGCGCCCCGGGGACCAATCCAAGTGCTCCTGTCCGTCTTTGTCAAGGACGCCACAGCATTAGCGATCTGTTGTGCATGTTTTTCCATTGGGTTTATCTTATCGGGGGGGAAACCCTTGCGAGCACGGGGAGAACATGCAAACTCCACACAGAAAGGCCTGGGAGATACCCCACCTGAATACCTGGCATCATGGAAACCTGGTCCCCAAGCTGGAATCGAACCCTGGACCTTCTTGCTGTGAGGCGACAGTGTTAACCACTACACCACCGTGCCGCTACTTATAGAATATAGAATATCAGGCCTAGGGCGGCCGGGTAGCGCAGCGGACTAAGCGTCTGTCTACCACCGCAGAGACACTGGTATCGAATCCGGCTGTCAGCGGTGCCTCCGGCTTGGCCGGTCGTCCATACTGACACAATTGGCAGAGTCAGCGGGTGGGAAGCCGGTGGGGTGTATTCTGGTCAGCGACTCCTACAGGTCGGTCAGGGCGCCTGCACAGCGAGCGAGGGAACTGGGGAGGGTAGTGTGATCCTCCCACGCGTTACACCTCCCCAGTGAGAGTCCTCGCTGTCAGGTGAAAAGAGGCGGCTGGCTGTCTCCACATGTATTGGAGGAAGCATGTGATAGACTTCAGTGCTCCCTAGACCGGCAAGTGGGGGGCAAATGTGCGCAATGACCAGGAAGGGGAGGGGGGAATTGGCATAACGTCAAAAAATATTGGGATGGGAGAAAAATTTAAAAAAAAAAAAAAAAAAAAAAAAGGAGAAAAAGTAGATACAAAAAAAGAATATCAGGCCTAAAATGGTTATGTGATTAATTAGATTAATTAATTACAAATCCTGTAATTAATTAGATAAAAAAAATGTAATCGCCTGACAGCACTAATTTAAATAGAGATCTTTGGGATTGGCACTTTAACCTTAATCTTACTTTAAACCTAAACCTAAACATAAACATAAACATAAACATAAACCTTAACCTTACCAGAGACCTCACATTTAACCCTAACCTCAACTAGAGATGAAAAATATATATATTATTTTTGTGCTTATTACATCCTGCAAAACCCACGGCCCCCAGGGGATGCAAATAGGCTGTCCCGTTGGTGTGGTTTGGTGTCACCATGAGTCATGACGACAGCATCCATTGGATGTTCCAGGCAATTCTGATTCTGACCCGAGTCTCACATGCCGTTTCTACACATCAAACAGCGCATCCTTCCCACAACAACGTCATCGCTCCGTGGAAGTCATTGGGTGTATACCGGAAGGAAGTCAGTGTGGGGTGAGTGTGGGGGATGGGGGGCACTCTCTATCCATTCAAGTTCTGTGGAACTCTGCAGCCCCACAGCCAAGCGCACACTGTAATTATGTGTAAGAGGAGAGAATAAAACACAGAAGCTGGCAATGACAGGAGCCACGAGACTGACAGCTGTGTTTATGGAGCAGGGTGTGGGAGGCTGGAGCCCCGTTGATTCCCTCCGTCCAGCGACTGGCTCCCGGGCTCCACGACCTGCCCGGGCCTCCCTGCAGATGCTCCACCGTGACCTGATAGCGTTTACATGGGAGTGCCTTAATAAATCAAACAGAAGCTTGATATCAAATGTGTTGATTTGTTTCCCCTCCCTCCCTCCCTTCCTCTCTCTCTCTCTCTCTCTCTCTCTCTCCCTCTCTCTCTTTCTTTCCCCCTCTCTCTCTCTCCTTCTCTCTCACTGTCTGGAATGTCTGGATGAACTCACACATCTCTGATGGTTGGTTATGGCTTCTCAAAAAAGTGAGGGAGGGAGGGAGGGAGGGAGGGAGGGAGGGAGGGAGGGAGGGAGGGAGGGAGGGAGGGAACGGGCGGGCGGGCGGGCGGGGTTGTTGGAGTGTAATCTGGGCTTTGACCACAGATCCTCTTTCAACTGTCAAATAGAAAAAAATAACACAGGAAACTCTCAGGGGTGTGAGAGACTGATGTCAGGGGGGGGGGTCCAGACATGGGCCGTGTGTACAACCCCCCCCCCCCCACACACACACACAGACACACCCACCCCCACCCTGCCCCTGTCATGTACTGGGCCCGGGGAGGAGACTTCAGACCAGGAGGTTAGCCTGACAGACTGACTGACTGACACTGACACACTGCCTTACTTTCAAACACGGCCAACATACACACACACACACACACACACACACACACACACACACACACACACACACACACACACACACACACACACACACACACACACACACACACACACACACACCACACACACACACACACACACACACACACACACACACACACACACACACACACACACACACACAGCCTGAGTGACAAGGAGACGGCCATCACAGACTGCGGGAAACCACAAGAAGAGTGGAGCCGGCGACACAGCTCCCCTCAACACACAGTCTGCTCTGCTCTCCTGCTCAGACTGCTTTCCACACTGAGCTGCATGGCAACAAACACACTTTCTTTTCCCCACAGCCCTCTCTCTCTCTCCCTTTCTTTATCTCTCTTTCTCTCTTTCTTTCTCGCTTTCTTTCTCTTTCTCTCTTTCTCTCTCTTTCTCATTCTCTCTCCCTCTCTTTCGCTCTCTCTTTCTGTCTCTCTCTCTCCTTCTCTCTCACTCTCTTTCTCTCTCTCACTCTTTCCAACTTTCCCTCCTACCCCCCCCCCACCCCCCCACCCCCCTTCTCGTTCTCCCTCCAGTCCAGAGGAGGAGGCTCCTGTCATGTACACAGCCCCCACCTCCCAGCTCCATAGACTGCCTCTCTCCATAGCAGCTGCCAAGAATAAGACAGGCTGGTGTGGGGCCCCTGGGGGAGGCCCTGTGCTGGTGAAGCAGTGCTCCTCCAGCCTGAGCACTTACCCCGCTGAATACAGCCACTTGGCTCTGTTTATTTAATATCCAGTCAGCTGTGGGGAGTGGGGTTAGCCACAGCTTATAAAACTCAGTCAGCATGACCAAGATATAACCCCCTCCCCCACGCTCCAACACACACACGCGCGCGCACACACACTACATACGTGCATACTCACACACACCCATAATACATACATCTTTACATAACGTTCTGTCCTCGAGAGCGGCGATGGTATATGAAGATCCTGCGGAACAGCCTCCTTTTGTTTCTGCACGTCTTCTTCTTCACGCGGATCCTCGCGGCTCGGCGGGAACCTCAGCGATAACGCGCAAAGGCGGGGCGTGCACGCGGTGGAGTTCGTTCACGGGACAATTAGTAGATTAGAGGCGAGCTCAGAAAGAAGCCAAGAGCACTTCAGTGGCATTTTTTTATATTTTTTTGTCCTTGTGTAAACGATCACACTTTCTCCTCGAAGCACATCAAAGGTGAACCCCCGGATTATAATGGGCTTAACTGGATGACTGGTATTAAGACTATTGAACAGAAACATAGCAGGGGGAGGGAGCGGGCGGCACATTAGCATCAGTGTCAAACTTCCAAGAAGTGACTTTGGAGAAGGAATGAAGTGAATGAATATGAATCTGTGCGTGAGCGAGTCGCGGTTCAGGGTTTGGGGAGGAGGGGTCTTAATCATTTCTCACAGCGGACCCATATTCATTCCGACTTGCTGGGAGCCATCCCAGCATGCCCCCATCCAACGCCTCGACTGGAAGGCTCCATGGCAACCTCCGGGGTCGGGGGTCACGGGGAAAGGTTGCTTTTATCTGCTAATGAGGTCGGTACCTGGGGCTCTGTGTCTCTCCTCTCCCCTGCCTCAGCTGCAGGCTGGTGGGGGTGGGGGGGTGTAATGAATGCCTGCCTGCCATGATACCAATGCCATCTTCACTCATCTCCGCCACTGGCCTCCGAGTTGTGTTCCTTGAGCGTGGGACGGTCTATAAGAGTGGGGGGCGTATTGGGTTCCGCCCTACAGGGAGAAAAAACAAACGCCACAGAAATCGCTGTAACCCCCCAGTCTGGCTCCTCATTGTGACATAAGTTGTTCACATGCAAATCAACAACCACCCCACAAGCCCGGGTGGATGGTGTTCCCCCATTTCTCTACCTTCACTTTTGGAGTTTGATTGATTGCCCGCGGGCCAACGGCGTCCGCTGCTTACTGTTAAAAGTGCCGCATGATTGATGTCTTGTTGTTTCACTTCGGACGCACAAATCAGCCACACGGCGAAAAGGCCAGCGTGGATTAGTGACAGAAAAGTCAAACAAGCCATATGATGAACATCCGCCGATCCTAAATCACTGCAACTATTCAGGGAAAGCGCACGAGGCACTCGAATTATCCACTGAATTATGGACTAAACACACACAACAAATAGGTGTTGAGTGAGAGCTTAGGGGCTTTTCCATTCGCGCTGCTCATGCCCCCATGAAAAACACGCCTCGTTCACCCATCCACTCCCACTATATCACACGAGGCCCATTGGCCCTCGTGCCCCGTCAATAGGGGCAAAAACAGGCACCCTCACCAGCCCCTGTCCCTCTCCCACACTCCCCTCGCTCTCACACGCACGCCCCCTGTCATGTTCGCAAGGCTGAGAAAGGAGTCCATTAACTCTGATTTAGTGGCAGTGTCATGTGGTCCCCTTTGTGAGGTGGTGACATTCGGTGAATGGGAATCAGAATCCGCTCCCCCTCCTCCTCCATCTTGGCTCCAGTCGGGGTGTTGCGGGAGGGTCCGGTGGGAGTGTGAGGGGGCTGGAGCTATGGCTGGAGAGGGGGGGGGGGGAGTATGGGTGGGGTGGGGGGGTGGGGTGGGGGAGGGGGATTGAGAGGGTTTTGCTGCCACATGTCTGTGAGTGACGGAGTCTTTGTGCCGGAGCCAGGCTGTTTGTTTAGCCTTTCCTCAGAGAACTGCCTCACACATCGCTGCCTCACTGGGAAACCGAGGAGGCACGCTACAACAGCGAGCAGTGCTGGGAGACGCACACCGCTCCGTACTTAAAGTGAAAGTAGAAATATCCACATGAAATAGTAGTACAAAAAGTAAGTATCAGAAGTAAAAGTACATGTTCAGTACAGCTTATTTGCTTATTTGTAGCATGTTAATTAACATTTCTGTGCCCGTTTTAGCCAACCGGTTCATTTTCAACTGCAGTCTCTGGGCAAGATGTTTGTAGAAATATCCTGTATTCCAGTGCTTGGGAGCATTCAACCCTCGATCCATTTATCTCTAAAGGCTGTTAAAGTGATACGTGGTCCGGTTCTGCTGGCTCCAATTACGTCCTTGATTACGTCCCGATTACAAGTTTGAAAGTACACTATTTTCATAATATTTCTTTTCTTTACGTTTCTTCATAATGGTTTCTATGCAAAATGTTAACTGATGGGTTCAGATAAATGTAGTGGAGTAAAAGTACAAAGTTCCCTAAAATGTAAGTACTTTTTTGAGGTAGTACAAGTACCTCGAAATTGTGGATACAGACCGCTAGCCTAGCCTAAAACTCTGGGAGAGGTGTATTTTGACCAACAGCTAGGCTAGCTGGTCCGTATCCATTTCCATTTGTTTAGTTTAGTTTGTTTATTTAGCACATTATTTAAAAATAAAAATAAAAACAGTGCTAGGAGGGAATGAAGCCCAAAGGGCTTGTACAAAGTTCCACTCCCATCCCATTGTCCATAAACATAATGAACGAAATACATGTAAACATGGTCTAGAAAATGAACTCAAACAAGATCAGAGACATAAGGCAGATACTATAGCGAAAACATGGAAGATTGACACAAGTCAATAACAAGAACAATGTCTTTATTAAAAAAATAAAAATGAAGTACAAGAAGGCAAAGGAGTCGGGGCGCCCTCGTGGCGCACCACGTTAGTGCATCGCACACCTACGCGGCCGTCCCGGGTTCGCCTCCCGCTACTGGTGACACCTGTCGCATGTCTTCCCCGCCTCTTCTCCCGTTCATCCTCTCCTTATCTGTCAGTCATGTCTGACCATGAAAAGCAATAAATGCAAAAAAAAAAAATCGTTAAAAAAAATATAAAAAAGAAGGCAAAGGAGAGGAGAATAACATATGAACAGTATATAATGAAGAAAAATAACAAGCAGCCATACAGTAGATGTAACACTGATGCACAGGAGTAACTTAATATGTTGATGATTTATGATGAAATTTGATTTGATTGATTGATTGATTGATTGATTGATTGATTGATTGATTGATTGATTGATTGATTGATTGATTGAAAACTGTATTAACAGATTGCAGAATGGGTACAATACAGTACGGCTCAATACACACAATTGTTAAGGGGATGCAGACCAGAGAAAGACTTTCGTCTTGTTTACATCAGGGTCCCCCATTTTCAATTAATCATGACATTTATGACATACACGACATACAGATATGGGTACATAAATCTTAGTTTGGTCGTAGTTTTCCTAAGCAACCCCTTGAACCCGGTTCGGCAGGCCAAAAACCTCTGATTGGCCAAAAACAAAAGCTTCCCTGCATCAATAACCAATCAGATTTTCAGATCAGCCCGTTTTTGGCCTGCCAAGTGGCGTGGACCACCATCACATTCCACCAACTGCCGATCAGAGGGTGGGAAAGATTTTTTATTATTATTTTTCAAAGCAGCTGGTGTCTCTTGGAGTCAAGTTTCAAGTTTTCAAGTTGGTTTATTATTTGTCACAATGAAATACATGTACTTTACGATGAAATGCTTGATTCTGTATGAGCCCCTGAGGCTGCGGTTAGGGCCATTTCATTTCGTTTAATTTCGCTTTTCAGAACGCTGCGTATTGGCAGGCAAGTTAGAGTTAAGTTAGACGTCATTTTGTCTCGTCTACTATATACATGTAGTACAATGCCAAAGCAGTAGGTGGCGATGTAGTTCAAACATGAAGGCCATTTTCAACCAATCAGAAAAGGTTGAACGCGTCACTACACTTCCTGCTAAAAAACAACAAAGTCACCATCTTTAAATACCTCGCATGAGCCATTTAGCAACTTAGCATTTATTTTTCAGTGTGCAATAAACAAAAACGGATACATTCACTGTGTGTTCTGCCTCATTTGTTGATGATTTGTTGATGAAACAAAATTAACATCAACACAATTGACCACCAAGAGCGGAGTTTAGTCTCACAAAAATATCACAGATTTTGTTAGCTTACGTGCTAACGTGATTGGGATATGCCATTATAACAGTATTATAGCATTGTGGCTAGCAGCGTAGTAACGTTAATGCTAGCAGAATGAATGGATGTAAACGTTATTTAACAGATTGCAGAATGGGTGCAATACAATACGGCTCAATACAAACAATTGTTAAGGGAATGCAGACTGGGTTCCTTATTTTTTATCTATTTTTATTGATCTTTCCCCCCCTCCTTTTTCCTCCGATTTTCTCCCATCCCAATGTTAGTTGTTATGCCAATTCCCAATCCCCTTCCTGGTCGCTGCGCACTTACCCCCCACAGTCGGTCTGGGAGAGTGGAGGCTATCACGTGCTTCCTCCGACACACGTCTAGCCAATCAACCGCTTCTTTTCACCTGGCAGCGCGGACTTTCACTGAGAGGGGGCGTAGCGTGTGGAAGGATCACACTATCCCACTTAGATCCTATCCGCGCTTAGCAGGCGCCCCGACCGAACTGTAGGAGTCGCTGTTTACAACGACCCGGACCCACCCCGCCAGCTTCTCCCACCCTCTAATACTGAACGGCCAGCCAAGCTGGTGACAACCCCGGAGCTGTTCATCCTCTCTTTATCTGTCAGTCATGTCTGACCATGAAAAGCAATAAATGCAACAAAAAAAAAAATCGTTAAAAAAAATATAAAAAAGAAGGCAAAGGAGAGGAGAATAACATATGAACAATATATAATGAAGAAAAATAACAAGCAGCCATACAGTAGATGTAACACTGATGCACAGGAGTAACTTAATATGTTGATGATTTATGATGAAATTTGATTTGATTGATTGATTGATTGATTGATTGATTGATTGATTGATTGATTGATTGATTGATTGATTGATTGAAAACTGTATTAACAGATTGCAGAATGGGTACAATACAGTACGGCTCAATACACACAATTGTTAAGGGGATGCAGACCAGAGAAAGACTTTCGTCTTGTTTACATCAGGGTCCCCCATTTTCAATTAATCATGACATTTATGACATACACGACATACAGATATGGGTACATAAATCTTAGTTTGGTCGTAGTTTTCCTAAGCAACCCCTTGAACCCGGTTCGGCAGGCCAAAAACCTCTGATTGGCCAAAAACAAAAGCTTCCCTGCATCAATAACCAATCAGATTTTCAGATCAGCCCGTTTTTGGCCTGCCAAGTGGCGTGGACCACCATCACATTCCACCAACTGCCGATCAGAGGGTGGGAAAGATTTTTTATTATTATTTTTCAAAGCAGCTGGTGTCTCTTGGAGTCAAGTTTCAAGTTTTCAAGTTGGTTTATTATTTGTCACAATGAAATACATGTACTTTACGATGAAATGCTTGATTCTGTATGAGCCCCTGAGGCTGCGGTTAGGGCCATTTCATTTCGTTTAATTTCGCTTTTCAGAACGCTGCGTATTGGCAGGCAAGTTAGAGTTAAGTTAGACGTCATTTTGTCTCGTCTACTATATACATGTAGTACAATGCCAAAGCAGTAGGTGGCGATGTAGTTCAAACATGAAGGCCATTTTCAACCAATCAGAAAAGGTTGAACGCGTCACTACACTTCCTGCTAAAAAACAACAAAGTCACCATCTTTAAATACCTCGCATGAGCCATTTAGCAACTTAGCATTTATTTTTCAGTGTGCAATAAACAAAAACGGATACATTCACTGTGTGTTCTGCCTCATTTGTTGATGATTTGTTGATGAAACAAAATTAACATCAACACAATTGACCACCAAGAGCGGAGTTTAGTCTCACAAAAATATCACAGATTTTGTTAGCTTACGTGCTAACGTGATTGGGATATGCCATTATAACAGTATTATAGCATTGTGGCTAGCAGCGTAGTAACGTTAATGCTAGCAGAATGAATGGATGTAAACGTTATTTAACAGATTGCAGAATGGGTGCAATACAATACGGCTCAATACAAACAATTGTTAAGGGAATGCAGACTGGGTTCCTTATTTTTTATCTATTTTTATTGATCTTTCCCCCCCTCCTTTTTCCTCCGATTTTCTCCCATCCCAATGTTAGTCGTTATGCCAATTCCCAATCCCCTTCCTGGTCGCTGCGCACTTACCCCCCACAGTCGGTCTGGGAGAGTGGAGGCTATCACGTGCTTCCTCCGACACACGTCTAGCCAATCAACCGCTTCTTTTCACCTGGCAGCGCGGACTTTCACTGAGAGGGGGCGTAGCGTGTGGAAGGATCACACTATCCCACTTAGATCCTATCCGCGCTTAGCAGGCGCCCCGACCGAACTGTAGGAGTCGCTGTTTACAATGACCCGGACCCACCCCGCCAGCTTCTCCCACCCTCTATGGACCTGTCTCAAAACCCTGCCCTCTTTTCTTGATCCTCCAATCACAGCTGTCGCTTACCTCTGACTTCCTCGTACAAACAAAGTTTGTATGAGGAAGTCCGAGGTAAGCGACAGCTGTGATTGGAGGATCAAGAAAAGGGGCAGGGTTTGAGACAGGTCTGTATTAGTGTGAACGGCCAGCCAAGCTGGTGACAACCCCGGAGCTGTGAGCTGGATTCGAACAGGCGAATCCAGCGTCTCCGGGGTTGGTGACAAACGCAATCTCCGTTACGCCACCTGCCCGCCTTGGACTGGGTTCCTTATAACAATAACTTGACAACACATGATCTTAGTTTAGCCGCAGCTACAGGCAATCTGAGGAGGACGCAGCTGATATCCTGTATAGGTCCAGCCAGGGGAGAATTTGGCGTTGGTGTTTACTACTGCGCATGGGCGTTGGGCAAGAAACGGCTCCGTATCCGGCTCGCGCAAATTACATGGCACCATTGTCGGCGAGTTTCGGCGAGTTTCCAAAACGAAAACACCCTTTCAGCGTTGCCACTAGGAAAACGCGCTTTCCTGCCAAAACAGCGTTTCTTTTTAACTTGGACATGCAAACGTAATCATTCGAAAATACAACGTTGCTGTTTTACCCCAGTGTAACCATGGCCTGAGAGTGTGCAGTAAAAAGTAAGTAAAAAAGTAAGTAAAAAAGTAAGTAAGAGTAAAAATGTGTAAACAGTGAGGTACAAATGCAGACAATGCGGTACAAAACTTTAAGGTCTGTGGAAAACCTTTGTCGTGTAGTGCATGGGCTTGAAAAGTGATGCAGAGCTTGCTCTATTTCAGCTTTGCAGGTAAACCCACTCTTGCTAAAGTTCAAAGTTTAGGACTCTAAATCAGTATAGATGGTGGGGAAAGTGGTATATAGTGATCCCTACTTTTAAAAGTGAAAAATCAATGAAATGCCTTCGAGCCATGACCCATTAACAATCATCAACTTCTCTACAAAATTCCTACAGGTGATTAAATCAATAGTATGATTACGAAAATCTTCTGGAACTATGTGGAGGTCGGTGGTAACGCTCTGATGAACTGTGAAGGGATTGAATCCCCAAAAAACAACCCAAAGACCTGGAGGAAAACAAGGATTATTGTCCTTCTCAAACCAGGCAAAGATCCAGCACATCCAGCTTTCGCCCTAATCTCTCTGCTATGCCACCCATACAAGCTGTTTGAGCGCCTGATTCTTAACAGGCTTGTCCCTGTTGCTGAAGCAGCCATCATCCCTCAACAAGCCAGATTCCGACCTGGCAAATCTACAACAAGCCAAGTTCTGAATCTCACTCAACACATTGAGGATGGGTTCCAGAAAGGACTGGTAACAGGAGCTGTCTTTGTTGATTTGACAACGGAATGGCCTAGTAATATAACATCTACACCAATGACCAACCAATGGACCAGAACCTTGAGCGTTTCATCTACGCTGACGACCTCTGTGTAACATCTCAATAGAACACATTTGAAGCAGTAGAAGCAAACCTCACCTCAGCCCTTGATGAACTCCTCTTCTACTACGAGCGCTACCACCTACACACCAACCATGCAAAGACCCAGGTCTGCTCTTTCCATCTCAGGAACCGTGAAGCCAACCGACCAACACCACTTGAGGATAACAGAACATGAGGTGAGGAGGACCTTTAAGAAAGTGAATATCAGGAAGGCAGCAGGACTGGACGGTATCCCCGGCCGCATCCTAAAAGTCTGTGCCGACCAACTGGCCCCAGTATTCACTGACATATTCAACCTGTCCTTAGAACAGTCTGTCATCCCCACCTGTCTGAAAAAGTCCACCATTATCCCTGTACCCAAAAAATTCACGCCCGCTTGCCTCAACGACTATTGCCCTGTAGCTCTCACCTCCATAGCCATGAAGTGCTTTGAGAAGCTAGTGAAGGGCTAAATCTGTTCCTCCCTCCCCAACACCTTGGACCCCCTGCAATTTGTATATCGCCCCAACAGGTCCACGGAGGACGCCATAGCCCATGTGCTGCACACAGCAGCATCACACCTGGACAAAAGGCAGGAGAATGCTATTCATCTATTACAGCTCAGCATTCAATACCATAGTCCCCTCCAAACTCGTAGCTAAGCTCAGGGACCTGGGCTTGAACTATGACCTCTGCCAGTGGGTCTTGGACTTCCTGACAGGAAGACCCCAGGTGGTGAGAGCAGGCAACTGCACCTCCTCATCCATCACTCTCAATACAGGGGCCCCCCAGGGCTGTGTTCTGAGCCCCCTCCTCTACTTGCTGTACACACATGACTGTGTGGCACAGCGGAACAACAACACAATTATGAAGTTTGCTGATGACACAGTTGTGGTGGGCCTGATCTCTGCAAACAACGAGAGGGCCTACCTGGAAGAGGTAGAGGACCTGGCATGGTGGTGTCGGGAGAACAGCCTCTCCCTGAACATCAGCTAAATGAAAGAGATGATTGTGGACTTTAGGAGGTCGGGGGCCAGGGACTACAGCCTCCTCAGCATCGACGGGGCACCGGTCAAGAGAGTGAACAGTTTTAAGTACCTCGGAGTCCACATATCCGAGGACTTGACATGGACCACACACATTGACAGTGTAGTGAAGAAGGCACGGCAACGCCTCTACTTCCTTAGGCGCCTAAGGAAGTTCAAAGTGAGTCAGAAGATCCTCAAGAACTTCTACGTGTGCACAATAGAGAGCATCCTGACTGGTAACATCACCTCCTGGTTTGGGAATAGCACCGCACAAGACCAAGAGTATAATGATAGCCTCAAAATATACATCTAGATCAAATCCTAAATTAAATCTAGTTCTGAACTGTGCTGATATCGAACAGGTCAGTGAGGCAAAACTGCTGGGTGTTGTAATAGATGAAACACTTTCTTGGTCGAAACACATTAGCAATATGGTGGCTAAGATGAGCTGTGGTACTTCAATGATCAGAAGGTGTAGAAATCTGTTGACTAATGGTACAGCAAAGCTTGTACTACAATCTTTGGTCTTATCCCGCCTGGACTACTGTCCTACTATTATGGTCTAACGCCTAGGCTTGATCTGAACAAACTCCAGTTAGCTCAGAACAGGGCAGCACGCCTCGCTCTGCGCTGCTCTGTGAGGAGTAGTGTTGGAGTGATGCAGGCCGCGCTGACCTGGATGACAGTGGAACAGAGGATGGCATGTAGCCTGGTAACTTTTTTGTTTAATATCTGTAATACTGGGAAACCGGAGGGTTTGCACTCACAACTGTACCCAACTAAAATGAGACATGGATATAGCACAAGGCAAGCATTAGATTCATGCTTTACTTTACCTCTACCAAAAACAAATGCTCTGAAAAAGACGGTAATGTATGGAGCAGTTGCTTATTGGAATAAAATACCCAGAAATATAACTATGGTAAGGAACAAATTTATGTTTAAATAAAAGTATGAATAATGAGTTACATTTTGGTCATTGACTTATTATGGAAATTAGTATGGAAATATAAAGGTGATCGGTGACTTGAGAAAAGTTATGCTATATTATGAGTTAAAATCATATAAATGATTTTGATCTGTTTTGTTCTTATGGACTGACTATGTAATTTGTATTTTATGGTTGGAGAATTGTGATATCTAACTTATGAATATTGAGTGAGCTTTTATTCACTGTTTTGTTCGTTGTGATCGGCAGCAGAGAGGATGGCTGCAGCCAAGACCGCGAGCGGCATCGCTGAGCTCATCATGGTGTCCACTGGACGAAGCCAGAGACGGTCTTATTATGGGGCTTATGCCGAGAAGCAGTAACACAATAAGACCGTCTCTGGCTTCGTCCAGCGGACACCATGATGAGCTCAGCGATGCCGCTCGCGGTCTTGGCTGCAGCCATCCTCTCTGCTGCCGGAGCTACTGGAGCCGGCGCCGGTCTGCGAGGCTGCGCTGGTGGTGGGAGAGAGAGCACGGAGGGTCGTTGATGAGCTCAGCGATGCCCGAGTCGCGCCATTTTTTATTGGTTTGTCATGACAAACCAATTACATAATCCAACATGTGTAAAGGCACAACATATTCCAGTTAAGGGTATATTTTTTTAATGATTCGTTACGGCGTAATCAATACTTCCATTTGTATAAATTGCCTTAAGTGGAGCCTGGCTGAGGAGCTGGCTGAGGAGCCCGTCGCAGCTCATGCGTATGCGCGCGCTCGGCCAATCAGAGCAATGCGGAAGGACAAGTGGGCTGCCAAAAGTATTCACGCTGCCAGGAAACATGACCCAGCGTTGAACAACACCTGCTGCCTCATCACTGGCTGCTTGAAAGCCACCAACAAGAGCAACCTGCACCTCCTCGCTGGCATTGCTCCTGCTGATATCTCCAACATGAGCAACCTGCACCTCCTCGCTGGCATTGCTCCTGCTGATATCTCCAACAAGAGCAACCTGCACCTCCTCGCTGGCATTGCTCCTGCTGATATCTCCAACAAGAGCAACCTGCACCTCCTCGCTGGCATTGCTCCTGCTGATATCTCCAACATGAGCAACCTGCACCTCCTCGCTGGCATTGCTCCTGCTGATATCTCCAACATGAGCAACCTGCACCTCCTCGCTGGCATTGCTCCTGCTGATATCTCCAACAAGAGCAACCTGCACCTCCTCGCTGGCATTGCTCCTCAAGTTTCAAGTTTCTTTATTAGTTGTCATACAGAAATACAGAATACAGAATACTTGTATGGATTTATACTTAAGATAGATAAGTATAAAATAAGTATAAAATAGAAAGTCAAGTACGTAAACAAGTGTAAACAAAACAAAAATGCTCAATATACATATATACATATACAATGCAGAGTAGAGAAAAGGTAACTGAGTTACAACACAATATACAGTACAATGCAGAAATGGGATGAGGTACAACTTAGCTTGTGGTGCCACCTTGTGGTGGTAAGGTGCAATGAGGTATGAGTTGTCATGCAAATCTCTTTAGCAATAAATATAAAGTGTGCTAAAGTGGGTAAAGTGGGTGCTACAGTGAGTTGTTTATTTAAAGTGAGTGTGTACGTGTGGAAGTGTGTGCTGTGAGTGTATTTGATGGTTTGTATAGTGTTGATATAATGGGACGATCAAAGACTGCCTGTGTCAGATGGGGCTACAAGACAGGCCCAACCATGCCATGCCAGGAAACATGACCCAGCGTTGAACAACACCTGCTGCCTCATCATCACTGGCTGCTTGAAAGCCACCAACAAGAGCAACCTGCACCTCCTCACTGGCATTGCTCCTGCTGATATCTCCAACACGAGCAACCTGCACCTCCTCGCTGGCATTGCTCCTGCTGATATCTCCAACACGAGCAACCTGCACCTCCTCGCTGGCATTGCTACTGTTGATATCTCCAACACGAGCAACCTGCACATTCTCGCTGGCATTGCTCCTGCTGATATCTCCAACACGAGCAACCTGCACCTCCTCGCTGGCATTGCTCCTGCTGATATAATGGGACGATCAAAGACTGCCTGTGTCAGATGGGGCTACAAGACTGGCCCAACCACCTGTGAAATGAGAAGCAGACTATGGAGCGCTGCCTTGTCTGCTCTCTACTACCCAACCCTTGCAGCTCAAAAGACCTTGCAGTACCCAAGAGAATTCCTAAAAATGCAAAGGACTGTGTAAAGAAATAATGCTTCAAAGAAATGGAAAGAAGAAGAAGAAGGGACTGAACACTCAGCCGGGATCAAAACAGGCAGGAGTTCCTTCTCTTCTTTTAGTCCCACGGAGAATAGAATGTGAGTAAAGGTCCCGCAGCTGTTATCCATTTGGTATCAATGCTCTCTCATAGCTGCAGCTAATGACCTTTGGACTATCTATCCGCTCCTGACTTATCTCTCCTATGGTGAGTGTGATGGATGGGGACAGGTTCTGGTTCCAACGGTGCCGGAGGCCAAGGTGAGGCGAGCATGTGATAAGTAGGAAATAGAAGGTTCAGAGAGGTCAGCCTTGATTATTCAAGCCCGCTTCTCTGAAAACAAAAAAAGAAAATATTTACACAAACAGGAAGCTTAGCATTTCCTAATGATTGGAACCACATTGAGCCTACTACTACCCCCCCCCCCCCCACACACACACACACACATATTCACATACACACACACATATATATATATACACACACACACACACACACACACACACACACGCACACGCACACACACACGCACGCACACACACACACACACACACACACACACACACACACACACACACACACACAGACACACACACACGGTTAGAGTGATTGCTAGCATAAGGATTGGGAGGAAAACAAAGAAATTGACAATAATATTATATTAATATATTAATATTATAGATAAAAGGAAGATGGGAGTCTGTGACATCTGAATGTTGGAATATACACCCGTACCAACACGACTAAAAAAAAGCCCATTATGAGCCAAAGCGTCATTTCTGTTGAGCTTGCGCTCCCCTCTGGTCATGTTAGATCAACCATAATAAGTTGCAAGTTTATGGACCTTTGCTCCCCAAATGTCTACCATGTTGCTAATTGCAAACATCTGTGCTGGTGTTTTGATGTTTTGACTCTGCATGCAGCTGTCCTCTCTGTTTCCAACTGGCCCCTGGTCAGAAGTAGCATGGCCCTTAGTTATCTGTGTCCAGGCCTTTAACCCTTTCACTACCACACTACAGACGGTTAACCCTTTCACTACCACTACAGACGGTTAACCCTTTCACTACCACACTACAGACGGTTAACCATTTCACTACCACACTACAGACGGTTAACCCGTTTCACTACCACACTACAGACAGTTAACCCTTTTCACTACCACACTACAGCAGGTTAACCCTTTCACTACCACACTACAGATGGTTAACCCTTTCACTATCACACTACAGACGGTTAACCCTTTCACTACCACACTACAGACGGTTAACCCTTTTCACTACCACACTACAGACGGTTAACCCTTTCACTACCACTACAGACGGTTAACCCTTTCACTACCACACGACAGACGGTTAACCATTTCACTACCACTACAGACGGTTAACCCTTTCACTACCACACTACAGACGGTTAACCCTTTCACTACCACACTACAGATGGTTAACCCTTTCACTATCACTACAGACGGTTAACCCGTTTCACTACCACACTACAGACGGTTAACCCTTTTCACTACCACACTACAGATGGTTAACCCGTTTCACTACCACACTACAGAAGGTTAACCCTTTTCACTACCACACTACAGACGGTTAACCCGTTTCACTACCACACTACAGACGGTTAACCCTTTCACTACCACAGTACAGACAGTTAACCGTCTGTAGTGTGGTAGTGAAAGGATTAATAGCCTACTCTCACTTGTGATTTACCGTGAGCCCTCAACATTTCTAACTGTCTGGAATGTATATAATTCTATAAGCCCTACATTTGACACACAGGCCAGTGCTGAGTAGGTAACCTGGTTAGAATAAAGGAAAGAGCAGCGTAAAAACATCCCTCAGTGATGCTTGTTCTACAGTGGTGTGTGTGGAGGGTTTTTGGGAGGGTTTTGCTTGCTCATTTTCTCAAAGGTGAACTCTGTGTAAATTATCATTTCATTTCATTTCAAACCTTTATTTAAACTCAAAAGGCAACTTTCCCTCATTTACCGTCACGTCATGTGTACATACAGAAATAAGCAACAACAAAAAAAAGCCATGTCAAATCACACAAAATCATATAATAAGACAACAAGGCGAGGCAAAAGGACTGTTGGAGTTCATTCTATGAGCTAGGGTCATCATAGAGAAATGCAGATTTACCCAGATTTAATCACTCAGCAAGTATGTAGGACACACTCACACTATCATGATGTGAGTCCTCCATCTTAATGTTGATGTGAGAAAAACATATTTGTTTTAGTTTTAGAATCACTTGTGCATGTTCAGTTTGAACCGTATCTGCTTCAGTCAGTTGTGGAAGAAAACTACACGGTTAATTTACTTTACATTTCCTATATTCTATATTTATTTATTATTATTGATCTTTTCTCAATTTAATTTCAACAGTTTTTATTGTAACTGTAATTGTAACTGTATGAATATACATCATGTGATGGTTCTATTTTATTTTGTCTTTTGTGTGTACCCCGGGAAGAATAGTTGTTTCTAAGGCAGTGACTAATGGGGATGCTAAATAAACATACACTTAAAACCCATGCAGTTCCTTATACTAGCTCTGGCTAGTTAGCCACAAACCAACGCAAACCCCATTGACTTTGCATTGGTTTGTAGTTAACTAGCCGGAACTAGTATGAGGAACAGTGTGGATGGATTGTTACTGAGAAAGGACTCTATCGACCATTGGTAAATACTAAATAGTAAATAGTCCTCCATTAAAAACTTTACTTAAAAGTAAAAGTACATATTCTATATGATGCTCTTGTACAATATAATAATAATGCTCACATTACCCTGTGTTTTGTGTCCAAAATCTTTTTATTCAAAGTTACTAGTAACTGATGGGTTCAAAATATATGGAGTGGAGTAAAACGTATTAACTTTTTGAAATGTAATGGAGTGAAATGTAAATACTCAGTAGGATACAAGTACCTCATGCAGTACTTGCGTAAAACACGGTTACTTTCCGCCACGGGCTTTGGTTTGGCTAATGTCAGTGCTATACTCTTCTACTCGTTGGTTAGCCACTCACATCTTTTAATAAGGGCATTGTCTTCCTGGAGCACCCGATCCCCATCAAGAAATAATCGTATCACGATGGTGACGGGTTCACAATAAATACATTCTGGGTGATTAGAGTTCACCTGGAACAGATGACTTGTTCATTTAATGACAGGGAATCGACCTACTCACCAGTGCAAAACCACCACCAGAATTACTCATATAGCTACAGCACATTACGTAGCTATTTCCTTTATTTCCCCCATACTCCATATGAACTCACCGTTTAATTCTTTATCAAGTGTGGTCATTGAAGTAGCCTATTCCCATATTAGCGTGTAACTATCTCCACCAGGCGAAGCCATCGCTCTCGTCTTTCTGTCCGCAGCTAATCTTGTAATTTACAGGGCCGATTTGGATGAAACGCCCCCTTTCATAGACTTGTGGGAGGTGTCAATGAACTTTTAAAGGTTTTAAGGTTTATTCCACCCTAATTGTTTTAAAGGTTTATTCCACCAAATTGTGAAATACTGTGTAATAGTGTGTATTGTAATTATGAAATAGTTTGTAATAGTGTGATAGTGTGTAATAGTGTTTAATAGTGTAATAGTGTGTAATAGTGTCTATGTTTGCCCCGCCCCTACACTTAATTATTACACTTAAATATTTTGCACACATATCCCAAGGCTCTAAACTGTTTTGCACACATTCATTTAGTTTGACAGTTAAGACACTGAATCCTTGTGCTGTTTTAATTACAGCAATTTATTTCATGTAGATCATTTAATTCCATTGTTAACACAAGCTTTGTCGCCTAATAGTCATAGGACTTTGTCCTCATCATACTCACTAACTGCATCACAGTCTGGTACGCACCGGAAAGCACTGCAGAGAGTGGGGGAAAACGGTACATCACTCCCTGCAGTTGAGACTATTAAACATGAACAGTGTCTGAGGAAGGCACACAGGACACCTTGTCAAGGACAACACCTGTTAGCCCTCCTTCCCTCTGGGAGGCACTATAGGAATCTCCCCTCCAAATCAAGCAGGCTCAGGAACAGCTTCTTCCCCCAGCTGTCATGTCACTGAACTCTGTACCATGGTGACACATATCACATGTATCATGTAACATGTATATTGTTATTTATACCACTGGCCAGTATGGTTTACTACCATAGTATATGTATACTTGTATCATCAGATTAACATATATTTACTCAGTGGCTCTGTTATATATATTCCATTTAATCACGTATTACACTGTATATTACTGTATATACACTGTGCAACTATTTTAATAATCGAAAATGTACTTTCCTTCCAATATTGAACATTTCAAAAGTATAGCAAAAAAACAAGAAAGAGTTCAATACTAGCTGCATTTAAAGCTATCATTTTTGTCACTGGAAAATGGAAAAAGAAAGATACAGTAGTACATCTGCATAGTGTATATAAGAGCTGGGGGTCAATACATTTTCAATTCAATCGGTCATCTCTCCACTCATTCTCTCTCTCTGCTCTCTCTTCTCACTCTGTCTCTCTCTCTCTGCTCTTGCTTTTCCTATCCCTCTCTCCAATTTCAGTGGCTTCCTGTTACCATAATTGGTCATCTTCCTGCCCCCCTCCTCCACCATCGCTCATCCTGTTCACCTGCTCAGCCTGCACAGCTGCCTACCATCACATCATCAGTCTACAGTTTATCTACTGTGGTTTTCCACGCATTCACTGCCAGATCATGTACTTGCTTTGTACAGTTAGTGTCTATTCTAAAGCCTTTTCCTAGTCGCTGTTCTGTCAGCGTTCCGTCCTGTTTTTTTGTATTGTAGCTGTCCTGTTAGCATTTTGCCTGATTCCTGTTGTCCTACGCATTCAGAGGAGCTCCAGCCCGACTCCTGCCTTCCACTCTGGAGTCCCCGGACCCCTGAACCCAACCTGCTCTACCTCTTCTCACCCTGGACCCAGCTCAGCCCTCAACCTGCTCTACCTGATCCGCCCCTTCCTGACCAAAGAAGCCACTCAACTCCTCGTCCAATCAACATCTCTCGCCTCGACTACTGCAATGCACTGCTTGCTGGTCTACCGACCACCACCATCAAGCCACTTCAACTCATTCAGAACGCAGCCGCCAGCCTAATCTCCATCCTACCAAAGTCAGCCCATGTTACCCCACTTCTTAGGAACCTGCACTGGCTCCCCATCGCCACACAAATCCGCTTCAAGGCCCTCAACCTGGCATATCGCGCGGCGAAGAGAAAGGCTCCCGTCTACCTCCGGTCAATGGTCTCTAACTACACACCCTCAAGACCCCTCTGCTCTATGTCTTCTGGCCGCCTCAGACCCACTTCTGTCCGAGCTCCCGAAGGGTCATCAAAGAGAAGCCACCTATTCTCGGTTCTTGCTCCTCAATGGTGGAACGAACTTCCCACCACAGTTACAGTAGGACAGCTGAAACCTGACCAATATTTCACTGTCGACTAAAGACACACTTCTTCAATCAATATTAAAAAAATAAAAAATAAAAAAATACTAACCTTACTGTCCTCTACAGTCATGCACTCTTCCTAATATACTAACTGTGAGGAGGCGGCCAAGCGAAGGAAAAATGCAGTCCGAGTCAGGTTGCCATCACCCAGTGGTTGGTTTTTTATTCTATTTGTTTTTTTGCTCCCCAGTGGGAAAAAACGGGAAAAAACATATTTTAACACTTTGGTTGCCTTGGGTTAAATTCATGATATACCATAGGTTGCCGGCTCTATTTGTCTATGGAGAAGTACCCCTTCTTTGCATGGCTATAACTTTTTAAATTCTATTGCTACATTGCCATTATTAGGGCCCATTCAAAGTCCTATATGTATTGTTCATTGTGTAGCAACGTTAAACTTTTTCATTCACATATTCATAGTAAAGTATGGTCTAATGTATAAGTATGTTTTCATCTCTTTCTGCAGCTTTCTCCAGAACGTGATCTATAGCCCCAAATGCATTATATTGATGATGCAATACAGTTTTATGGCAATCAGCGCGATATAAAAAATTCCAACTAGACGTACTTCTAGAAGTTACTACACGTCATCTGATGTTGACCGGATGGGCTAGGGGGCGTTTATAATTCCGTGGGCAGCGTTATACCAATCATCTAATGTGGGTCAAATGTTGATAATAGCAGTTAGTATCGAAGACGGTAACGTTACACGCTGAAACTCACCCCAGTCTCCGCGCGCCGTTGGGCGATCATCGTAGAGTAGAAGTCTTATCATTATGGGATGTAAATTTACCCGGTCCATCTCCAGCTTGTATAATGGTATATACGTCCAAATCATGTTGTTTATCGAGTTATTGGCAATCGATCACTGTGTAGCGTGACGAGCCAGAGTCCCGGGACCTATAGCGAGTGCCCGGAAGTACTACGGACGTCTAGCACAACCTCTATGGCACACCCTGTTAAGCGATTGCGCCGATCGGCCACCAGATGGCGCTCCTGAACCGCCAGAGAGCTCAGTGGGTCCTGCTGGTGGATCTCAGGCCAGCGGAGGGGACATATGAATCCGATCGCAGATTTTTGAAATATTGATATAAGGACGCTGTACAGCGTCCTCCGGCAACTTGAGCATGGCCAGCAATGACGTCTAAACACGTTTCATGGCAGTCAAAGTGTTAACATAAATACAAAAATAATACAAAATGATTAAACTTTCTTTTAACAAATATAAACAACTAGGCCCTTGGCTAAGGGACCTAGGTCTTAGTACGGCTGTGTCTCGCTTCCAAGCCTGTCACTACTTTTCCCCGAGAGGAGCCTCCATCCCTGGCTTTATGCTGGAAGCTCCTCCTACAGGGACAAACCAAAAACAAACAATCAATTAATCAATACAGACATCAATTTACACATCCAATAACTCTGGACAACATGGATACATTACTCCATCATGTTCTATCATCACCAAACACTAAACAGTGTTTAGGGCGCTTCATAAACCTATTCCCCTCTCGTTATGAAAATCCCCCCCCCCCTGTACTCTACCACACTTGGTTCCTTCCGAATCTCCCCTCCAGAAAAGGCCCTGGCCTCTCCCAGTTCTGGTTGGGCAGCCAGAGATCCTACAAGGAACCAAGTGGGAGCACAGACAAACGGTATTTATCAACAAATGCATGTACTTTAATTCTACATAACATGTTATGCTTTAAACCAATGTGTCTGTATTACAAAACAACATAACAAAACAAACTAGGCCGAAGGCCTAAACTAAATGTTTGGCCGCATGACCACATGTGGGAACAGGTCAAACCACTTAAGGCCCATGTCCATCCCTACTTACAGGGCATGGGATAGCCCCATGACATTACCCCCCCCTTCTGGAGTAGACACTTGTGGCGTTCTGGAGAGGTAGTCTGCTGTACAGTTCTCCTTCCCTTTCCTATACAGTACCTCGAAGTCGAAAGGGTGCATGGCAAGGAACCATCTCGTGATTCTGGAGTTGGTGTCCCTCATGCTCCCCAGCCAAGACAGTGCCCGATGGTCTGTCTCCAGGCTGAATCTCCTGCCCAACAGGTAGTATCGGAGAGAGTCCAGTGCCCACTTGATGGCAAGGCACTCCTTTTCCACGATGGAATACCTGACTTCGTGAGAGTTGAGCTTCCTGCTGATGTAAGCAATGGGCTGGAGATTACCCGGTTTCCCTTGCAACAAGGCGGCTCCAATACCCAGATCCGATGCATCCATTTGGACTGTGAATGGCTGCTCAAAGTCAGGACTCTTAAGCAGGGGCTCACCGCACAACGAGGTCTTCAAACCCTGGAAGACCTCCTCACACCCGTCCGTCCACCGCACTTTGTTGGGCTCGTTCTTCCTCGTGAGGTTCGTGAGAGGCACAGCAACAGTTGAGAAGTCAGGTATAAACCGCCTGTACCAGCCAACCAAACCCAGGAAGGACTTGACCTGAGTCTTGGTCGTGGGCCTCTGAGCGGACTTGATAGCATCAACCTTCCCCACCTGCGGTCGGATCAGTCCCTTCCCCAACACAAAACCCAGGTACCTGGTCTCCTGCTTGGCCAGTGAGCACTTGTCAGGGCGGATGGTGAGGCCTGCTGTCCTGATCTTCCGAAAGTCCAAACAAAACCTCAGGGTGCCATCCTTCTTTGGGACCAAGATGACTGGGCTGCTCCACTCACTGGAGGAGGGCTCAATCACCCCCAGTTCCCTCATCATTTCCAACTCCTTCCTCAGCACTGGTAACAGACGTTCTGGCACCCTATAGACTGGCTGACGAAGGGGCTTAGTCTCCTTCAAAGTGATGTGGTGGTGCACCATGTCCGTGCGCCCCGGAGTCTCCATGAAGAGATGGAGGGGCAAGATCCGAAGGAGCTCTTCTCTCCTTCCTGCTGAAAGGTGGTCCATGTCCAGCTTCTTCCCCTCCTCCCGACCGGGTAGGTACTGCTCCATGGGTTCCTCCTCTTCCTCCACTGCCTGGATGAAGAGCAAGTGCGGTACAGGTGTCACAGAGACTGGGCGGGGGTGCCATTTCTTGAGCATGTTTATATGGAAAATCTGAAGTGGCTGCCTCCTCTCTGGCATGTGGATCTTATACGTTACCGGCCCCATCTTCTGCTTGACCCGGTATGGGCCCTGCCACCTTGCCAACAGTTTGTGCTCTGACGTTGGCAAAAGCAACAAGACTTCCTCCCCAGGTTCCAAGCTCCGCTGTCTTGCCGACCGGTCATACCACTCCTTCTGCTTGGCTTGGGACTTCAGAAGGTTTTCACGTGCCATTTTGGTGGTCCTCATGAGCGTCTCTCGCATTTTCAGGACAAAAGAGATGACGTTCATGTTCTGTGGTTTGTCCAACTCCTCCCAGGTTTCTCGCAGCACATCCAATGGACCTCTGACCTGGTGGGCATAAAGCAGCTCGAAAGGTGAAAACCCAGTTGAGGCCTGGGGAACCTCACGGTAGGCAAACAACAGAAACGGCAGCCATTTATCCCAGTCCTTCCCTGACTCAGAAACAAACTTTTTCAGCATACGTTTCAGGGTCTGATTGAAACGCTCAACAAGGCCATCAGTCTGAGGGTGGTAGGGAGTGATCCTTACTCTCTTGATACCTAACAGCTGATAGACCTGTTTGAGTGTGCGACTCATGAAATTGGTCCCTTGGTCTGTAAGTACCTCCCTCGCGATCCCTACCCTAGAAAAAAACTGCAGCATAGCTGTAGCTACTTGCTTGGCTGTCACTTCTCTCAATGGAAAGGCCTCTGGATATCTGGTGGCATAGTCACAAATGACAAGGATAAACCGGTTGCCTGCCTGGCTTCTCTCTAATGGACCAACAATATCCACCCCTATCCGCTCAAAAGGGGTGCCTATCACAGGGAGTGGCATAAGGGGTACAGGGGCTGTAGCTTTCCCGGCTGTAAGCTGGCACTCTGGACATGTCTTGCAGTAATATTTGACCTGGCTATACATCCCTGGCCAGAAAAACCCTTTTGAAATCCTCTGGAAGGTTTTCTCAAAAGCTAGGTGACCCTCCCAAGGAATAGTATGGCCTAGCCTCAGCACTTCCTCCCTGCATGCCTTTGGCAGTATGAGCTGCCTGTCATATTCACTCTGTTTATAAAGCAACCCATTGTCGAGCAGAAACCGCTTGCTAAGGGGACTAGAACTGGATTCCTTCTCTGCCTCTTTGAAACAGTCTATTAGAGTGGGGTCCCCTCTCTGTTGTCTGGCAAGATCCCCAGAAAAAACCTCCTTTACCGACAGCCCTGGAAACTCCAGATCCTGATCTGGCTGGTCAGCTGACTGCAACACAATTCCTCTGACTTGCTCCCTGCGTTTCTCACATCTCTCCTCTTGTGTGACTCCTGGCACTCCACCTACCTCTACCCCAAAAAATGGCATCAGCTGCACTGTGTCCGCATTGGTAGCTGGTGAATCGGAGTCTGGCCTGATAGTGGTGGGTATTTCTGTGTCAGTTGTGTCTGGCTGAATCAGTGGTTGTGTCACAGAGACTGGTGTATTAGTGTGCTCTCTCGCCTTGGACCTAGTAACTACCCCACATAATCTCCCTTTACTCTCATGAATGAGGTCTAGCAAAATAGGCAGATCTGTCCCCAGCAAAATAGGGTAGGGCAGTTCGGGGGCCACTCCAACCTTCACCAGATATGCCTGGTTGTTTACCTCAACATATACCTCCGCTATGGGGACTTCTGATTCATGCCCATGGACACAGACAATTTTAACTCTTTCCTCACTCCACAACTCCCTGGGGACATACTTGGCCTGTACCAGAGACTGTGTGCAACCTGTGTCTAATAAGGCTGACAGGGGCCTGCCATTCAACATGACAGACATGACTGGTGACTCAGAACTGTCCTTAGGGGAGGCGCCTAGAGCTGGCCTAGGTACATAGCAGAGACTTGCTATCTCTGGCTTTCTAACGGGACAAACTGGACTGATATGGCCTGCCTCACCACAGTTGTAACATATAACCTCTGACCTATTCCTGGCATATCCTCTTACAAATGGCTTTGGCCTAGTCTGGCTCGAACTGGGCTGGTTGAAACCGGGCTGCCTAGGAGAGTAACTACCTGAACCACCCATCCCAACACCCTCAGACTTACCTCTGGCCTGGTGTAGTGCGCCAGCGTAGCGGTGGCCCCTTGGACCTCCATGTGCCGTCACATATGTTTCCACAAGCTCTGCAGCCTCCGCCGCCGTTTCTGGGTTGCGCTCCCTCACCCAGGTCTTAACCTCTGGATACAACACCTTGATGTACTGCTCGAGGACCAGCTTCTCCATGATCTCCTCTTTGGTGGAGGTGCCATAACCCACCCATCTACAGAACAAGTCCTTGAGGCGGGTGTAGAGCTCATGGGGGGCCTCATCTGGTGGTGTGTCGTCGGAGCGGAACCATTGGTAATAAGTGTCACTGTTTATCTCATACTTCCTCAAAACTGCTGCTTTCAAAATGTCATAGTCTCTGGTATGAGCTGGGTCCATAGCTACAAAGGCACACCTGGCCTTACCAGTCAGCAGAGGAATGAGGCGGACAGCCCACTCTTATCGTGGCCAGCCATACACTGCTGCCAGTCTCTCGAAAGTGGTCAAAAAATGTTCAACGTCATCAGATTCCTCTAACCTCACCATCCTGGGTTCTCCGCCTGGGACCCCACTGGCTCGTCCCGTTGGTGGACCAGACCTGGTTGCCTCCAGGTCCAACTGAAGCTCGGTGACCTTGTCGCTGATAGCACTGAACTCCCGTTCTTTTATTTCTGCTTCTTTATCCTGCCTTTTATCCCGATCCATCTGGTACTGCATATGCATCTCAAACATCCGTGCCAACCTGGCGAAGCTAGCCTCCGGACCTGCAGTGGGGCCACTTTCCGATTGAAAGCCATCCTCGAAGGCTCCCCCTGTGGCACCCTCCTCTGCAGGCTCTTGCTGTTGCTGTTGCTTTTTGGGAGGCATCCCTGAAGCTTGTAGTCCTCTTTACTTCTGACACCAATTGTGAGGAGGCGGCCAAGCGAAGGAAAAATGCAGTCCGAGTCAGGTTGCCATCACCCAGTGGTTGGTTTTTTATTCTATTTGTTCTTTTGCTCCCCAGTGGGAAAAAACAGGAAAAAACATATTTTAACATAAATACAAAAATAATACAAAATGATTAAACTTTCTTTTAACAAATATAAACAACTAGGCCCTTGGCTAAGGGACCTAGGTCTTAGTACGGCTGTGTCTCGCTTCCAAGCCTGTCACTACTTTTCCCCGAGAGGAGCCTCCATCCCTGGCTTTATGCTGGAAGCTCCTCCTACAGGGACAAACCAAAAACAAACAATCAATTAATCAATACAGACATCAATTTACACATCCAATAACTCTGGACAACATGGATACATTACTCCATCATGTTCTATCATCACCAAACACTAAACAGTGTTTAGGGCGCTTCATAAACCTATTCCCCTCTCGTTATGAAAATCCCCCCCCCCTGTACTCTACCACACTTGGTTCCTTCCGAATCTCCCCTCCAGAAAAGGCCCTGGCCTCTCCCAGTTCTGGTTGGGCAGCCAGAGATCCTACAAGGAACCAAGTGGGAGCACAGACAAACGGTATTTATCAACAAATGCATGTACTTTAATTCTACATAACATGTTATGCTTTAAACCAATGTGTCTGTATTACAAAACAACATAACAAAACAAACTAGGCCGAAGGCCTAAACTAAATGTTTGGCCGCATGACCACATGTGGGAACAGGTCAAACCACTTAAGGCCCATGTGCATCCCTACTTACAGGGCATGGGATAGCCCCATGACACTAACATACACTCGACACTATAGCACTCAAGTATGAACACTTTGATGAACATTGTTACTCATCCTGGACCCAGCTCAGTCTCCTACCTGCTCTACCTCTTCTCATCCTGGACCCAGCTCAGCTCCCTACCTGCTCTACCTCTTCTCACCCTGGACCCAGCTCAGCCCCCTACCTGCTCTACCTCTTCTCACCCTGGACCCAGCTCAGCACCCTACCTGCTCTACCTCTTCTCACCCTGGACCCAGCTCAGCCCCCTACCTGCTCTACCTCTTCTCACCCTGGACCCAGCTCAGCCCCCTACCTGCTCTACCTCTTCTCACCCTGGACCCAGCTCAGCCTCCTACCTGCTCTACCTCTTCTCACCCTGGACCCAGCTCAGCCCCCTACCTGCTCTACCTCTTCTCACCCTGGACCCAGCTCAGCCTCCTACCTGCTCTACCTCTTCTCACCCTGGACCCAGCTCAGCCTCCTACCTGCTCTACCTCTTCTCACCCTGGACCCAGCTCAGCCCCCTACCTGCTCTACCTCTTCTCACCCTGGACCCAGCTCAGCCTCCTACCTGCTCTACCTCTTCTCACCCTGGACCCAGCTCAGCCTCCTACCTGCTCTACCTCTTCTCACCCTAGACCCAGCTCAGCCCCCTACCTGCTCTACCTCTTCTCACCCTGGACCCAGCTCAGCCCCCTACCTGCTCTACCTCTTCTCACCCTTATAACTTATAAGTAAGGCTTTCCACTGACTCACCTTTGTCAGGTACATTGGCAAGGTGTGCAGGGAAGACTAGTATACACTGCAGCTCCAGACCAGGGCAACGATCACTGAGACACCGCAGCTCTAGACCAGGGCAACGATCACTGAGACACTGCAGCTCTAGACCAGGGCAACGATCACTGAGACACTGCAGCTCCAGACCAGGGCAACGATCACTGAGACACTGCAGCTCCAGACCAGGGCATCGATCACTGAGACAGTAGAGACTGCAGCTCCAGACCAGGGCAACGATCACTGAGACAGTAGAGACTGCAGCTCCAGACCAGGGCAACGATCACTGAGACAGTAGAGACTGCAGCTCCAGACCAGGGCAATGATCACTGAGACAGTAGAGACTGCAGCTCCAGACCAGGGCAACGATCACTGAGACAGTAGAGACTGCAGCTCCAGACCAGGGCAACGATCACTGAGACAGTAGAGACTGCAGCTCCAGACCAGGGCAACGATCACTGAGACAGTAGAGACTGCAGCTCCAGACCAGGGCAACAATCACTGAGACAGTAGAGACTGCAGCTCCAGACCAGGGCAACGATCACTGAGACAGTAGAGACTGCAGCTCCAGACCAGGGCAACGATCACTGAGACAGTGGCCGACCCTTCCATCATGACTACCATATGCCCCCCTCAATGGGGCCCCACTTCTAAACATTCTGTATACATGCATTTCCACCTCAGTGGCCCTGACTTGGGCTGTATTACCTATAGGCTAGCCAGCTGTATATGAATGTAACCGAGTATGTTTATTTGTGTGTGTGTGTGTGTGTGTGTGTGTGTGTGTGTGTGTGTGTGTGTGTGTGTGTGTGTGTGTGTGTGTGTGTGTGTGTGTGTGTGTGTGTGTGTGTGTGTGTGTGTGTGTGTGTGTGTGTGTGTGTGTGTGTGTGTGTGTGTGTGTGTGTGTGTGTGTGTTTGTTTGTGCTTGAAAAACATCAGGCCCCCCATACAACAGAGGTGAAATGTAATCCAGCGTCACAAATCATATGTAGAACCCCACTTTCACAACAGATATAATTACAGTGGAGTTTGAAAACAAAGAACAAAGAGGATTAAATAAAAAAAAACTAAAAGAAAAAAAATGGTGAAGTGCAGAAGAGTGCAAAAGGTCAGTGTTTGTAAATGGCAATCCTAGCAGGTTCTTTTGCCAAAATTTTGAGAAACGTTAAGAACCCTAAAAGTCCAACCTTGAAATGATCATTGTGCAGTTTGAGAGTCTATGAGAGTGAAGTGAGATGAAGTCCATCCAGAATTGACACGTATTGTACAAGTATAAATGTGATATGTATTTACACATACAAGTATAAATGTGATATATGAATTTACACATACAAGTATAAATGTGATATATATTTTACACATAAAAGTATAAATGTGATATATGAATTTACACATACAAGTATAAATGTGATATATGAATTTACACATACAAGTATAAATGTGATATATGAATTTACACATACAAGTATAAATGTGATATATATTTACACATAAAAGTATAAATGTGATATATGAATTTATATGTACAAGTATAAATGTGATATATGAATTTACACATAAAAGTATAAATGTGATATATTAATTTACATATACAAATATAAATGTGATATATGTATTTATTTACACATACAAGTATACATGTGATATATAAATGTATATGTACAAGTATATATACACACACACACACAATCAGATGTTTTTAGCCTGCCAAGTGGTGTTCCTGGGGTCAAGTGGTGTTCCTGGGGTCACATCCTGGGGTCACATTGGAAAACTAACACCAGCATGTTCCTTGTCAAAAAGTACACACAATGTACAAAACCACCCGTCCATCAGAGGCGATGAATTGAAAATGGGGGACCCTGATGTAAACAAGACGAAAGTCTTTCTCTGGTCTGCATCCCCTTAACCCTTCCACTGCCACATGACAGAAGGTTAACCCTTTACTATCACACAACCGACGGTCGCCTACCTCTTGTTATATATTATATGTATATTATATATACATATAATAAATAAAATTAAATCTGTTGGTGCCTCTGGGTGTCTGTGGAAAACCTTTGTTGCACATGCATGGGCTTGAAAAGTGACACAGAGCTTGATCTAAAGGTAAACTCACTCTTTTCCTCTGAAGTTGTCTACTGCAGCTTTAAGACACAGGCAGGTTGTCTCTCACCCTGTTCACTGTGTGTGAGGTACAAAACACCCTCATTTATCTGTGGGAAATAAAAATCAAGTAAAACTGTAAGGCTGCATGGGTTTTACAGTGGCTTTTGTGCAGGTCAAAATCGGTTGAAGATAATTTTTCCATTTTAAAACCACAATCGGAGTTCAAGGGTAAATTGAGTTTTAGCCTTTTATTCTGCACCAGTGGAAATTATGGAAAAGAAAATTATATAATAATATTTAACGGTATGGTTTTGGTGTAAACAGTGGTCTCGTTCTCTGGATAAGGGACTTCCTCTCCAACCGGCCATCAAGAGATGTATTAATAGAAACATCAGCACTGAGGCGCCTCACTGGGGCGCCCCTAATTCTCTGTGTATATACTAATGACATTATGATACAAGACCAATGTTATAGTTGGTATAAATATGCAGATGACATGGCCTCAATTGGTCTTCTGCTGAAGGGAGGTGCAGCAGGTGAAAGAGGAGTACTTGAGCCACGCTAAGGCCTTTCAAGCATGGTGCCAAGACATTAGTGCATTGGAGTTAAATGTTGCTAAAATCAAGGAACTGGGCATCTGCACTAAACATGATTTTCTAACAACTGCCAGTGATGATCAGTGGCCTAACTGGTGGCGACAGTAAAACAGTTTTAAATATCTCTGTACTTTTCTAGATAATAGGCTTGACTTTTTCTGAGAACACATCATGTATGCAATGCCTATTTTCTCAGGAAACGAAACCGCTTCAGAGTGAGCCAGCACATTTCAGTGATGGTCTAAAAGTAATTTTATATAACCGCATGGTACAGGAACCTCAGCTCTAAATTCAGTGGTAAACATGGCTAGCAACATTTGTCAGCTGGGAGACTTGTATTCATTCAGAACACAACATAAAGTCAGCTGGGAGACTTGTATTCATTCAGAACACAACATAAAGTCAGCTGGGAGACTTGTATTCATTCAGAACACAACATAAAGTCAGCTGGGAGACTTGTATTCATTCAGAACACAACATAAAGTCAGCTGGGAGACTTGTATTCATTCAGAACACAACATAAAGTCAGCTGGGAGACTTGTATTCATTCAGAACACAACATAAAGTCAGCTGGGAGACTTGTATTCATTCAGAACACAACATAAAGTCAGCTGGGATTAATGGGACTATATTATATAACATACATTTTATTTTTTTTTATTAAAAAAAAAACATGGTTCAACAGGCGGCCATAATTCTGTTTACAATGGAGCCCAGCAGTAGATGTTTCATTGGACCGGTAGGTAACTAAAATATGACATCTAAGTAGCTCAGTATGGGATTAGACCATGCTGCACTGACTAATAGATTTATTTATGTCTTAAAAGGACAGTAGGCAGTTCACCCCCCTCACTTATTCTCTTTGCTGAGCCAGTAGGAAGGCTGGGAGGGAGACAGATAAGGCTCTTGCAGGCTTCCATCCCAGGCCAGCAGGCATGCATGAGGGTCCAGAGGCGAGGGTCTTAACTGTGCTGCAAAAAGAGACACGTTGAGATTGACACAACATGTGACGTCCCTGAGCACTCGTTACACGTGTTAAACCTCTGCACCTGTCATTCCTAACATCCCTTTTGCAGATGTGTTAATGACTTGCAGAATGTTAACACATGTAGCGAGTGTGCTCAAGAACGAGTCAATTTGAACACATCTCTTTTTGCTCTGTACTGTACCCCCCCCCCCCCCCCATGGGTTCAGAGAATCAAAGGGACATGTTGTCATTTTGAAATTGAGATTATTTACCGTCAACTAGCCGTGCAACTTGGTTTCAACGTGTTTAGCAGGGTAGCAAAAATAGCTAATAGAATAGCATTAGCAAACGTATGATTTAGTGATTTAGAAAATATGATTTAGTGGCGTCTACGCGGCTCTCGTTCTCTGCTGCAGTGAGCAATAGAGCTGCGGTCCTGATACCTGGTTTGACTATTATTGCACTCAGCTGTCTTTCCATTGGAAAACCTCCAGGGTCATTCTGGATGAAAGCACTTGACTGAGCGAAGGTAACCGAACACATGGACGGGTCATCGGACATGGCGTGGTCTTTCATCCAGACTGTCTCTGGAGTGCTCCGGAGCCAAGAACAGTAAAATGGTCTATAGCTCAGAGGTGTTATGTAAATACTGTATGTAAATGTCTTTATCGGGTCGTTTTACCAAATGTTGAGCAATGTTGTTCTCTGGAGGAACCCTAAAAGTCCAACCTTGAATTGATTATTGAGCAGTTTGATGCACTGAAGACATGTCTATGGGAGTGGGGCCAGATGAAGCGCCTCCATCCAGAATGTACACATGCAAGTATAAATGTGATATATTTATTTACACATACAAGTATAAATGTGATATATGAATCTGGGGTATATTCACATACAGTCTTGGAGACTTTGATTTGAATGGAAAAGATAACCGATTATCGATAACCGAGTATGGTCGATTCTGCAGTCTAATTCAATGCTGTTGTGCACATGCAAGCACCCAAACAAAACCCACATGAGGCACGGCACTGCATGGCACGGCTCTGAAACCTTCTTCTCACATTTGATGTGCAATATTGAGCTATACTAAGGGTTTCAGAGATTGATACTCAGTCAAACATCCCCCTTATTGAGTTAAAATCCAATGACCCCAACGCTGTTGTGAGTTTCTCACCCTGTTCACTGTGTGTGAGGTACAAAAACAGCTCATTCCTCTGGGGAGAAACAAATCAAGTTATTCTCAAGTAAGACTGCATGGCTGTTACAGTGGCTAGTAAGACTGCATGGCTGTTACAGTGGCTAGTAAGACTGCATGGCTGTTACAGTGGCTAGTAAGACTGCATGGCTGTTACAGTGGCTAGTATGCATGGCAGTGCAGGTCAAAAGCAGTCTTTCTATTTAAAAACCACAATCAGAATATTTTTATCTGATAAATATTCTTTTCATATTAGGGGGTTGGGGTCCTATTGTCACAGCTTTTTAAAATGTACATACATTCAGAAAAACACTGCTCCTGAACTGCCTGAAACGCCTTGTTTGTAGTACAGCCTTTTGCTCTGTTACGTATGTCTACGTCACTACAGTATGTAACACAACAGTATTACAATGATAGGCTCTGGTCCTGACTTCCGTGTCTCTGTTTTTCAAGATGTCGGCTTACTCGTAAACGCTCTTTTTCCACCTAAATGGTTTATTAAAATGTTTCTGTTCATGTTCAAATTGAATAGCTATACTCGCAAATCTTTATGAAAATTTTTATATTGTCTAATAGTATAATAGTATTGTCATAGTGTACTAGTGTGCTAGTGCAATAGTGTGTAATAATATAATAGTGGGTAATAGTGCAATAGTGTAATAGTGTACTAGTGTGCTGGTGTAATAGTGTGTAATAGTGCACTAGTGTGCTAATGTAATAGTGTAATAGTGTGTAATAGTGCACTAGTGTGCTAATGTAAGTGTAATAGTGTGTAATAGTGTACTAGTGTGATAGTGTAATAGTGTGTAATAGGAATAATGCGATGAGATCTGCTTTTACTGGTCTACTGTATGTTTTCCCCGCCCCCTACAATTAACGCATAGGCTACCGGTACTAGAAAAGAGATGGGTGGATACCGTCTAGTGGAGATTTGCTCTCTGCTGAGCGCAGCTTTCCAGTTATTTATGTGTCACTCTTCAACACACAGATCATAACAAAGACGAGTGCATTAGACAGCATGACATTACAAATAATACAGTATACACATTACCACACTGTTTTTGTTTTAAAGGTATTGTTTTTTGTTTTAAAGGTATGGTGAAATGGATTCACCTATGACCTTCTTTTGTTTGATTTTTTATTGATTATGTATGTGATATATATGACTGATTTATACTAAATGTTTCATATTTGTATGTGTATATCTGTGAGGACCCCAGGAAGAATAGTCAACACGTCGATGATGACTAATGGGGATCCTACCATAAACATGGCATCCAATGTAATAAAAAAAAGTCAACCAACGAACTCGATTCTTGTACCGGATCTCCTCTCTGGTAAACAAGAATACCCTGAAGACTCTGGCAGGAGCACTCATTCAAGGGTACTACGACTATGCTTGCACCTCATGGTACCAAAGCACCTCAAAGGCACTAAAAACCAAATTACAAACATCTCAAAACAAACTAGTCAGACTACTGCTTGACCTTACTCCTAGAACCCACCTCACCCCTGCCCACTTTGACAACCTAGGATGGCTTAGAGTAGACGACAGAGTACAGCAACTTGCAATGGGCCTGGTCTACAAGATACACTACACGACCAAGGTACCCATGTACATGTCAAAATACTTCCCAAAGGTCAGTGAATACCACAATCACAACACCAGAGGGAGCTCCACAAATCATGTTAAACCCAGATTCGGCTCAAACAAGGGACTAAACACGTTTCGTAATTATGCCACATCAATGTGGAACGCCCTACCCAAAGCTGTAAAGGAATGTGAATCACTACCCACTTTCAAAAACACTCTCAAAGAACACCTACGGGAGACTGCAATTCGAAACTGGCCCCTACAAATGTCCTAACCCAGTTGTACAGTAAATGACCAAGTATGGCTTTGTCAGTATTCCAATGTACAGTGTACAGTGTCCCCCACCCACCCCCTACCCAACCCCCCCCCCCCCCCCCCCCCCCACCTCCAATGTACAGTCATAAACACTAAGGGATGACAGGATGAAGGGGGTTGAGGACCACTCACTTGTTGTGAGACAGGCTAAAAACAACCTAGAAATAAACGCACATTAAAGTAGCCTACTATAAAAGGTCATATTGTTATACAAGGTTTGTTATACTATCAAAAACAGTTACAGATAGTTTGTTTGTTATTCACTCGTACAGTGTCAGCATTGTAAATGTAAACACTCTGTTTCAGAGCTCAGACCTCTCTCTACACCGTATATAACGACCTCATGGTATTGGTCTAATGCACCTCTAGGGACCAGCAAACAACCTCCTGCTATAAACATTCTATACGCTACACAGCTGACACTGCTGTACATATAAATGTATATACCATATTGGCCCCAATATATGGGTGTTTTTTAGTTGCAAATAACACTGTGAAAAAAAGAGGGGGGGGGCGTGCACAGTCATCCCACCAACACACACTATTCAAACCCGCCATACACAATCACACACTATTCCGACCCACCATACACAATCACACACTATTCATACCCGCCATACACAAACAATCACACACTATTCAAACCCGCCATATGTAACGGAGGTACCGCAGTATATCCACAGTCACGATGGTACAAGTAGTTTAGTGGCTGTGGATGGTAAGCGGTGCTGCAAGTAAACTCACTCCCCAGAGGCATCCAGACCCGGAAGCAAGAAGTGAATTCACTTCTTGGTATAGTGGTCTGTGATGCCGCCCGCGACGCGGGAGATCGGGGTTCAACTCCCACTCAGGGCGATCCCTTAACAGGGGTCGAATCGACTAAACACAACGCAACAAGATCACACCGGTCACACATACACAATCACACAATTCATACCCGCCATACACAATCACACACTATTCATACCCGCCATACACAATCACACACTATTCCTACCCGCCATACACAATCACACACTATTCCTACCCGCCATACACAATCACACACTATTCCTACCTACCCGCCATACACAATCACACACTATTCCTACCCGCCATACACAATCACACACTATTCCTACCCGCCATACACACTTGTAGTCGCCGAAATTAGCCGATTAGTCGACTATGAAAGAAATTTAATAAAAAAAACTATAATATTTTTAATTAAATTTTTTATACCATTCCATTTGGGCTGTGGAGGTGCTTAATGTCTGAAGGAGTCGACAGAAGTTCAAGTTTCAAGTTTCTTTATTAGTTGTCATACAGAAGTACAGAATACCTTTATACAAAATGCTTCTTTCTGTTACGCTCCAGAGACTGTGCTAGACAAAAATAGATAAGTATAAAATAAGTATAGCAAGTATACTTATTTCACACAACAATCACACACTATTCAAACCCGCCATATGTAACGGAGATACCGCAGTATATCCACAGTCACGATGGTACAAGTAGTTTAGTGGCTGTGGATGGTAAGCGGTGCTGCAAGTAAACTCACTCCCCAGAGGCATCCAGACCCGGAAGCAAGAAGTGAATTCACTTCTTGGTATAGTGGTCTGTGATGCCGCCCGCGACGCGGGAGATCGGGGTTCAACTCCCACTCAGGGCGATCCCTTAACAGGGGTCGAATCGACTAAACACAACGCAACAAGATCACACCGGTCACACATACACAATCACACAATTCATACCCGCCATACACAATCACACACTATTCATACCCGCCATACACAATCACACACTATTCCTACCCGCCATACACAATCACACACTATTCCTACCCGCCATACACAATCACACACTATTCCTACCTACCCGCCATACACAATCACACACTATTCCTACCCGCCATACACAATCACACACTATTCCTACCCGCCATACACACTTGTAGTCGCCGAAATTAGCCGATTAGTCGACTATGAAAGAAATTTAATAAAAAAAACTATAATATTTTTAATTAAATTTTTTATACCATTCCATTTGGGCTGTGGAGGTGCTTAATGTCTGAAGGAGTCGACAGAAGTTCAAGTTTCAAGTTTCTTTATTAGTTGTCATACAGAAGTACAGAATACCTTTATACAAAATGCTTCTTTCTGTTACGCTCCAGAGACTGTGCTAGACAAAAATAGATAAGTATAAAATAAGTATAGCAAGTATAAAATAGAAGTCAAGTACGTAGACAAAAGTGTTCAGTAGGCTTCTTGTTCTCTGCGAAAGCATGCAACTGGTCCACTGATGGATACATCTTGATATTTGTCTAGTCTAGTGTGTTCATTAGATGGGTGAAATCCTCTTTCAGTGCCTCTGTGCCTGTTTTCTTAGGCAGTTAGCCTCTGGTATGCATGCCATTAGCGTTAGCCACGCTTCTAGGCGTCTTTGCTTTTGGAAAGAATGATACAAAAAATTATAATAATACATTTTATTTAAAAAATTTTGCATTCGACTAAGAGGTTGGCAGTCGACTACGGCTCCTTTCGATTGATTAGTCGACTATTTTACTAATGGGGGTCAGCCCTAAATCACACACTATTCCAACCCGCCATACACAATCACACACTATTCCAACCCGCCATACACAATCACACACTATTCATACCCGCCATACACAATCACACACTATTCATACCCGCCATACACAATCACACACTATTCCAACCCGCCATACACAATCACACACTATTCCAACCCGCCATACACAATCACACACTATTCATACCCGGCCCGCCATACTACAATCACACACTATGTTTTAAATTGATACGATTCTTTTTTCTTTTTCTGGGATACATTTCCCTCTTTATATTTGATAGAATTCCAATAGAAAAAGAAAGAAAAATGTTATACAATTAAAAGGCCACTTTTTGACTGGGCAAAAGGACAGGGGCTCAAGCTCCCCTTTGGGCTCCGTCTGTGTCTGGTTGTCTTACATTCAGGGTCTAGAGATCGGAGGTGTCGCAATACAGAAACCGCGATATTCAGCCACTTTCCCGGTAAGCTAGCATAACATGTTTGGCATCAGTGGGTTCCTTCATCTCAAGATTCATATGATATCACTGGCTTCGTGCTAGCTTAAAAACTGCCCTCGGTACAGCCTCGAAAAGACAGTGATGTTAATATTGGATGATCCACTGGCTACGACTAGATTTCATTTTAACATCATGGTGTTCAATGATGCAGTTTAACTGAAATATAACCTATGGTTCTATTTTAACATCATGGTGTTCAATGAGGCAGTCTAACTGAAATATAACCTATGGTTCTATTTTAACATCATGGTGTTCAATGAGGCAGTCTAACTGAAATATAACCTATGGTTCTATTTTAACATCATGGTGTTCAATGAGGCAGTCTAACTGAAATATAACCTATGGTTCTATTTTTCACTTTGACATCTAAATTACGTTAGAAATTGGCCTACCAGGCTACAGTTTAATTACATTTTTATTTTGATAAAAAAAACTCATTCATACATTTTTTGGTGTGTTTCTATCTAAAGTAAATAGGACAATTTCATTTAAAATATAAAAAATATAAACCGTATCTACCTTATTTTATTTCATTAGTAGTACTAGTAGTCTACATTCTGTTCTGGTCTTTGGTTTTCCAGAAATAAGTCTTGAAAAATGAGTCTTCTTATAATCGGGTCATTCATTCATTCATTCATTCATTCATTCATTCATTCATTCATTCATTCATTCATTCATTCATTCATTCATTCATTCGTTCATTCATTCATTTTCATTCATTCATTCATTTTCATTCATTCATTCATGGTAATTAATGAAAAACATTACATATGCATGCAGTGTCAAAACAGATTTGGGGTGTCAAAGCAGTGCCACCAGCAATGACCAAACACCCTTTACCCCACCTCCCTCCCCGTCAAATCGTTTTCCAAAAAGAAGTCTTGAAAAAGGAGGTGTCATTTTATATTCTGGGACAATATGGTAATTCATGGAAAACATTACATATTCATGTAGTGTGTCAAAACAGATTTGGGGTTTCAAAGCAGTGCCACCAGCTTAAAATTACCAAATACCCCCCCCCCCTCTTCCTCCCCCCTCCTCCTCTTCCTCTTCCCCCCCCCCCCCCCCCCCCCCCTCCTCCTCTCCCCCCCCTCTCCCTCGCCAGTCTCATGGTGTGTTTGTGTCTCTGGTCCCCCTCCTCCTCCTCTTCCTCCTCCCCCCCCCCCCCCCCCCCCCTCTCCAGTCTGAGACGTGGTGTGTTTGTGTCTCTCCCCCCCCCCCCCCCCCCTCTCCCTCTCCCTGGCCAGTCTGAAACGTAGTGTGTTCGTGTCCCCCCTCCTCCTCCTCCTCCTCCTCCTCCTCTTCCCCCCCCCCCCCTCTCCCACTCCCTGGCCAGTCTGAGACGTGGTGTGTTGGTGTCTCTCTTCCCCCCCCCCCCCCCCCCCTCTCCCTCTCCATGGCCAGTCTGAGACGTGGTGTGTTGGTGTCTCTGGTGTTGTGACAGCTCGCGTCCCGTGGCGTTCGGCTCACATTCCGTTCCTCCTTCCTTCCCCAGGGCAGGGTGTAAGGCCCCAGCCGCGCCACCCCTCCCAATCGCCAACCAGCGTGAGGGAATCTAACAGGTGTGGGCTCCTCAAAAACACGCCGTCAATTAGAGGTGCATAGGGCCAGGCCCGGTGGCAGCCTGTGACATGCTGACGTACTCGTCTAGAATTAGCACTTACAGTAGGGGTATGAATAATTTGCTTCTTGTCACACCAGGAATTTCATTTGCGGCGAATTAGGAAGTCTTAAATCTGGTTCAGGAGCCGAGAGAGAGAACCCACAGCTACTTCCGTGTCTCGGCTGCCGGGTAATTGAATTTGGATCAAAGACATTCATGTCTTTCAAAAAGGTCCAGAGGGCTGCTCAGTTTTTAGCAATAACAGAGGCGCTTCCAGCGTTGACCTTCGCTGCCCCCCCCCCCCCCTCCTTCCTCCCCCCCCCCCCCCCCCCCCTTCCTCCCTCCTCCTGCCCTCAACCTGAAATCCCTGCTTTGAGCGGCTCAAGACATCTCGGGCATTCTGTCTGATATAGAGAGACAGAATGAAGAATTGCCAAAGAAAAAAAAAGGAAAGAAAGAAAGTCTGGGATTGGTTAACCCTATAACCTATTCCCTTAGGACCTGGGAGGAACGTACCATCTGATCAACATCATGGACATATATAGGTTTTTTTTTATTTTTAATTTCCAGGACATTTGCGTCGCGAGAACTTGATGGATAGAACTTCAAAGCAGACAGATGAAATGAAAGACGTTGTGCACACCGGTTATCCAACATTTCGTCATTCTTTTCGAATATGGAGAGATAAGCCTGATGGCGAATGATTCATAGGTAAATCTGGACCGTTTGGATCCACAATAATATCTACGAACGAACACCCGAATGATAATAAACTATTCCATTCATCATGGACAGTATGAGTATTATTCAGGCTTATTGCTTGTCAGATCTCTACATAACACATTTACAGGGATATGTTGATTGATTGATTGATTGATTGATTGAAAACTTTATTAACAGATTGCAGAATGGGTACAATACAGTACAGCTCAATACACACAATTGTTAAGGGGATGCAGACCAGAGAAAGACTTTCGTCTTGTTTACATCAGGGTCCCCCATTTTCAATTCATCAGGACATATATGACATACATGACATACAGATAGACAGTACTGCTACATCTATACATTTATGACATACCAGATTTGCAAATACAGTACTGTTTGTGATACAAACAGAGTCCAGAAAAGGGAGTATATACATTTGACGTAAAAACTGTACATTGGAGGAGGTTGGGTGGGGTTGTGTGGGGGGGGGGGGGGGGTTGGGTAGGGAGGGGTTGGGGGGGGAAACACTGTACAACTGTACAAGCAAAACTGTACATTGGGATATTGACAACCATACTAGGTAATTTACATTGGAGGGGGTTGGGGGGGGGGAACACTGTACAAACAAGCAAAACTGTACATTGGAATATTGACAACCATACTAGGTAAATTACTGTACATTGGAGGGGGTTGGGTTAGGACATTTACAGGGGCCAGTTTCGAATTGCAGTCTCCCGTAGGTGTTCCTTGAGAGTGGTTTTGAAAGTGGGTAGAGATTCACATTGTCACATTGTCTGAAGGGCCCGGCCAATTATTTCCTCTTATAAAGCCGATTGAACGGAAAAGGCCTGGACCACGGCCAGTGATTGCAGACAGAGATATCAGAAATGACGGTATATATACTGTGTGGCAGGGACGTGCACAGGACTTTAGAGGGGCAGGTGCTCAAAGGCTGAAAAGGGCACTATACCTGTGTGTGTTTTAACCTAGCCCGATTTTTAAGGGCCCTTTTCCGGCGGGGGGCCCCTTTTTATGCTTTTTGGGGGGTTTTGGTGATCAAATATTGAATATTGAACTATAATAATCAGTGCAGGAGCTCACTTATCCTTGAAAGACACTTTTATCACTGACTTAAAAGGCCCATATATCTCCATAAATGTTCAGGGGGGAGGGAATAAGTGCTTACCCTACAGACCCCAAGAAGTGCTGTATATTCTGTATTGTTTAATATAAATGCATTTTTTATTCCAATCCCGATTTGTATTTGAGATTCCCAAATCCCATCGGACTTGACTTCTTCGTGTCCCTCAATGAGTGTAATACCAGCATTCAACTGTATGCGCCACAGCGGTTTCTATCATTATCATCATCACCACCCACGAGAGAGGCATGCTGAGGAGGCCGTGCAAACTGCAATGGAATATGGGGCATCTCTTTCTCTTTACCTAATATTTTTATTCTATCCTGACATTTTTCAGTTGGAAGGGCAGTCTATATGCGTAACGGCAAAAAAAAAATATACGTTTTTTTTATTTTATTTTTTCAAAAAGGGCACTTTTTTATGAGGCCCAAAAAGGCAGGTGCTCAAGCACCCCTTGGGCTCTATGTGTGCACGTGCCTGCTGTGTGGCATGATGGTGTTCGTTTCTTCAATAGGTCCTATAGGGACTTCTACTGCTGCTTGTAATAACAAGTCAAAGTCTGCCCCCTTGTGGCTGTCTAAACTAGAAAGGTTTCTAGAATCGTTCTCCCAGTGTGGGTGATACAATCAATTAATTGAAATCATACAAGGTAATAATACTTAATTTACATTAAACCGCCAAATGATCAACATTTGAAACACTGTCCCATAAATAGTACCTTTCGATTCAACTCGACCCTCTGATCTGAATCTGATGCATTTGTCAGGCGAAAAAATATCCAGTTTCACTGTTCACTTATTCTTTTTGTCTCGACGGAGGCATGCCATGGCGATGGATAATTGCAGGGGCTGACTTCTCGCGCATGATGGATAATTGCAGGGCTGACTTCTCGCGCAGGGTCGGGCCTCCGTTGGTGCTTTTTCTCAGAGAGGACGGGTATCGGAGGGAAGGGGGCCCAGCAGTGGAACTTAGCTT
>NC_140165.1:286280008-286435008 GCF_963971535.1 Notolepis coatsorum | reverse complement strand
CAATCCATTCTTTGTGGATCCCGCCCTTGAGTGTCACTACCTGCACACAGCCTGCTCCTCCATACAGTGTCCACTCTGTTATTTTGCCATTTCTTATTGATTATTTTTACACAGTTTCTGTACAATGACTTCCTGTTCATTTTGTATAGTGTTAAACTTGAATCCTTGATAGAAAGCAGAGCACCAGACATCTCGCCCAGTACAGGGCTCAGATACACATTTGAAAACTCCTCCTGTTTGTCTGGTTTTATTGCTCCACTGCTGTATAAGCTAAGCATGCCCAGTTTCTTGACAGTCAACCTCTGTCTCCAGATTCAGCATCCTTGTTGTAGATAGCGCTGTGACCCCAGGCCCAATAAAGAACACACAGCCTGAGCATATTTTAACTCTGGTCCTGCTGTGTCTACCAGTTGTCCCAGTTTTACTACTTCTGTAGCACACAGCAGTCCAGTCAGCCCAGGGCTGGCACTGTCGCTTATGTCCATTCTTGCACCGTGGACAAGAGGCTCCTCCAGTAACCAGTGCAACGAGTTAATAGGAGCAGTTCTTATACACTTGAAAAGTGTCCATGGCTTAAAAATCCCCTGATAAAAAGGAGGAAGTGCATTTAGTTTTAAAGTCATAGCGTCTTAAAAACAAAGACACATCAAGACCAAGACTATTAACTTTCCTAAGAATAAAAGAGGCAATTTTTCTACAAACTAAATCTTTTGGTCCTATAAGATATCGCTGTATGAACTGTAACCTTAAAGTCGCTGTCCTACTTGCTAAATGAATCAGGCCTTGCCCTCTTCTCTGGGCAAGCACAGAACACTCCGAGGAACCCAGTGCAGACGATCCCAGAAAGAATTCACCATCTTTGCCTGCAATTGCACCTATACATACCATAAGGAGGCTCCACACATGCCAACGTATGCCACAAGGTAGAAGCTACAAGGTTGTTTATTATCAGGACTCTGCCTCTATAGGAAATCTGAGGCAACAGCCATCTCCACTTAAACCGCCTTGCCTCTACTTTCTCCACCACATTATCCAAATTTTTTGGAACAAACGTGTAATTTCCAAGGTACACTCCTAAATATCTAAAACCATCCCTTTTCCAGGTCATGCTTTGAGGTAAAAACAGCTAAAGCCTCGACTCTTCCTCCAATTTATTTTAGCAGCGGACACAGCCCTAAAATTGTCAGCAATTCTCTCCAATATACTTACATAATTTTGATTGTTTTACAAAAACAACTACATCATCAGCATAAGCAGACAAAACAATGTTCTCTTGGAAACTTAACCCCCTCATCTCATTCCTCAATTTCTGTAACATGGGTTCCAGAGAAATTGCATATAACATGCCAGACCGAGCGCAGCCTTGTCTATTGCCCCTCTGTACTTCAAAAGGAGCGCATAGAGAACCATTGAACTTTAACACACTCTCAATGTTTTTTTTTTTTTTTTATCCACTTTTTCTCCTTATTTTTTCTATTTTTCTCCCATCCCAATTTCGTATTGCCAATTCTCCCCTTCAATTCTCCCCTCCCCTGTCTCGAACGGTGCTAGACTATGCCTCCCCCACTGGTCGGCTGTAGTGAGGATAGAAGCCTTGCATCACGTGTCCCCTCCGGTACACGAGGAGGCAGCCTGTCGCATCTTTTCACCTGCCAGCGTGGACTCTCAGTGGCGAGGAGTAACGCGTGGGAGGCTCACGCTGCCCCCGATACTTCTTGTCTCTGCTGTACAGGCATCACCCGACCGACCTGTAGGAGTCACTGTCCACAACGTCCAATCCCCACCCATCGACTTCCACCCGCTACCTCTGCCAATTGAGATAGTATGACGACTGGCCCAAGCCGCAGGCAATGCCGACTCGGGGAGTCGAGACCGGAGTCTCTTGCATTGGTGACAAGCGCAATCTCCGCTATGCCACCCAGCCGCCCCACACTCTCAATGTTCTGATACAACACTTTAACCATAGCAATGAAACCATCGCTGAACCCAACTCTCCATAACCCTCCAGAGATAGGTCAAATGGTCAAATGCTTTCTCCTGATCTATTGAAATAAGACCAGTATTCAACGCCAATGATTCAGAGACACCCAAAACATCACAAATTAATCTAATATTGACCTGCCAGGCACACAATTTGTCTGATCCCGATGCATGATCTGGTCCATTACTTCTCTCAGACGGTTTGCTAAGGTCTTTGACATAATCTTTTATTCTGTGCATAAAATTGACACAGGCCTCCAGTTCCCTTTTTTGGCAGCAAGGTTATCACTGCTCTGCGACAGGAAAGCGGCAAAGTACCCTCAGCCAGACTTTCATTGAAAACCTAGAGAAGATCATCTTTCACAACCTTGTCCTGTCGAGAGAGAGAGAGAGAGAGAGAGAGAGAGAGAGAGAGAGAGAGAGAGAGAGAGAGAGAGAGAGAGACAGGGGGAGTGAGAGAGATGGGGAGAGAGAGGGGGGTGAGAGAGGGGGGTGGTGGTCAATTTGATTTTGATTTGGTGCAACATGGCTCAAGACAGGCCTTGTGCACCACCTCTCTCTCTCTCTCTCTCTCTCTCTCTCTCTCTCTCTCTCTCACGTGTCGACCCTCACCTCTGCTGTAGGTAGGCGCTGATGTGCTTCACCTTGTCGATCAAGTCTCCCCCCCGCTGGCCCACAGGCTCCTGCCAGGCCTCGGACAGAACATCAGCCCTCTCTAGTGCACGAGACGCCGACTGCGAGTGTGAGAGGGGGGGAGAAGAGGAGAGCGGGGGGGGGGGGGGGGGGGTTAGAAGAGCGGGGGAGATATTACTTGGTCTCCCTTTCGCCCGCCAAGGGTAGGTTCAGAGTGCACACGACAGCAGGTCGGTGATTAATCCGTGCCCCCGGGCTAGGATGTCTTGTGTTGTTATGCACGCCGACGAGGGTATCCACTGTAGTGGTTATCTAAGGAGAGACAGTGCGGTTACTGCATTCCTGTACATGCAAACAGCAACTGAAAGCGAGATCGGTGTAATTGCTGGAGGGCTGCTGATTGTGTGGGTGGCAGGTACAGTAAGTGCATCGTCTCTGCAGATTGTTATCTCACCTCCAACAAAGGGTTTCTTTTAAGACCTCACTCCTTTCCAAAAAAAAATATTTATAGAGTTTTTCCAAATCTCTGCCCTTAATCGGTGTAATATGATGAATGCATATGAAGGAACTGGGTAGGATAGATTCTGGAATTTCCTTTCTTTCAAATTGTGTGGTTTTTGGTTTGGTGTTGTTGTTTCTCTCTTTTCATATTGTTTATTTTGGATGCTGCTCAGTTATATTTTGCCTATTTGATTTTGCTACTGTAAATAAAGTTTAAAAAATATATATATATAATAATAATTGTATAGTAATAATAAATAAATAAAAGTAGATGTAAAAAAAATTTATCGCTTTGTTAAAAAAAACGAATACAATTGTAGTTTAAAAATAGATATAAATAAAATCCAATTGAATTGAACAATTAAATTAAATAAATAAAAATAAACATCTGACCTCCAGCCGAGAGAGAAGAGCCTGAATGTGGGCCAGACTGGGGGCCAGACTGGGGTCCAGAAGTGGCTCCTGGAGAACACAGATAAGCAGGCTGTCTGTCAGGGCATGGGCCAGGGGGACATGGTGGTCCAGGGGGACATGGTGGTCCGAGGTCCTCCTCTCTCTGGAGAGCCTAGGAAACATGATGAACATATTATAGAGGAAAGTAAAGGTCAAAGCCTATTGAGGTGGATAAGATATGTAGATCATGAGTGTGATTGTCCTACGAGGTTGTCCCTAGCTCACCGTGAACACTGGTTAGTGGTGGGTTGACGGGTCACATCTTCTTGAAGGCTCTACAACAGTAAGGCAGCAACAGGGTTAAAGAAGCATTACAGGCAGTCATTCAATTTCATAAAAAAAAGAAGCATAGAAAACCACTACTGACTTAAAAAACTACATTTTCCCAACAGTATGCCATCCATACTACACATATCATTCACTCTATACTACACATATCATTCACTCTATACTACACATATCATTCACCCTATACTACACATATCATTCACTGCATACTACACATATCATTCACTGCATACTACACATATCATTCACTCTATACTACACATATCATTCACTGCATACTACACATATCATTCACTGCATACTACACATATCATTCACTCCATACTACACATATCATTCACTCTATACTACACATATCATTCACTCTATACTACACATATCATTCACTGCATACTACACATATCATTCACTCTATACTACACATATCATTCATTCCATACTACACATACTGTATCATTCACGTTATACTACATATGATTCACTCCATACTACACATATTATTCACTCCATACTACACAAATCATTCATTCCATACTACACATACTGTATCATTCACGTTATACTACATATGATTCACTCCATACTACACATATTATTCACTCCATACTACACATATGATTCACTCCATACTACACACATCATCACTCCATACTACGCATATCACTCACACAATATCCATTTGTTCCACACAATACACATGTCATTGCTAAAAGTAATTAAAAGTGCAAAGTCAGTATAGAACAGTGCATAGACAGCAAAATGTATCAGTATGATATACAATTTCAATATAATATATCAACATGAATATAACATAGCAATATGAATATAGAGAGATGATGGAATGTGTCGTCCAGATGGCATTACTTAAAACATGTGAAATCACAGTATCTCAAAAAAAGATAATGGATTTATGCAAGTCTGTTTCTGTAAATATATATATATATGTGTATATGTGTGTGTGAGGAGTATGTGCATATTTAAATCAGCTCTGAGGAGTCAGACTGGAACCATGAGGGTCTGAACTCACCGGTCTCCCCCTGAGCCGGAGGCACCTCAGGCCAAGGACACAGGCCCCCAGGCCCACCCACACGCCGACCAGCAGACGCCTCCAGTACTCCTGCACCGGCGGGAGAGAAGGGTACAGCGGCGCCTCCAGCTGGCACACAGACCACATTGCACCACCTACAGCTAAGGTCAACCAGCCCGGCCAGGAGTGACCGGGCCTCCGGGCTCGGAACTGCCGCCCGTCGGTAGAGAGCCGGGCCGACCTGTAGAGAGACGGTAAGAGACGGTGAAAAACAAGGGACAGGTCAGTGAATTACAATGTGAGAAGTATAGGAGAGAGGGTCAGTAATAGAGAAAGCGTATTGTGAGTGAACCATAAAGGGAAATGGGAATTGTATATGTATTTGTTCCGTCAGTTCAGCTGATCCACAATCCACACTAAAGGGACAGTAAGATGGTGTCAGAAACAGCAGCTTACCTACAATAGATGGATAGGAAATGTGGAATATTTCAAATGAGCCAAACAGTGAAGCTGTAGAAATTCAGAATGAGTCAATTGTATAAAAATAGAACATAGTTTATTAATCTGTTTTCATGGCCATAGAAAGAAAATTATCAGTTTATCATCAGAGACACACAAGCGTCTGACCAGAAAGTGACAAAGAGGTCTGGTCAGACTTACCATAAATACATAATCGACATGACGTACATAAGATACCTAGATATGACAAGAAAGGTAAAACAAAAAATGCCCTAGTGAGGAAATGAAAACAAAGAATGGGTCTATGGCTTTGTTATGTCTTCACACAAATAACTGGAGTCGAAAATAACCTTGGATGTCTCATATCTCCTGGCCCTTTGGCTGTTGTTTTCAGAGACACTGTTAAGACAGTCGTCCTAGTGTCTTTGAGCTATAGCTAGTTAACCTATATTAAACTAGTCAAGGCTATTAGAGATAGAATATGTATTTTAACACAGATCTATAGACATGATAATATTTTACCATCACAGAAGACAGATATCTGACCTAACATGGCAGAAAAACGTGTCCCTCCTCATATCTGAGCACAAGCAGGTACCAGGGTCGTCGTTTCATTTTTCTACTCCTACCATCAATCAGGACACCTCAGGTAATCAGAGACCTGCCATTCACATAAAAAAGCTGTTATCAGAGAAGATTCTAGGGAAATGGGAATTGTATATGTATTTGTTCCGTCAGTTCAGCTGATCCACAATCCACACTAAAAGGCCAGTATGATGGTGTCAGAAACAGCAGCTTACCTACAATAGATGGGATAGGAAACTAAGACAGATATCTGACCTAACATGACAGAGAAACGCGTTTCATACAGACTTCTACTCCTACCATCAATCAGGACACCTCAGGTAATCAGAGACCTGCCACTCACATCAAAAAGAGAAGAGAAGATCAGATCAGAGAAGATCCTAGTTAACTGACAGGTACTCACCGCTCCTCATCCTCCTTTCCTCTCTCCATCCACTCATCGGGTCAACTCCAACCCTCTCTCTCTTCCTGACCTTTAGGACAGGCGACGGACAACTGCTGAAGCATGGAAGCTACACAAAGAACTTGAACTTGAGATACAAACACACTAACTCTCAGTCTGCGCTCAGCCCTGCAACATGGGAAGCGTGCTCAACTGGTTCCGCTGGTTGTTGGTTGATCAATTTGTCTTGGTAGTGGTTTTTCTCCCTCCACAATCCACTTAGGGAGGAATGTGTTAAACACACTGGTTACACACCCCACCCAGGCTCTGGGTGAAACCTTGGTTACACTGGCCCCACCCAACACAGGCTCTGGGTGAAACATTGGTCACACTGGCCCCACCCAACACAGGCGCGGGGTTAAACACTGGGCAGACTGGCCCGACCCCTCAGGCACTACAACAGTCATGTCACGGTGGAGCCGCCCCGCAGAGGCACGGCGTTCAACACACCGGTCACACAGGCCCCGCTCCACACACGAGAAAGTGTTTATGTACAAGTGGCTCCCTTTTCAACAAGTGAATGAATGAATGAATGAATGAATGAATGAATGAATGAATGAATGAATGAAAACTTTATTTAACAGATTGCAGAATGGGTACAATACAGTACGGCTCAATACACACAATTGTTAAGGGGATGCAGACCGGAGAAAGACGTTTGTCTTGTTTACATCAGGGTCCCCCATTTTCAATTCATAGTGACATTTATGACATACACAACATACATGAGATCATGACATTTATGGCATAGGGACATAAATGTCATCGCAGTTGTGTGTGTGCACTGTGCACGAGTGCACATCTAGGGGCGGGGTGTAGATTGGTCTCCCTGATGTTGACTCCTTAGCCACAGCCTTGGGTTGTTTAATACTGGATGAGTGTTTCATAACGGCCGTTGTGTGGGCCGGTGCGTGTGAATGTCCTGGGCTGAATTTGTGTCCCAGTCCGCCCCTGCACATTACACACACTTCTGCAGTCCCTCCCGCCGCCTCTCTCTCTCTCTCTCTCTCTCTCTCTCTCTCTCTCTCTCTCTCTCTCTCTCTCTCTCTCTCTCTATCTATCTATCTATCTCTCTCCCTCTCTCTCCCTCCCTCCCTAGTTCTATGCCTACGTCCCGACACATACGCAGTCAAGTTTGTGTATGTGTGTGTCCCCGACGAGGGAGAGATGGCGCACACACATTACACACACTTCTGCAGTCCTTCTCGCCGTCCCTCTCTCTCTCTCTCTCTATCTCTCTCTCTCTCTCTCTCTCTCCCTCGTTCTCTGCCTGTGAAAACCCGTTTGAGGAAGTGTCGGGTTACACTGCACTCAGTGGTGCAGTCATAATATGGGCCAAGGCCAAACGCCACGTGCACGCGCGCTCCCGCGCGCACGCGCATACATGTATCTCTCCTCTTTCATAAGTCGGAGCTGGGGACGAGACGGGCGGTCTTTTGTCACATAACACACGCCCAACACTCCACACATACGCACACACACACACGCACACACACACACACACTCACACAGTCTAGGTGAGGCACTTATCACCTAGACTTTGCATAATAATAGGATGCGCGCAATTCTGCCTCAGTGACGAAGCCCAAACGTCGTTTGACCGCGTATGCCCAGCACTGCACCCCTGACTGCACTACAACCATAGAGGGGCCGTTACTGCAGATCAATGCTATGTCGACGTCACAGAAACCGTCAAATCAGAACAGTTTAGTTGAGTGAGGGAAGACCCATTGATACTAACCTGTATTACTATAAAACCATGCTAAACACAGAAAAAAGGCATTTATAATGCATGTCCCCTTTAAATCAACTTTTCAGCCCCCTGTCAACCAGGGGCGTATCTAGACCAAGCACTGTACTGGGGCACATGGGGGCACTTAGGGTTGCCAAGCGTGCGCGCAAAGCCGGTTTTGGGCGGTTTTTGGGTGAAAATGGGCAGATTTTGTAACTATTTTATTTTTTTTTACTTTATTTCGGTTTTAAGGTTAGGGTTAGGTTAGATGCATCCGTCTGTATGGAGAATGAGAGGGGTTTGTCTGATGTTAAGGCCTTGATAACATCACCCACTGCCTTTGGAGCAAGGACGTCTTTGACCAGAGCCTCTGCCTTTGTTCATCCTAAAGTCATTTTATTCACTATTTTGGAATCATGTAGAATCTTTTGATTGAGCTTGTGTGCACAGTCAGCACTGTTGTAGCTGAGGTTGTGTTTAACCGTGTGGTATACCTGTGTCACCTCAGCTGCAGTAACCTAGAGGGGAGGAGTGGGATGATACAATTTAAATTAAATGAAATTGAACAGTATCAAATCAAATCAAATGTATTTGTAAGGCCCGACAACACACGTTAATGTCCCCATGGGCCGTACACTTCTTCTTTAAACAAGTCAAGAAGAAACATCACAATAAGTCAAGAACAAAACAAGAACACCATAAGGTCCAAAACATTTAAAATAAATGCAAAATAAAAAAATAAATGCAACACTCCCAGACATACCCCACGCGAAGGTAAGGACAAACTCACTAAAACCTAGCAATAGGAGGGGGATAGAGAGTTCCCATGTTTGTAGTGGGCGGAGATGGAGCAATAAATACATGTAGTGAGCATATGCATACATGGTGACAGTAGAATCATAGTATAAGAAAATTATGAAATAGAGTAATAGATAGAACTACTGCAAGCGTATGGATACAGGATGAGATACAAGACAATAGCTCAGGGCCGTATGCCCCGATATGACTTTTATATTGTTGTCTGAACACTATTTATTTATTTATGTTTAAGTATTTATTTATGTATTCATGCATTTATGAATTATATTATTTATGTATTTATTAACTGTTAATCCATTATGAAGAATTCCATTTCCCAGATGAGCATAACAACATAAGAGTTGAAATGGGCACACTATTGAATTATATTGATTAATATATATTAAATACATGTTTATTTATTAGACTTTAAAAACTCAACATTAATGAACAATCAACCATATTAGTCAACTGAAATAGCCTAGACTATGCCCACATCAGCAGCCAATATGTAGGCTCCTGGCTGCCAGGGCACAGGGGCGTAATTATAGGGGGGGACACGATAATAAACGGTGACGTGACGCGGCACTAGGACCACACGGAAAACGGCTCCTTGTTCCATGCAAAAACAAGTAGCAAGTAGGTGAGCACCCGGCGAGTGCGAGTCGCATTTTTGTGTGCACGCGCTAAGTACTACTGACCACAGCTGTCTTTGCATAACAACAGCTCAAATACACGCAGCAGCCACCCTCTGCCATCGACCACGCCCCCAAATGTGTCCCCTCCACCATTGAAAACTAAATTACGCCATTGCCAGGGCAGGTAAATAGAAATACTGACACCTAGTTAACACATCCACCGCCGGAAACGCTTTAAAGCGTTATTGCCCGCCATGCTTTGACCGCCAGACCTCGCTGTACAGCGTTATTGAGATCAATATTAAAAAAATTCGCCATGGCATTCATAATTCATATATACACCCGCAACGCTGCAGCTGGACCCTAAAGGTGAAGGCAACGACGGCTCAATACCGCCGCCTGGTGGATGGTCGGGCGAGTTACACTCGAACAACAGGAAGTGGGGACTGTGCGTCGATTAAATTCATCCGGCCATCAGATATTGTTGCAAGGCTCCCGACAGACACAATGTACATAATGGATCGCTTTATAAACTTAATGATCGATATGATTTCGGCGTTTATTGCGACATACAAACCGGAAATGGACCTAGGCAATCGACGTCCTATACTTGGGATCTTTCACCGCCAGTCTCTTTGACGCACGGTAAGAGGACACTAACGTTATTTTCAGCCCAATTGTACATTTCTTTATTTACAAAACAATTGATCTATAAATCAACCCAACCTACATAAAGCATTTACTGATGATCGGGGAATTATAAACGACCCCCCCCCCCCTTTCCTCCGCGCATGATGAGGCATAACTATACGGATCATATACATTTGAATTTTTTAATATAGCGTGTCTAGGGAATTTGTATGAATGAAAAAGTATAACGTTCCCACATGCTGAACGATAGATAATCGATGTTGAATGGGCCATAGTAATGTCGATATAGCAATACAATTTAAAAAGTGATAGCCCTGCAAAGAAGGTACACATCTCCATAGGCTTACAGTGGTGGCAGACTGGGTATATTGATGAGTACAATGGCTGGCAGTCAATGTGTTAAAAACACAACCAGATAAATAAGATGTAATATCCCATACCGAATCAATCTCAGGAGATGTTTCAGTCATGAAGAACTGTGACACCTGTGCTTGGGTCCTTTGAGTTCTTATATTTCAGGAATGTTGTTCTCCTGAGGCATGCTGTCTGATGTCCGTCAGTCCACCATGCGCCACAGAAAACACACACCTACATACTTTGCAGTTTGCTTTATAAATCACATCAAATCAAATGTATTTGTAAGGCCCGACAACACACGTTAATGTCCCCATGGGCTGGACACGTCTTCTTTAAACAAGTCAAGAAGAAACATCACAATAAGTCAAGAACAAAACAAGGACACCATAAAGTCCAAACAATTTAAAATGAATGCAAAATAAATGCAACACTCCCAGACATACCCCACGCGAAGGTAAGGAAAAACTCACTAAAACCTAGCAATACGAAAAAATGCACCACAGGCAATGTGGAGGAGAGAAACCTTAGAAGGGCCATTCAAGGGGGGATCTCCCTTCTTAGATGTCGGTGATAGTAGTGTTGCAGTAAAAACAGGCGAACAGTTGGTAAGCATGCACTCATGTGTATAGTGAAACACAGATAAGTGCATGCGATAGCAACTGAACATTTTGAAAGATTAAAGATAGAGCTGATAGCGATAGCAACTGAACATTTTGAAAGATTAAAGATAGAGCTGATAGCGGATCTATTTGAGGCAAAGGGGCGGCGCAAAGAGGGTCGCGTCCTGCCCTACTCTCACTTGGCTACGTTACGTTCTAGATAAATAAACGTCTTTATAAACGTCTGTACTTCTGGAGGCGTTTTGTCTTTTTAGGACGCGGTGGAGTGTCTGCTGTAGATTCAAACAGCCCGGTGATGCAGTGACTGAGCTGAGCAGAAGTAACTTGAGGATTGGCACAACCGCACAGAACGTAACGTAGCCAAGTGAGAGTAGGGCAGGATCATGATTAAATGGGTAGGATTGGTCCGGTAAAACGTTGGCAGGTGATGACGCTAAATTTAGTTTTACTATCGCTAATCGTCACCCATTTCAATTCATATACATTGGACCATGTATTTTTTCATCATCTGAAGAAATGAATGGCTTTTCTAAATGAAGTGTGTAAAACTGCCCGTTTTATTTCTAAATATTGGAAACGGAGATAACAGACTCTTTATTTTGACATCGGATGACGACGACATGACAGAAGTTGAACAGCATGGGAAAAATTGTGTAAACTGGCACCAGACATGTAGGAAATTGGTCCACGGAGGTCCGTGGAGGTACGCTCGACTATGAAAGCTCAAAGTGTCCGCGCGGACCTCCGCAGAGTCCGCTCTGCGTACGTTCCGCTCGACCATGGGAGGGGCTTAACATACCAAATGCATGCCATTGCCTACTATGCCTTTTTTTTGTGGGGGGGGCGGGTTACTGGGGCACAGCTGATCGCCCCAGTAAAAGTGGTCTAAAGGCTTCCGGTTTGCGACGTTCTGGTGAGCAGCCACATGAAAGAGCTCCCGGTCAATGAATATCAAAAAAAGGAAGTAAAACAATTCAAAACTAAATAAAGTGACAATTCAAGGATATAAGAGAAAAGGAAGGATAAACACGAGAAAAAGCGAGAGAAAAGCGACCCCAGAAGAAGTACAAACACTGGAGGAAAGTTATCGACACGAGGAGATGACTAGCATGACGCAGTGGGCAGCGGAGCTACAAGCTAGCATACAGACTAGCATCCAAGCTAACACGCAGACTAGCATACAGACTAGCATACAAGCTAGCGCAATAGCTAACCAAGCTAACACGCAGAACATCCAGAACAGTATCGGCAGACAAGCTAACATAACGTTAGACCACAGCGAGGCCTGGCTGGAGACGGAGCTACAAGCTAACATGGAAGTTAACACGATGAATATGCAAGTTAGCATTCGGATCAGGTCGCCCAGGCCGGCCAAGATGCGAACACGGAGGCCACACACACCAATCGGGATTCGAGCACCGAGATCAACCGGGCCAGCCAGGATTCAAATAACGAGGTCTCACACACCAAGCAGGACTCGAGCACTGAGGTCACACACACCGACCAAGATTCAATACCACATACATATTCGAGACACACTGCAGATTACACAGAACACGGGGAATACAGATAAGGTAAACACATTAGTTGGGGAAATTGGGACTTGATGCGGGACATATAATATAAATAACACGTACTAGACTGAACTGTAGACACTAACACACATGACGCACAACTAAGACGACGGGGAACATGGGGGAAAACATTCGGAGACCTGACCGGGAGCTCTGGAACTGTACTATTATAAAAGATAAAAATTCAAAGAAAATGTTGGAGAATAATAGGGACATTGGAGAATCCCCATTGGGGAATCTCCGTCGTTATAGGAGGGGCCCTCTCCAGGAGAGCCTTACCCCTCCAGCCCGCCAACGGGGTTAAAAATAATTACCTGGGAAGTGCCAATTGTCTTTAGTCTTCTTTTAATTTTTTCTTTTTCTGAGTTATGTTAGAATAGCAGATGCTTTAAATGTGCACATGGACAATTGAGAAGGACAAGAATAAAAAATGTTGGACATGAAGAGAGGCTTGGAGAATCTCCTTTAGGGGGTATCTCCGTCTCAAGGAGGGGGGCTTCTCCAGTGGAAGAGCTGATTCCCCTCCAAACTGCCAATGGGGGAAAGAGTGCTAATCATAAGACTTATTTGATCTTCATTTAATTTTTATAATGTGTTGTCAGTTTAATTTTTTCATAAATATAGTGATATCGGTGACATGTGGGAGGTACAGAGGTGGGCAGGCTGAGTTCAGTGGGGGGGAATGCCAGGGGGAGGGGTCATCGTTCCGGCGGTTCAACCCGGGGGAGGGGGGGCCCTGCATGTTGTGGGATCGGTATGGGGGGGGTGGGGTTTCCTGGGGCCCTCGGTATGATCACCGGGCCGTGGGGGCACCGGGCTTGGGGGCTTGGGGGCTTGGGGCCATTGAGGCATGGTGCTTGGGCCTTCGGCGGGTCTGGGCTTGGGGTTCTCGTGGGCCGGGGGGCTTGCGGTCGGGGCGGGGGCGGGTGGGGGCTCTGGGTAAAACCAAGGAGCTGGTCGTGGATTATAGGAAAGGACAGCAGGAGACACACACACCACTGAGGATTAACAGGGCTACCGTGGACAGGGTGAGCAGCTTTAAGTACCTGGGGGTCCACATCGCAGAGGATCTGACATGGACAACACACATAGACTCAGTCGTAAAAAAGGCGAAGCAACGCCTCTACCACCTGAGACAGTTAAGGAAGTTCAGAGTATCTGGGAAGATACTCCAGTCCTTCTACTCCAGAGCTGTAGAGAGCATCTTGACTGGAAACATCACTGCCTGGTATGGAAACAGCACGGCACAGGACAAGAAGGCCCTACAGAGAGTGGTGCGCTCAGCCGAGCGTACCACGGGTATTGCACTACCACCCCTGCAGGTTCTAAACAACAAGAGGTGCAAATCCAGAGCCTGCAGAATAATGAAAGACCCACACCACCCCAACAACAGCCTGTTCATGCTGCTCAGGTCAGGCAGACGCCTGCGAACACCAGCTGCTAGGACAGAGAGACTTCGGCTCAGCTTCTTCCCCCAGGCCATCAGAGCCCTGAACACTGAACTCTCCACACACAAGCACACATGAGCACACGCACAACACACTCACTGTACACGCTCACACACTAGCAGCCACTTTAACATGAGCAGGCACACACTCATGCTGCACACGCCCACACTTATGGCCACCAAGAAGGGTCACTTTAAAAATAGTATAGTATAACCGGAGATTGTATAAATTAGCATGTACAGAAAGACACTACCAAAGGACCCAGTATGTCCTCCATGCTCTGTAAATAACTTATGTACATAATCCGATATGCCCTAACATGTTACTTGTTTATTGCACAATGTTACTTGTTTATTGCACAATGTTGATTCTATTATATGTTATTTGCACATCGTTGCGGGCAAGACCACCCGCATTTCATTGTATACTTGTATGCCGTGACAAATAAATCTCTTGACTTGACTTGATGGTGGACCAGGATATGGGGGTGTTCTGTTTCTCGGGGAGGAGGGCGGGAGGGAGGGGTTTCTCTTGTGGGGGTCAGAGCGGCTGAACTTTGCCCGGGGGGTCCTGTGTGTTGCGGGGTCGGTGGGTGTGGGGTGGGGCTCTCGTGGCATGGGAAGTAACAGGCTTGGCTCCGTGGGGGGGAGAATCTGTCCCTCTCCTCTGCTGGGCCTGGCCCAATTGATTCAAGGTACCCGTGTCGCTGGGGGCCCGGCTCCGCGCACATCGGCCTGGGATATGGGGGAGTTCTACGGGCTTCACTCAGGGGGGGAATGTCGGGGGGGGGGCATCTTTTCCGCGGTTTGGCCCGGGAGAGTGGGGTCTCGTGGGTTGTGGGTTCGTTGTGCGTGGGGTGCTTGGTGGCATGGGAGGTAGCAGGCTTGGCTCGGTGGGGGGGAGTACCACCCAATCAAATTCAAGGGACCCTGGACCCGAGTGCTCAGCCCCATGTGGGACGGACCTGGGATGTGGGGGAGCCCGGTTTCTAGGGGTGGATGGCGGGAGGGGGGGTCCCTCTTATGGGGGTGTAGGCGGCTGAACGAGGCCATATTCAAGGGACCCATGTCTGTATGTTGTTATGCTATGGATGTCACTGTGTGTTGTATGTCTATAAATGTTAAATAAAAAAAATGTAAGTACAAAAAAAAAGAAGTGGTCTAAATATGCCGATGCTGTCAACTGTCAAATGATGTCAACTGTCAACCTGAATTAACATTCAGTATTCAATATGGTCTGATATTAACATTCAGTATTCAATATGGTCTGATAATAACATTCAGTATTCAATATTGTCTGGTTCAATATTAACATTCACTATTCAAGTAGAACAGCTAGCTAGCTGCAGGATAATGAAAGACCCTCACCACCCCAATAACAGCCTGTCCCAGCTGCTGAGGTCAGGCAGACGCCTGCGAACCCCAGCTACTAGGACAGAGCGGCTTAGGCTCAGCTTCTTCCCCCAGGCCATCAGAGTACTGAACAATGAACATTGAGTGCCACAGAACACTGAACTATCCACACACAAGCACACATGAACACACACACGACACGCACGCTGTGCACGCTCACACACTAGCAGCCACTTAACACTTTAATGAGCGGGCACACACTCATTACGATGAATTGGAAATGGGGGACCCTGGTGTAAACAAGACGAAAGTCTTTCTCTGGTCTGCATCCCCTTAACAATTGTATGTATTGAGCTGTACTGCACTGTACCCATTCTGCAATCTGTTAATAAAGTTTTCATTCATTCATTCATTCATTCATTCATTCATTCATTCATGACACACACACGCACACTTATGGCCAAAAGGAAAGGCCACTTTAAATTAGAATAACAGGAACAGTGTATTGCACTACCAAAGCTACCTAGCATGTCCTATATGCTCTGTAAATAACTATGTACAGATACCGAGATGTCACACCATGTTACCTGTTACCTGTTTATTGCACAATGTTGTTTTATATTGGATTCTATTATATGTTGTACCACTGTATTGCACATCGTTGCGGGCAAGACCACCCGCATTTCATTGTATACTTGTATGCCGTGACAATTAAAACTCTTGACTTGACTAGCTGTTGTGGACACTCACCTTTCCACAGCAAAACGGTAGGCAAGGCACCTTGGTTGAGAAATGCAGGCTTCAATCATGTTGTTTAGTCTATCTGTTCAGTACTGTTTCAAGATGCACAAATGAGATCTTCTGAGAGAATTGTTGAATAGATACACAAATGTCCTAGACTGTTTGATTATGACATCATACTGTGACACACAAATGTTCTAGAATGTACTATTATGACATCATACTGTGACATCACAAATGTTCTAGAATGTTTGATTATGACATCATACTGTGATATCACAAATGTTCTAGAATGTTCTATTATGACATCATACTGTGACATCACAAATGTTCTAGAATTATCTATTATGACATCATACTGTGACATCACAAATGTTCTAGAATGTTCTATTATGACATCATACTGTGACATCACAACGGAACATGTTTGAGTGCTATTTGAATAATATAAATAATGTTTGGTAAGGCTGTCCCCGAAGCCTGTTTTTGGGATTCAAACTTCATCAGGGTTCTTCGAACGGACGTTCAAACCTTCATTTTTAATTATACGTTTAAAAAATATATATATATCCTCAAACTAAATCCTCAATTTAAATAAAGTGATTCAAACTTCATCAGGGTTTTTCGAACGGACGTTCGAACCTTCGTTTTTAATAAAAAGAAAAAAAAATATCTCATTTATTTTTTATAAATTCTTTTTTTTATTCTTTTTTTTTATATCCTCAAACTAAATCCTCAATTTGAATAAAATGATTAATCTGATTAAATTAGTATTTTTCTTTTATTATTTTGTTAGTGGTGTAATCAAAAATAACACTTGGAAAAAAAACGATAATATACGATTGGTAAACACTCTGATTAACCAAAACACTTCGAAAACTGGATGAATTATTATAATAATATGTGGTTGGCACTTCTTTATCGTTGCTATTGTAGATAACTGTGGCAATTCTAGAGTTAATACATGTAATTTTTTTTTATTAATTGATAACCCAAAAAAAAACATCTACTTGAGGAGAGAATGTGTATATCTGTGTTTTAACTTTGTGTACACACTTACCGCCCATAATGGGAGAAGGTATGCGTTACTCATAAATTGTTTCTGCTTGGGGAGAAGTCTTGGTTTTGGGGAGAGTAATACTTAGGGTTTCCAACCTGCTCTACTTCTAGAAACAAAACAGTGAACAAAATGTGTATTTTAGCAGCTTTAGGGGCTACGGGCGTGTAGTTCAGCAGTTTGATAAGAATCTATTATTTGGGAAACAGAATACTCTGTTACATTATAACCACTTGTAGGGCTGGGCGACAGGGGCGGGGCTAGGGGGTGGCTACTTGGGCTCAAGCCCCGAATGTTTTCTGAAAAGCCCCGAATCTATTTTCCAAAAGAAATACAAATTATTATTATTATTTTTTTTTTTTTTACAATTAATCATTGTTACATGAAAATATGTTTGCACCAGATTTAGCAGAAGCTAATTTCCATCTGTAGTCTATCCAGCTGCTAACTGTATTTGAGTGAATTAAGTCTTGGTGTTATGGTAGACTCAGACCTAAGCTTTAAATCACAATCAACAAGTTGACAAAAACATAATTCTTCCACCTTAGAAACATAGCTAAAGTACGGCCATTTATAAATCAAAAGGACGCTAAAAACCAGATCCATGCCTTTATCTCAAGCCGACTCGACTACTGTAATGCACTCCTTACCGGCCTCCCGAAAAAATACGATGATAACTATTTTATTGCAATGCACTATTGCATTATTTTATTCTATTTTACTAACTATTTTATTGCACTGCACTATTTTACTTTGTATCAGTGATAATCAAACCGTAAACAAAGACGCATATTAACACTTTCAGCGCCAGATGGCGCTGTTTACTGTTACTGTTGAAAGGCCAGTGCCTTTTAACATGGGGATACGTGGCTGTGTTTGCAGGCCTAAAGCTATATTATATATTATAGCTATGGATCTAAGATGCAAAAAACAGATAATTTTTCCATCCATACATTTCCGTTTTATACCGTCGTGAATATGAGTGTAGTTTCAGGGTGGTCTGGTGTCATTTCCAAAATGACAGACACCAAGCCACATCGTTTCAAATGGAGTGCAATAGCGGCCGCAAGGTGTTAGGTGGCGGTATTGGACTTTTGAGATCTCAGACCCATCCCCAGTGATAACACAGACTGCCGGCATGTCTTTATGAATGGAAATATCGAATAAAAGAAACAAGGATGAGGTCCTGGCGCTCAACGTTCGGCTTAACCCTAGATCTTAGATCCTAATATGAAAAACGATGTGATTTAATGTTCTATGTCTTACCTTGACTTTGTCTATTTTACTGCTATCTATTTTATGCTTTATGTCTGCACTTTATGCATTGCTCTTGATCTGCCAATGTTGTGCTCATTTTATGCCTGTCTTTTTGTACAGCTGTGAAGCACTTTGAGCTGCAATTCTTGTATGAAAGGTGCTATACAAACACAGTGTATTATTATTATTATTATTATTATTATTATTATTATTATTATTATTATTATTATTATTATTATTATTATTATTATTATAGTTTGCTTCATTAATTAAAGGGTATGAATTTAAGTGTTCTCTAGTGCCTTTTGTCCGCTTTAAGGTGGTGGTATAAGTTAAAGGTTGTGGTGTCGAAGTTAAAAAAAAAAACTATCTGGGCTAAACCCCGGATCTCCTACAATCCTAAATCCGCCCCTGCTGGGCGATATGGCCAAAAATGATATTGTGATAACGATATCGATAACAATATCATATCACACGATATCCATAATTATCGATATTGTTATAAGTATTAAAAAGAAAATATATATATATATATATATTTTTTTTTAAACAACAGACGTTGTCGTTGTCGCCATCTTTAGTGTTACAGCCCCTCACACTCCAGTTCTCAGGCTGCAGCTGGTTTGAAAGCTAAAGTAAACGAGATGCTTCCAGCTGCAGCCGTTCAGACCAGCGCTTACAAGCCCCGCACATACAAGCCCCGCACATAGCAACCCCTCGCTTCCATTGGCTGATTTTGGTGACGTGATTTGGGTCCCACCCAATGGCTGAGGTTCTGCAGACGCCTCTCTGATTGGTTGGGCTCCATTTCTGCAGCCCCCTCTTTGATTGGTTGAGCGAAGCCCCTCTCTGATTGGTTTAGCTCGCCATGCGGTAAAATGCGGATGTAATGTTATCATCTCAAGAAGATACAAATAAATATACTACCAGATTCGCGTTTATAACGTTATTTCGCGTGACTTCGCGGTTTATTCATAACGTTATGCACATTTCACAACACAGCCAGCTGTCAGAAACTGTACATTGTAACGTTATATGTTTATTCACGTAACGTTATTTCACGTGACGCGTTCAACTTGTTTACACTCCCCACTTACTGAAACTGTACCATGACGCACTCCCCACTTAACCCAGTTAATGCCTTAACTAGACAGTTAACAATATAACATTTAGATTAATTAACCCAGTTAATGCCTTAACTAGACAGTTAACAATATAACATTTAGATTAACACAGTTAATGCCTAACTAGACAGTTAACAATATAACATTTAGATAGAGAGGCTGGTGGTCAAGTCAAGAGTTTTATTTGTCACAAGTTGTTTATTTGCATACACGTTTATGGGACAGTTTTCTACACCTGACTGAACGGTCTGGGGACAAATGATTAAGGTGGGGTTACAATGATATCAAGGATGAATATGAAAAAGGGGATCTGATCTGATGGTACTTGTACTTTATAATGTGTTATATATGTATGTACATGGATTTTATGTCCGGATGGTATATCTATGGAATGGTCACTGTCTCTATCACACTCTCATATGCGCATGTTTAGCCGCATACAAGTATCTAGGATACACATATTCGTATGTGTACATAATAGGTTTACACACACTCATATGCACAAGGCTAAGTTATACATGTCAGGGGCACACATACATGCACATACTCACTTATAGGAAATAGGCATACACACACCTACATATACACATAGTTGAGGTATAGGCTCTCACTGACACATATGGGGGATATACATGTACATAGGAGACACACACATACGTAGCTGAGACGCACATATATATGCACACCTGAGATATACACTCACATAGGGGGCGGAGGCACACATGGATACGAGACACACACAAGAGATAGGAGTACAGTCGCATACCTGGAAGATGCACACACACACACATGTGAGGCATGTACACATGCTTACGTGATACACGTACCCACATACATATGTTGGAGACACACATGCATGCATGCTATCATGCACACCTACATGTGTCTGGGACGCTTTCTCTCACATGCAATATGGAGAAGGGTGGCATCCCGATAGAGGATGCAGCACATACCTGCTCGCAGGTAGATCGGTCTACATGCAAAGTATATATATCAGGGATGTATACGCACAATGTATAGTATTGTTGTGAAGGGCCAGATTAAACCGAATATATATATTTATTTATATATATATATTTAATTGTATTTGTATATTCTCTAATATTCCCTGATATCCCTTGTATATTCCTTGTACAATATGCATTGAATATCCATTCTAGCCTACTGAACATCCCATAATAGTCTCCATTCTACTATTGGTCGAGACCTTGGTGCCAGGCTGCCATACCCCTCAGACCCAGTTCAAACGTACCGCTCGACATGTACGAACAAGTCCTAGTTCCGCGTAGGAATTTGGCTACCGCACCACTAATGGGACTATTTGTTCATAGTGCGTATATATACTGCGCTACTAAAGTAGGACTTTCTTTTCAGTCCAGTTTCTTACCCTCCAATAGAGTCACAGACGTAAAGCCTCCCCGCGATGCCACGTGTGGGAGTAAGGCCAAGTTCGCCTACCATCGGTATTGAGACATCGTGTATATTAATATTTGAATAGTCATATTTGGCACTATATCGTCGAGTTGGACGTAGTCTATTAAGCTAATAATAGTCTGTTAATATATAGTGCTTCGTGCGGTGAGAATACTACCGTAGTCAGTACCCCATCGTTTCGGGCAGAGAACTGGCTGCTTACCCAGGGTGGTTGACCCTATGTGAAGCTGCACCCGAGGAGCCCCAGAGCCGACGAGCGAGTGGACCTGTATACCGGATTATTCTACCGACGACAGCCCGCCTTCCCAGGCACGGATTATGCTTTGGATACTTTGATTATTCTATGGATAAAGACCCCCGACACTACCGTGTGTTGGAACCCCCCCCCCTGGAGAGGTCGCAAGGTGAGGAGACGCTCTGCAAGACGAGGTCTCTCCACATCTCTCCCCCGTGGACCGGAGAGAGCCGGCCCACAAAGAGTCCACCTGCTTTCATCTGTGGTCCAAGGATCGCCGGCGCATTGAACGGCACTACAGTGTGTTCTCCTGGGATACCCTTGGCCGGACGAGGCAGCTGGATTCTACCCCCCCCCCCCCCCTCCTACTCCTGTCGGCTTACAAGCGACCGGATTAACCCCCTCTAGTGTATCCAGCCTATAATCATTAAAGTATCATTGCTGTTATTCCTTAACTATTCCAGGTCGTATATTTACCACCTGCGCCTTCAGAGATTGGACATTATCTATTGATATACCGACGAATACTCCTTGCCATAAAAGTGCATACTATTTCAATTCATAAATGTAATTAAGTGATTAAGTGTTTAGTCTACACACCATCGCTGTGTAGGCAATAAAGACTTGTTTCTAATTCGTACATTTGTGTTGGATCCGTTTCATCTACGTGAGAGTGTTCATGATAATATATTTATGCCGTGTACTGGGTGGCCGAATATTAAGTACAAAGGTAGTGGTAGTAAGTATCATATCTAGTAATACAGTCAGGGAATTGTACCCCTCAGTTACAAGTATAGTATTTTTCTTTTTTTCGTAAGTCTTTTTTATTTTCCATGTCAGTTGTTAATGTATTTGTATGAGTCCTTTACATGTTTTGTATGTTCTTACAAAAAAGAAAAAGGCAAATCTTGGAAGTTGCATATGGTGATGTGGAAAGAGATGTTTTGAATATTGGAGAGATTTGTGCAAAAAATATCAAAAAAAAAAATTAAATGCGGGTGGTCGTGCCCGCAAAGATGTGCATAATACAATAGTAATAACATATAATAGAATCCAATAGAACGACATTGTGCAATAAAACAAGTAAACAGAGTAGGGCATATCGGTATATGTACATAAGTTATTTACAGAGCATGGTAGGACATGCTAGGTCCTGTGGTAGTGCAATATTAGCTACGGATGAGGCACTGGGTCTTTATGTACATGCTATATTGGTGGTCAATGTCACTTCGGATTGCTACGACACATCTCTACTGCTTGTGACAGGCTGTGGTGCGTTCCAGACTTTACTCCTGTTGGGAAACTATAGCGATGGTCTGTGCTCACCACACTTTTCTTCGGCCTCCCCGCAGCGAGCCGTCGTCGACCCCCGAGCTTCATTTTACGACGGGCAACAGAGGTGGGTTGAGCCGCTATACTTGGCCCAGCACGGTTAGCGACTCGCCTGAGTGCGTGTGCACGTTTTGATGCATGGCTGATACCAGAGCGGCCGAAGGTGTGTAGCGCTGACAGCAGCTTGGAGGGATTCCCCTTCAGCTGATTGAAGGTCTTTATCATGGCTTTATCATCACCACCCTCTGTAGAGCCTCTTGCTCTGCCTTTGTGCAGCTGGATAACCACACAGACTTCACACAGACTGTCTGTACAATACTGCTGTAGGCCTATAATACTTATGTAAATAAGTAAGGCAATTGAAATATATCTGCAGTACAGCTCAATACACACAATTGTTAAGGGGATGCAGACCAGAGAAAGACTTCCGTCTTGTTTACATCAGGGTCCCCCATTTTCAATTCATCATAAATGTACAGTTCCCTCCCCCTTGTATATATTTACTGTATGTCACAAATGTAACAGTACTGCATGGTCTGCATCCCCTTAACAATTGTGTGTATTGAGCTGTACTGCATTCTGCAATCTGTTAATAAAGTTTTCAATCAATCAATCAATAAATCAATCAATCAATCAATCAATCAATCAATCGGTCACTGTACCCATTCTGCAATCTGTTAATAAAGTTTTCAATCAATCAATCAATCGGTCAGGTCACGTGTACCCATTCTACAATCTGTTAATAAAGTTTTCAATCAATCAATCAGGGCCTGTGGTCACGTGTACCCATTCGGCAATCTGTTAATAAAGTTTTCAATCAATCAATCAATCTGTTAATAAAGTTTTCAATCAATCAATCAATGAATCAATGAATCAATGAATCAATCAATCAATCAATCAATCAATCCCGCAGTGCAACGTGACCCAAATCATACGGCAATCTGTTAATAAAGTTTTCAATCAATCAATCAATCAATCCCGCAGTGCAACGTGCAACGTGACCCAAAATCACGTGACCAAAATCAGCCAATGGAAGCGAGGGGTTGCTATACGCGGGCGGGCTTGTATGTGCGGGGCTTGTAAGCGCTGGTCTGAACGGCTGCAGCTGGGTACTATTGGAGTAAACAGGCTTCTCTGCTGGCTGTGGCACCAGTAGAGGGGAGGCCGAGTCAGTCTAAAGTGAACTTGATTGATCCATGTTGGCAGACTACACAATTCTTTGTGTGTAATATCTAGTTATTATGTTGAGTCAAAATACGTTTGTTGGCCAGCCGTCTGTTGGTCATCGGTGTTCGTAATCTTACATTTAGATTCAATGTTTGCTCATGCATATCTTGGGACACCTCTAGCTGATAAACCAATCAGGATACAGAAACGGGAAGTACGGACCCCAAAATTGTCAACAAGAACAGAGAATCTGACTGGAACGCTAGCTGTATTATACATCGCAACATGAGACAGTAAATACTATTGTAATAGTTCAAAACTATGTTCAATTTGTGTATTGTTTTGTTACTATATAATATTGTATTTCGCACTGTATTAACCATAACGACGTCACAGATGAGCTTTAGATGGTTAACGTGATATTAACGTTAGATCCGACGGTCCGACCTAAATACTATTGTAATAAAACGTTCAAAACTATGTTCAACTTGTGTTTTGTTTCTTACTATAAGATTGTATTTCGCACTGTATTAAGCCATATCGACGTCAGGTGAGCTTTCTAGCCATTAGATTGTTAACGTGATATTAACGTTAGATCTACGACCACAATTTGATTCCAAGTTTTTACATACCTCACTTTGTTGGTCTCTCACGAAAGTCTTTCTCTGGACTGCAAATATACTGTCTCATAAATATACTCTTCCAATATATAAATATACATATAAATATATTGTTTTAGATGCTGTTGTCACTATGAATTACAAATGAGGGACCCTGATGTAAACAAGACAAACGTCTTTCTCTGGTCTGCATCCCATCTGCAATTGTTCTGGACTCTTTGTATCATAAACAGTACTGTATTTGCAAATCTGGTATGTCATAATTAAATGTATAGATGTAGCAGTAGGCCTACTGTATATGTATGTCATATATGTTATGATGAATTGAAAATGGGGGACCCTGATGTAAACAAGATGAAAGTCTTTCTCTGGTCTGCATCCCCTTAACAATTGTGTGTATTGAGCTGTACTGTATTGTACCCATTCTGCAATCTGTTAATACAGTTTTCAATTAATGTCAGACGTCCTCTCCATAAAAAAAACGATTGAATTGCTCAGAATTCTTAATTATGTCCCCAATAGGACATAATAATATTAATATTATTCCCCAGTATGACACAATAAACACAGAATGAATGCTACCAAAGAGAATGCTATATGCAATTTGTGTATAAAGTGTGTATTAATCCTGTAACATGAGTCAAGGTCAGATCTAGCCTGGCATAAAGAACAGAATGTTGATTTTTTGATGTTCAAGTTTCTTTATTAGTTGTCATACAGAAGTACAGAATACTTTTATATAAAATGCTTCTTTCTGTTTTGCTCCAGAGATTGTGCTAGATAAAAATAGATAAGTATAAAATAGAAGTCAAGTACGTAGACAATTGTTCAATATATACATACAATGTACAATGCAGAGTAGAAAAGTAACTGAGTTACAATACAATATACTATACAGTACAATGCAGAAATGGGATGAGGTACAATTTACAGTAAGGTGTAATGAGGTATGGGTTGTAGTGCAAATTCTTTGCCAATAAATATAAAGTGTGTTTAGGTGTTCTAAAGTGGGTGCTGCAGTCAGTTGTTTGTTTAATAGTGAGTGTGTGGATGTGTGTGCTGTGAGTGCATTTGATGGTTGTTACATAGTGTTATTGTCATTTGTATGTGTGTAATGTGTAACTATTACAGTGGAGGGGTGTTCAGTCCAGGGCCCAGAGAGTAGAGAGCTGTGTGAGTCGTCCCCGGACAGCTTATGTGAGACCATCCTTGTTCAAAAGTTGAGCTCTTGCAGATTAGCCTGGCCCCACTTCTATCCAGAACAATATATAAAGGGACTGCACATTGTTTATTCACTGTGCTGTTTACCATGGCCTCTCATTCAATCATGATATTCATTGTTTTGGGAAATACAGGTCCTGCAGTTGCCACTCTGATAATGGTTCTTGATATAGAGCAGTCACCTCAAGAGCTCAATCTTTGAGCTTGCATGATTGATTACTATAGAACCCTCAGGCTAGGGTTAATTAGGCCTAGAATATATCTGTCGTGTGGTCCAGGGTTGAGCATCTGGGGAAACAGAAAAACAATCAATACATTTTGGAACATTGTTACTACAATAGATAACGTTATTCATCATATTAACAGATTGCAGAATGGGTACAGTACAGTACAGCTCAATACACACAATTGTTAATGGGATGCAGACCAGAGAAAGACTTTCATCTTGTTTACATCAGGGTCCCCCATTTTCAATTCATCATAACATATTACATACATGACATACAGATAGACAGTAAACAACAGCACAGGGACCATCCAATATCAAACTATTGTTAAGGGGATGCAGACCAGAGAAAGACGTTTGTCTTGTTTACATCAGGGCCCCCCATTTGTAATTCATAGTGACAACAGCATCTAAAACAATATTTATATGTATATTTATATATTGGAAGAGTATATTTATGAGACAGTATATTTTGTACATATGTAACTGTTGTGACAACGTCTTGTGACAAACAGTACTGTATTTACAAATCTGGTATGTCATAAATAGATACATCAGTACAACGTCACAGGCAACAACACATACCGCTATACCATAGTGTAACACACAGCAAGAATGTGAAACAAGTTACTATTATTAGTATTGGGTTAGAGTTGTTTGATTTACACTAACTGTTACAAAGGATCAGATTAAACCGAATATATATATTTATTTATTGATATATATTGCATAGTATTTGTATATCGTTTGATATCCCTTGTATATTCCTTGTACATATACACGGAATATCCCTTTAGCCCAGACCATAATATTTCATTCTCCTATTGGACAGCGGTCCACAGGCGCCGGAGCCGCGCCTCCAGAGTCAGGTTCAAAGTCACCGTCAAGACATGTCTGTGCATGCCCGGCCTTGCCCAGGGATACGAGACAGAAATAAAGCTGGTACTAGTTTGTTCACCTAACGTATAAATACGGCGCAGGTGAATACAGAAGTTAGTTAACCAGAAGTAGAGTTACCCAATAAGTTGAAGCCTCACCCACGATACTCCGTGCGGTGAAGTATGGCCTGTTTGGCCCCAAAATAGAGCATTGAGACCGCGTGCGAATTAATAACTGAATTGTCAGAGTTTGGCGCTATACCGTCGAGTGCGACATATTTCTATTAAGTCAATAATAGTCTATTTGTGTATAGTGTATCGTGCGGCTAAAGTTCTACAGTGACCAGCATCCCCAACGCTCCCTCGTATTAGCTAGAGTTCTTATCCAGGCTGGGCTGCTTTCATGGCGCTTTCACCCGAGGAGACCTAGACGAGAACCGTGTGGACATGTACACTGGATTAATCTACCCGACGACTACATAGCCCTTTGCGGCTGGAATATATTTGCTTTGGTCCTGTGATTTATGGAGCGGAGACTCGCCGACGCCTGCACGTGTTGGATTTACCCCGCGAGGAGCCAAGTCGAGTCGGCGCCTCAGAGAGCCTGAGGCCGGCTAGCTTTCTTCACTGTGGAGCTACAGTCTACGGAGAACAGCTGTATTCGTCTGTGGATCAAGAGGCTATTGCACCGTCTCCTGTACTTGGAGTCTCCTTAGTCATCGTTGACCAGACTCTCTACTACCGACAGATCTTCTACCCCTGCTGGCTTACAACCAGGGGGACCCTTCCAGTATCTCCCGCTATATTACTAGTGTACCATAGATATAATTCCCTAAGATTCAGGTTGTATAATTACCTCCTGCGTAACCAGAGAATGGACATTCATTGTTGATTTGCCTACGCACATTCCTTTGCCTTACAAGTGCATTCAAAGTATAATCGAGAAGTATTATGTACCTTTTGCTGCAATAAATACTTAAAGACAACTTTGTATAGAACCGGTTCATTGTGGGAAGTGTTCATTATATTTAGATATCATGTACTGTATGGCCAGTAATTAAAGTACATAAAGCGGTAGTGGTTTAATGATACCATACTTATCAATACAGTCAGGGAATTGTACCCCTCAGTTACACTAACGTAATGTTAGATTGCTATCTGAGAAAGTTAAAATGCTAACGTAACGTTAGTCTGTGAGCTGGCTACAATATTTTCCAATGTGTAATCGGAAGTCAAAACGGATGCATATAAACAGCTGATGACTCATAACTTCCTATCACGTTTGAATAATGCTGTAGAGTTAAGTAAAAATGCATTTCAATAGTAATGTATATGAGTATTGAGAGCTCAGCTTACCGATGCAGAGCTAAATCCAGTGTTGTCAACAGACGAGTCGCAAATTTACTTCCTAGTTTCCGGAGCTTGAGGAATGTCATTGGGAGAAATCAAGTCACCTGACGTTGTAATGCGTTTTGATTGGTTCCGCAGCAACGCCCCTTTTCACAAACGTAGGTAGTTTTTATCTTATCAACACATTAATTTCATAAAGATATGACCCAACAACCGTTGCCAACAAACGGAAATGTGTTATTATAGTATATTATGTAGTTCATATTACAATAACATATAGTCTGTTTAACCAGATCAATCATTTCATTAACGGAAGCCTCTAGAGACCTTCGGCCCACCGTCTACAGGGGAGTTGAACAGTTCTGGCTCTTGCTAGTTTCTTTTCTATCTTTTGGCGCTTTTTTGGTGGACAAACCACCGCACATGTGCACCGTGACTCGTGACTGGAGACTAGCTCTGCTAGCACACATAGCCTACTGTGTACAGACAGTTTCAAACTGTATTTTACATTAGAAAGCAAACAAAATAAATGGACAAGAGAAAAATAAATCTCAATTTGGTCAGTATTGTCATTTGGACAAGCAAAGCCATTACTTTAAGTTGCAGGCAAGAAAGACAAGTCTGTCCACTGTCTCTGGGTTTAACAAACAAAACAAAAAATCCGATATATTTTTTTTCCGATATCGATTATTAAAATATATCGCGATAATTATCGTTATCGTTATATCGCCCAGCCCTAACCACTTGAATGTGTAAACACCATGTCTCATGCCTCACCATATAGTCTATTTGCCAACACAATGAACCCGGAAATTTTGGAACCACCAAACCTTTATGATAGATATGGATAGTATGGGTCACCAGCACTTAGAAACTGCCGGATGCTAAGTTGTACATGTTGGGCAACTTTCTTTATTTGCATAATTAGTACATTTGCATAATCACCTAAATGGACAAATCTCGGAAACGACTTGATCAATTTCAACAATGTTGGAGTGGTTTTGGGGGTTATTAGGGATGCTGAATCCATTTATGACACTCAAGAGTTTCGGAATTGCAATATTTACTGGAATTTACCAAATTTCTATTTCAAGAGAAATTTTGCTGAATAATATTATGGGGAAACTTACTCCTTGCTAACAAGTCTTGGTTATCATAGACTCAGGTCTACTGTAAGCTTTAAGTCCCACATTAACAAGGTGACAAAAACATAATTCTTCCACCTTAGAAACAAAGCTAAAGTACAACCATTTATAAATCAAAAGGATGCTGAAAAACGGATCCATGCCTTTATTCCAAGCCGACTGAAGAAAATACTTCAGCTTATTCAACTCTCAGCTAGGCTATTACACTGGCTTCCGGTAACATTTAGAATTGATTTGAAGGTCCTCCTCCTTATGTACAAAGCCCTAAATGGAACCAGACCAAGCTATATTGGCAATTTTCTTGTCAACTACATGCCCCCAAGAACACTACGATCATCTACTTCTATCATCTTGTATTTTTATTTTCTGCATTGCATTTATTCTGTCTATTTTATGCTGTGAAGCACTTTGGGCTGCAATTCTTGTATGGAATTTGTACAAATAACGTTTATTATTATTATTGCCATCCTTAGAGTTATTTGCTACCTATATCTAGCAGGGCTAAAATTATTTGAAATGGTTTTGTTAACCCTCGTGTTATCCTCAAATTTACTTTACACTCTTTATCCTTGGCGACATTTTGACCCCAGCAGTTTAAACCTCCAGAAAATTATCATAATCAAAAGTGTTACCCAAATGTATGTTTCAGGTGCTTCATGTTACTTTGTTGATTACCTAAATAACCATTTAAATAAAACATTACCCCTACTCCCCCCACCCACCCAATTATACATACATAATATATATTATGTTGTTCAAGTGGGGAGTGAGCCCATGATAACTTTCCGTTTTTGGAAAGTAACAACCTGCTTGTGGTTGAGAGACAACAGGAGCATCTGCACTAAGGGTCTCATTCTCATCAGAGGAGGACGCCTCATAATCAGGGTCTCAGACAGAGTCTCTCCTATGTCACTTTCACCGTCAAATATCTGTGACAAAACTTCACTGGCAGAAAACTTTTTCTTCAAGGTAATTTTCAAATTAGAGTTTAGAAGGCTGCTATGCAAGCTATGTTTGCTCCTCCACTATGTTGCGTAAAGTTTAGGTAGTCAAAAATCACAAATAACAATAAAAATACAGTCCGGGATATACATTCTAAAATATATACATTCTAAAATATACAGCCAAAAATATACAGTAACATTTACAGTAATAAATGTAGAATTTCTTTAATAAAAACGTTTAAGTGTATATGTAAAAATAAGAAGTCAAAAGTCCAGGAAGATTACCAGAGTTTGTACTTTCACTCTGGTGAGGCAGTGAGGCACAGTCATGCGTTGTATACTCTGATGGTTGTTGGAATTAAGGACTTCCTGTGCCGTTCAGTGTTGCATCTAGGGAGTCTTAGTCTAACACTAAACATGCTCCTTCTATCAGCCAAGTCTGTGTATAGCGTGTGGGAGGGGTTGTCCATGATGGCGTGGAGCTTAGCAAGGCTCTTCCTCTCTGACAGAGGAAGAGTCTAGCTCCACTCCCACCATGTTACTGGCCTTCCTGACCAGCTTATTTGTCACATATAAGGTACATGTACATTACAGTGAAATGCTTGGTTCTGTATGAGCCCCCTGAGATTGTGCTTCAGACAGTAAAAAAGTAAAAATAATAAAGACCAAACACTATACAAAATATACAAACTAGTACAAGTACACAATGCAAACAAATGCAAAGATGAGTTAGAGAGGTAGTGCAAATATTTTACTAATAAATAGATACAATATGGTGTAGTGTTAAAAAGTGTTTAAAGTGAATGTTAAAGGTGTGTTATTCCATACACATGAAATATGTATCTCGATACGATAGAGGGCACACATTGTGAAAACAAAGAACAATTTACCGCCTAATAGAGGCCTTGCACAGAGTGTTTAGAATGCCCATTTCTCCTTGTTAGGGACCAAGCAGTGAGACAATGAGGAAACAGGAGTTGTAGATGAAAACTGGGTTTTTATTTACCCACAAGGTGCAAAACCATTGCAAACCAAGAATTTGATAACTAGGCCTATAGATGGGTTTCTCGTCCACGTCAGCAAGGAGGCCAAAAGGAACTTAATAATCCTGGTCAGAACAATGGGGCAGACTGTATAGAGGATACTTTGTAGGACATGACCTCGAGAACATTTGAAACTGTTTGGGGAGAGATTTCACACAGACACAACCAGGAATGAGGAAGATATACCATTGTATCTCTTTGTTCCTGGATTGTAGCCAGCTCTTCATAACAACTCATGAACAATAGTCTTCCGGGATTCTGAAATCGGGGAGGAGATAGCGGGGGGAGAAAATGAATGAATGTGGATGAGAGCCGTGATGTAAATGATTGCAGCTACGGCTGTGGGGGTGCTGGAGACATGATCAAATAGATTTGTATGCGCCTGAATCTCCTGAACACGGCGTGACCCATTCCTAAATCGGCAGAGAAAAAGCCCATTTTTAAGCACCTATTCCCCATGCACATGCGCAGATTGCCCACGGATTGTGACGCCACGCACACCCGCCCTGGACTGTTCCATCAGAGGGGGGAGCTTCGGTGGTAGTGTTAGTGGCTACAGACCACTGCACTTAAATTTTTTTTTTTTTTTGATCCACTTTTTCTCCCATTTTCTATATTTTCCTCCCATCCCAATTTCATATCATCCAATTCAACCCTCCCCTGTCACGAACACTGTTTCTTGCCTCCCACAAGCCGGCTGCAATGTGGACTAAGTCATACATAGCACAAGTCCCCTCCGGTACTTGAGGTAACAGCAGTCGCATCTTTTCACCTGCGCAGCTCGATCTCTCAGTGGCGAGGAGTAACGCGTGGGAGGCTCACGCTGCCCCCGACACTTCCTGATTCTACTGCGCAGGCGCACCAACCGACCTGTAGGAGTCGCTGTCCACAACGCCCGATCCCCACCCATCAGTTTCCCACCCCCTAATACGGCCAATGTGTATTAGTACGGACGACCAGCTAAACTGAAAGCAAATGTGGAGCGCTATCCTCGAACTGACGAGCCCAGCGTCTCCAGCATTTCGTGGCGAGCGCCTTGCCCACTACGCCACGTAGCCGCCCTTACCACTGCACTTAAATATAAACATTAGTCTACCTGGAGACTCAATGAGGTAATTGTAGATGTCGCCACAAGACGCGTCTGGCCATTTAGTGGGATCATTGTTTCATTATCCTGTTCGGCTGAAAGGACACTGGCCACCGAAGCTCGCCCCTCTGATGGAACAGTCCAGGGCGGGTGTGCGTGGCGTCACAATCCATGGGCAATCTGCGCATGTGCATGGGAAATAGGTGCTTAAAAATGAGCTTTTTCTCGGCCGATTTAGTTCTGATCGATTAGGAATGCAACCACTTACATCACGGCTCATCCACATTCATTAATTTGCTCCCCCCGCAATCTCCTCCCCGATTTCAATGTAACGCGGAAGTGTAGTGGTCTATTAGGTGCTCTACAAATTAAAGTTATTATTATTATTATCATTCTGTTTACAATTGAACATTCCATGAAAATTATCTATAAATTCTGCATCTTCTGAAACATTTATAAACAGAAAATTCATAAAAAATGGCACCAAAATTTGGTAAATTCCAGTAAATATTGCAATTTTGAAACTTTTTTCTTCTCTTAAGTATCATAACTGGATTCAGTATACCGAATAACCCCCAAAACAACTCCAACATTGTTGAAATTGATCAAGTAGTTTCTGAGATTTGGCCATTTGGGCGATTATGCAAATGTGTGCTAATTATACGAATAAAAAAAGTTGCCCAACATTTACAACTTAGCATCCGGCAGTTTCTGAGTGCTGGGGATCCGTACTATCCATATCCATCATAAAACTTTGGTGGTTCAGAAATTTCCGGGTTCACAATGGGGCTCTATGGGATGGCAAATAGACTAATAGTGTGAACAATAATGTATACCATCTTATATATCTTTACATATTGTTTTCAAAGGCATTTATTTTGGTCTCATGAGTGTTTTACAAAGGTGTGAGAGAGAGAGAGAGAGAGAGAGAGAGAGAGAGAGAGAGAGAGAGAGATTGATTGATTGATTGAAAACTTTATTAACAGATTGCAGAATGGGTACAATACAGTACAGCTCAATACACACAATTGTTAAGGGGATGCAGACCAGGGCGGCTACGTGGCGTAGTGGGCAAGGCGCTCGCCACGAAATGCTGGAGACGCTGGGCTCGTCAGTTCGAGCCCAGCGCTCCACATTTGCTTTCAGTTTAGCTGGTCGTCCGTACTAATACACATTGGCCGTATTAGGGGGTGGGAAACTGATGGGTGGGGATCGGGCGTTGTGGACAGCGACTCCTACAGGTCGGTTGGTGCGCCTGCGCAGTAGAATCAGGAAGTGTCGGGGGCAGCGTGAGCCTCCCACGCGTTACTCCTCGCCACTGAGAGATCGAGCTGCGCAGGTGAAAAGATGCGACTGCTGTTACCTCAAGTACCGGAGGGGACTTGTGCTATGTATGACTTAGTCCACATTGCAGCCGGCTTGTGGGAGGCAAGAAACAGCGTCCGTGACAGGGGAGGGTTGAATTGGATGATACGAAATTGGGATGGGAGAAAATATAGAAAAAATGGGAGAAAAAGTGAAAAAAAAAAGAAAAAAGGGGATGCAGACCAGAGAAAGACTTTCGTCTTGTTTACATCAGGGTCCCCCATTTTCAATTCATCAGGATGAACTAATGTCATGAGTGCAAAATTAAAGGACAATAAATCGAATCTAATTGAAATTGTGTAGCACAGACCTTTCTATGGATCAAAACCTCAATATTATTATGGTGTAGTTAATACTTCATTAATCCCTAGGCTAATGAGGCACTAAGATGTTAGTAAAAAAAAAAAAAAAAAAACGTACGCCAATGACAGGAAGTAACGGTATATATGTGTGTGTGTGTGTGTGTGTGTGTGTGTGTGTGCGTGCGTGCACTGTGCACATCTAGGGGCGGGGTGTAGATTTGGTCTCCCTGATGTTGACTCCTTAGCCACAGCCTTGGGTTGTTTAATACTGGACAAGTGTTTCATAACGGGCGTTGTGTGGGCCGGTGCGTCTGAATGTCCCGGGCTGAATTTGTGTCCCAGTCCGCCCCTGTATCCATATATGGGAAAAAGACATTTCCAAAATATTATTTTGAGGCCTCAAATAGATTCATTTGAGGGAACAAAATACTTGAGGTAACTATTTTGAGGCCACACATTTATTTTTTTTGTATTTTTTTTTAAACATAATATAAAATTAGACACACAAGCATTAACAGTAAACATCCAATGTAAATCACCATTTGAATCAATATAAATGTAGTTTACGAGATATATACCTAATACTTGCTATCTAATACAATACATACATAATGCTCCTGCTCGCTCCGCCCCCCCCCGGACCCCCACTTGGATAATCCATCCATTTTCATTCGCTTCTAACCAGGCATTACAATTCATATGCTAGCTTTTATTCTCTCCACCATTTCTAACCAGATTGCAATGTTGGTTTCACTGACACCTAAAATTCTTGCTGTAGATATGTAAGGGATAATGTATAGCTACGAGGTCATTGTCGCAAAATAATTGACCGACACAGAGTTTAAAATACCGAGCCGCCTCGGCGAGGTGTTTTAAACGTCAGTGAAGGTCAATTATTTTGCGACAATGATCGAGTATAGCTCGGTTTACAGGTTGAAAAAACCCTCAGCTCGGAACTAGGCAGAATCTGCATATGGCTCGCTGATAACAAACTATCATTACACCTGGGCAAAACAGAGTCCATTCTCTTCGGTTCAAATAACAAACTCAGCAAGACCGACGGCTTCTCAGTTACAGTGGGTGACAATATTGTAACAAGGAAAGATGAAATTACCTACCTGGGTTCCATCCTAGAGGCTAATCTCTCCTGTGACAAAATGGCATCCAATGTAATAAAAAAAGTCAACCAACGAACTCGATTCTTGTACCGGATCTTCTCTCTGGTAAATAAGAATACCCTGAAGACTCTGGCAGGAGCACTCATTCAGGGGTACTACGACTATGCTTGCACCTCATGGTACCAAAGCACCTCAAAGGCGCTAAAAACAAAATTACAAACATCTCAAAACAAACTGGTCAGACTACTGCTTGACCTTACTCCTAGAACCCACCTCACCCCTGCCCACTTTGACAACCTAGGATGGCTTAGAGTAGACGACAGAGTACAGCAACTTGCAATGGGCCTGGTCTACAAGATACACTACACGACCAAGGTACCCATGTACATGTCAAAATACTTCCCAAAGGTCAGTGAATACCACGATCACAACACCAGAGGGAGCTCCACAAATCATGTTAAACCCAGATTCGGCTCAAATAAGGGACTAAACACGTTTCGCAATTATGCCACATCAATGTGGAACGCCCTACCCAAAGCTGTAAAGGAATGTGGATCACTACCCACTTTCAAAACCTCTCTCAAGGGACACCTACGGGAGACTGCAATTCAACACTGGCCCCTGTAAATATCCTAACCCAACCCCCTCCAATGTACAGTAATTTACCTAGTATGGTTTTGTCAATAGTCCAATGTACAATTTTGTTTGTTTGTACAGTGTCTCCCCCCCCCCCTCAATGTACAGTTTTGCTTGTTTATACAGTGTGCCCCCCCCCCCCCCCCAACCACCTCCAATGTAAATTACCCAGTATGGTTGTCAATATCCCAACGTACCCAACCCCCCCCACCCAACCTCCTCCAATGTACAGTTTCTACGTCAAATGTATATACTCCCTTTTCTTGACTCCTTCTGTATCACAAACAGTACTGTATTTGCAAATCTGGTATGTCATAAATGTATAGATGTAGCAGTACTGACTATCTGTATGTCATGTATGTCATATATGTCCTGATGAATTGAAAATGGGGGACCCTGATGTAAACAAGACGAAAGTCTTTCTCTGGTCTGCATCCCCTTAACAATTGTGTGTATTGAGCTGTACTGTATTGTACCCATTCTGCAATCTGTTAATAAAGTTTTCAATCAATCAATCAGCTATACATTATCCCGCTTATTACATGGCTAACTTACTAACAATATACCTAATTCATTTTACATCGACTCGCAACACTGGTTCTGGCTGCGTTCTGGCTCCGCTCGTCGCTCAGCCCCCTGTCATCGCCGGCAGCAGAACACCGGCAGTGTCTAATTGCACTGAAACAGTGTGTGTCAGTGGGGCTTGATTGCGAACAGCTGCGCACAGCGGTCATTATTGTCCCACAGCGGTCATTATTGTCTGATAATGACCGCTGTCGGGGGGCTATTGACCAATCACAAGCAAGCATTTCGGCGAATGTGAAAACGCCATGTAATAACTCTAGATAAATCACATCGAGATAGGTAATAACCCATACCTTCCGGCACATTTTATCCGGTTGAATCCATCGTGATGCTATCAACTTTTTAGCAGCTGTGAGACCGGATAAAACTAGTCTCTTTAGCTGTATAGGGGCTGCAAACTGAAAAAACATCATTAAACAGCAATACAGAGGGATGTACAGGTATGTTCAGAAATAAGAATTCTGATAATTGCTGGGTCACTTCTTCCCAGAATATTTTAACCGGTGGGCAATCCCAATACATGTGCATAAATGTACCCTCATCCCCATTTGAACATAAGGAACATAGAGAATCTTGTTTAAGTCCCATTCTGTTCAATCTTATAGGAGTCAGGTATGTCCTATGATTCATGAATATAATTAAGATTAATTTGTTGATGGTCTGGGTTGCGTGACGCAATTTGAACGTTTGCCCAGACTTCTTGCCAATCAAAATCTATTTCCAAGTCTGGTATATCCCTCCTCCAGACTGAGTCTAGGGGAAGGATTCCATACGAAGACGTTAGTAAGTGATGATAAAAATCAGATACGAAGCCTCTCGATGTCTCTCTTTCATAGAAGAATTTGTGATATCTGTGGTGCTCAATTGGTATCCTTAATGGGACTCCATGAGCCTTCAAACAATACAATAACTGTGCGTAAAAATAATATGTGGAACTGGTGAGGTTAAATTTGTTATGTATATCTTGATAGCTACAAAAAACCTGTTTGTTGAAAACATCTCCCAATGTGTGTATGCCCTGCTTTTCCCATTTGGGATATCTGATAGGTCGTTTTCCAATAAGGAGTGCATTGTTATTGAATAGAGGAGTATGGCTATGCCATTTATGTTGGTTAGAATATCTTTTTTGTGTTTCACGCCATATCCGGATCACATGTGTAATAAGGGGGCCAAATTTCAATTCGCATTGCTTAATTGATAACATGGTGTATACTATGTTCTGTTTCATTAGGGGCTCTGCTTGGCATCACTACTGCACTTCCTCGCGTACGTGCACGCGCACTGAATAAATTCCACAAATGTACCTTTAATACCAGTATTAGTCTGACCACACCCCTCATCAGCTTACCTTCATAAGCAGGTGTGTGGTCACCTGCTCTCCTCCTTCTCGCTTTCACCACAAGAAAGTGCCTCGGTAGTACCCCACTTGACGTGTTGTTAGTTGACGTGGAGAGACATTTTGTTTACAAGGAGGAGATACGTTGACATCATATCTTTATTTTCTCTCTCACTATTTTCGAGAAAATACGGCGATATTGTCTTCGTACTGGAGTGTCTAGAAGATGATGATCATTCTAAAAACCCTCCACCGGTTTTCGTATTGGGAGCACGCCGCTGCATGCTTCTCAACTGCAGTTCCTTGCTGTGTTTGTTGGGGTGAAACCTGTCAGGCCACAGCTGAACTGTCGGACATGCCGCTGTTGTGAGAAGCGGTGCGTTCCAGGTTGGGTGAGTAGTGTTTGCTGGCAGGCTCCACTTGTCTGTTAGTGCTATGGGGGCTACTTGACAATGTTTATGGAAACCGGCCCCAGGCTAGGGTCCTTTGTTCAGCCACCTAGGCGACAGAAGGCCTTGGTCTGAAGACCATTATAGTTTTAACTAGTGGGCCGCGACCATTAACACTGGTGATCCCTGTGTGTTTTGGACGAGTGGATTCTCTCTGTCACCGTGTTAAGGCCCCATCTTTCATATCCAAATGAGAGTATTCCTTCACGAGGGGATATGTGCATGGATGTGCGATAGCGGTAAAATCACCGTTGTGAAGCGGTGTTGACATCTTGTTTTCTCTTTTCTCTTAAAAAGTGAGGAGAGGTTCAGAACGGCGGCCTGTCTGGGTGAGTGTTATGTCATTGTTACAGGTTCAGTTGATAGCTGCTTAGCTTACGGTTAGCCAGTCAGCTGTTAACTGCTGCGTTAGCCTGCTGGGATCGCTGCATGGCCTGCTCAGGTTGGGCCTACTGTTAGCCAGTCAGCTGTTAGCTGCGGTGCTAGCATGTCGTGATCGCTAGGTAACATTAGCTTGCTGCTATAGGCCATGGCCTGGCGCGGGGTAGCTTAGCTTCTCGCGCGCCGCCGTGAGCTCGCTTCTGGTCGCGTGCGTCGTTAGCTCGGCGTCTCACGAGCAGGAGCAGTAGCACCCGAACGGTTGGAGCGGCCGTTAGCTTGATGCTATTCTGTTGAACGTGCTTTGATTTTAACATGTTTTACACTCTTGACTACGACGTCATCCTTGACAGGGGATGTTTCGTCGACCCTGCCCTGAGCCAGGACGGCAAGGTTGCATCAACAAAGGACTGTAGTGCGGGTTGGAGCGGCGACGCTGCCCAGTTCGAACAACACAGGAGCGGCTGTGTTCCTACGGTGTCTGTGACTGCACTTCGCTGATCTACGTTCCGGGTAGGAACAGGTTTGACCAGACCTTATAACACGTTTTCTGGTTTTACTTTTCTAAATGTATTGTGAATAACGATGTTTTTTCCCAAAACGTGTGTTGCTGCAATGCATTTGGGATACGGCGCGGGTTATGTGTGAGCTGTTTTTGTCCCTGGCAGTTAGCTTCTCCGTGCAAATCGGGATGTAATGATCTGGTTGTTGTGTGAGAAACATCATGGTGTTTATATGTACCGTGTACTCACAACTAAGGTAACTAACCTATGAAGCTATGCTTGGTGACAAGTGAGTAAAAGAATGTTCTTTTCTCAGCCTGTGATGACAATGAACAGTGTGTTCACATATTAACAGGTTTTCCTGTTTTAACTGGCCGTATTGAGGGTAAAATAAGAGGATTGTGTTTTTCCCCCCGGTTCCCTGGGGACTTTTTCATCCTCCTATCAGACATGTTTGTGCACTAATTGTGTCTTTTGTGTGGTAGGGATGCGATGTAACTCTTAGCTTGATTGCTGAGGTTGTGCTAAAACTGCTGGAGAAACTTTATTTTCCTAAAAGAAAAAATTGTTTGGTCGCTGTCGTGTGTGCTTAGCAAGGCCTGTGGCCGATACTAATCGAGAATTATGTATTCTCTCATTGTGAAAAACGGCGTTCCTCTGTAGAGTGTTTTTGCCATTTTTTTAGGTGATGATGGGTTGTGTGTGTCATGTGACCTACAACTGGGTTGGACTGGCCACAGAAGCACATGTGTATGTTGGACCGGGGCTCTTAGAGCCCTCTCTATTCTGTGTTTTTCCTTAGTAAAAATCAGATAGCAGGTTAGCTCATGCGCTGTGTGGAGCTGTCAAACGCTTCATAGAGCTGACTATGACTGTGTCATATTCTCTTTTTGTCATTACATCGTATCATGGGTGTGGGGTCGTAAAGGGGTGAACTGGTAACCTTTCCTCTCCCCCTTGTTTCTGTCGGTCAGGGGTACACCCCCTGTCCTTCAAGGTTCCCGTCACGTGGCGGTTCGGCACGTTACGGGGGGGGGGAGGGAGTTTCCTGGTCCCACGGCCTGGTATATTGGGCGTGTGCACCGCTGGAATTCCCCCGCCATAGAGTACGTCACCGTGCGCGTCTCTGTTGGTAGGACTTCCGTGTGCTGTTCAGGTCCATGTGATGGATCTGTTTCAGGGGGATGGTCAGGGCTCCTCCTCACCAAGCGCCTATTTGGGCCTTTTGTGAGTTCGGACTCCTTCTTCCGTGTGAGGGAGCCTCCATCAGAGTACAGAGCCTTCCTCCTCAGATTGTCAAAGTGAGTGGACCCTCTAGAAGGGTCCTATTCTATTGTATATGTATTCGATTCAATTCGATTATTGAGTGTGTATGGGTTCAGTGCCTCTTCCCCGGAGAGCCCTAAAACCAATTTTTTACATGGCTCAAGGTGCAATATATTCTTTTCAATCTGTACAGCTCGCGTGGGAAGTCTCTCTGGGGATCCCCGTCTCCTTCCTATGGGAGGGTGGTGGGATGTAAAAATGTGAATTTTTTTTACCCCGGCTGTGTAGACTGGGATACATACTGTTGATGCTTCCTTCTTTTCTATTCAAAAAGTTTTGGAGTTAGGGAGTGTCACACTGAGATGGGGGTTTTTCCTCTTCCGACGACCAAATCCCTCGACCTGGGTTGGTTTTTCGACGAATTCTCGTTCATGTCTGGGGGTTGATGATGGAATGGATCTGAACATATGTAGAGGGGTCTCACGCCCTTGGGGTGGGCCACCAGGCGCGGTTCGGCCGAACGTCTGGGTGGCGCCTTCTTTTTCATGTTGAGATCGACACGCATATCTGCCCTTTCTCCTGGAGTTGGCATGTCGGCGTGGTTAGGGCACGGGACTGGTTCTGGTCACGCTGGACCGGATCAGTTGAACCCGTTGTCCGCCGGGGATGCAGATCTGCTGTTCTGGTACCCTGAGGGACTTGGGCTTTTTTCAGGGGGAAAAATGCCAGGTCGGTCCGGGTGTCACAGGGTTAAGCGCTATGGAGACCCTGGTTGGGTACGTTTTTACTCAGCACTGTCGTAATGGCTTACGGCCATGCCAACCTGTACACGCTCGATCTCGTCGGATCTCGGCCGCTACACAGGTTGGTCCTGGTTAGTACTTGGTTGGGAGACCGCCTGGGAATACCAAGTACGGTGTGCTTAGGGGCTGGTTCTCCATTATTTTTCGCTCCTCTCTCACGCATGGCGAAGAGGGGCCTGTTGGGGGTGGTCTTTGACCTCCTCTGGTGACCCTGTGCTTCCCGTATCGCCAGGCCCGGTCTGAGGTAATGTTCGTCGACCCGTAGGCCTGGGTTAACCCTTTTTTGAAAACTGAGACACTTGTACTGCGGTATAGCCGGTGTATACCCGCAGGTGTGTTTTGGAGTTTTTTCTTGAGGGGTTATAGGAACAACCACCGCTTTGGGTAACACCAAGGTGGTTGATTCCCTGGTGTGTTGGAGCAGTGTCAACTCCCGGGTTACCCGGTTGAGGGTGCCCCTGCACGTTCATGACGTCTGCCAATCGTGTCAGCCTTCTCTGCCTCAACCCCTCTGGGTGGGGTTTTTTGAATGGAGGCTTGGTCATGCAACAACGCCAGCATACGCCCCTTCCGCCGGGGCAGCTGTGTTCAGCTGTCCCCTCTGGCGCCTGTCTCGTCCGCAGTCTCCAGGCTAGGGTTAACAGCCTGTTGCCTGGTTTTTCCCCGGTGCGCTGCCTGCTTCCGTTGGTTAACCTTTTTTGTGTGCTTACGGCCATGCTGTCTGCCTGTTCTGCAGGGTCAGTGTGCCAGGCGGTGTACTATTGGGGGGACAGGGCCCGCTCGGCTTACGGCCATACCGACCTGAACACGCCCGATCTCGTCCGATCTCGGAAGCTAAGCAGGTTCTGGCCTGGTTAGTACTTGGTTGGGATACCGCCTGGGAATACCAGGTGCAGTAACTGAGGGGCCTTTGTCCGAATACGCTGGCGATGTGGGGGGCGGGGCACTACGTGCCCACCTGGTGGGGTCTTGATGCTGGCATCATGGACTTCTCCGGGCCCCCATTCCAGGGAGTCCAGTCCTTTTGGTGGGTCTGGGTCTTCCTTCGCGCTCCGCTGCTACGGCCTTGCCACGGGGTTGGGTTTGCCCTTGACCCCGTGATTCTCCTCCGTTCATTCCCGGGTGGCATGCGGGTTGTGCGTGTGTGTAGTCGTGGGGTCAAGCCACGGTCTGCTCACCCTGTGCGTTGAGTTGCTTGAGTGCCTCTTCGCACGGTCGGGTCCGTCGCCTTCCCGTGAAGCCCCTAATAGGGGGGATACCCTCCATTAGGGGGGGTCGGGGGGGCTCGGCCCTCCCTGTTCTGATGGTTTTGGGGGGCTGTCAGCGGGGTGTATTTGTCAGCCAGCGGCTCCGCTTGGCCTCCCCTTGTGCAGTAGTGATGCCAAGCAGAGCCCCTAATGAAACAGAACGTTAGGTTATGACTATAACCAAGTTCTGTTAATTAGGGGTGACGCTTGGCATCAGACGGCCGCTGCAGCCCTTGACCTCACCTTGTGGTGAAAGCTTGGGAAGGAGGAGAGCAGGTGACCACACACCTGCTTATGAAGGTAAGCTGATGAGGGGTGTGGTCAGACTAATACTGGTATTAAAGGTACATTTGTGGAATTTATTCAGTGCGCATGCACGTACGCGAGGAAGTGCAGTAGTGATGCCAAGCGTCACCCCTAATTAACAGAACTTGGTTATAGTCATAACCTAACGTTATACACCTATGTGGTGCTACTATATTTTCTTCTAAGTTTCTCCAGGATACAGATGCTTGGGAGTCAAACCAGGTTGTCAGTGGTCTTAAAGAGTACGCTTTAAAATAGTGGTAAAAGTCTGGAAATGCTAAACCTCCGTCGGCTTTGTTTCTCTGTGCGGTGGATCTTTTTATTCGTGGAGGTTTGTTATTCCAAATAAATTTATATGCGATGGAGTGTAATTTTTTCCAGTAACCATCAGGAGGGGGTAACGGTAACATTGAGCTAATGAAGTTGATTCTAGGTAAAACATCCATCTTAACTATTGATACTCGTGCCTGTACTGAGTTTTTAAGTTTGGACCACCTGTCAAAGTCGTATTTGATCTTATCTTGGAATTTTGTGTAATTGTACTTAACCGTTTGGCTTATAGTAGGGAATACCTCAACTCCTAAACATCTGAAGTGTTTTACCATTGGTATTTTTTCTGGAAGGAGTATATTCTTTGCAGGGGCATTAAGTGGTAGGAAGGCCGACTTTGGCCAATTTATCCTAAATCCCGATAGATTACCAAAGTCATCAATCAACTTGAGAAGATGAGGCATTGAGGTGGTTGGGTTTTGCATGAACAATATTACGTTGTCCGCATATAAACTAATATGATGTTGTGTGCCCTTAATTGCGATTGGTTCTATGGATTGGGATTGTCTTATATATTGTGCTAAAGGCTCTAATAATAAAGCGAATAGTCCGGGACTAAGAGGGCAACCCTGTCTGGAAGCAGGGCCGCGGGAAGTCCGCGGGAAGTGGGGGTGCTGAGATATTGATCGTTTTTGATTACATTTTTATTTTATTTTATATAATTTTTTTTTTTTTATAAAATATATATTATATAATTATACTTGTAGTTGTATTGTCTGCGAGACATCGCCACCACGCAACAAGTCAAAATGCTCGCTATCTGCAAACAGCTCCACTGTCTGTGTGTATACTCTGCTTTGGTCAAATCACATTTAGCGTGGGGCCTGAGAGTGCTGAGGCTGACGTTCTGCAGATGGATACTATTGAGTCAGAGCGTTCAACAGGGTCTGAAAAGTGTTATGAGGGGGTGCTGAGATAAGTGATATAATAATAACGTCATAGGTTTACCACTCTGGTAAACCAACACTCTCGTTCACTAGAGACCGCGCTCTCACGCTCAGCTCTGCGGAGCGTGCGAGACAAACATGTAACATCACAGCCCAGCTTACCCCAACTGTTGCGCCCTCCCTCTGCAATTCGTTCCCTGCATACATGATCGCCGACATGCAAAAGGTCTTCGACCACCCTCCTGAGGGCTCGGATAGTTCTGCTGGCCTTGTTCACGCCAGGGAAACCGCAGATATATATTCCTTTACTGCGAATTCAGCATCCCAAAACCAAATGTATTTTTTTTACCAACGGATTTCCAGTTCCGCGGTGACGCTTCCAGGCCGCGTCTATTCGAATCCCAACTGGTTCATGCGTCGGCTACACGCTGCTTTAATAACATTGCATTATCGAGACAGCGCCCCTATGAGGATCTGGCAATGAATTCCAAGAGTAGGGTAAATCTGCAGTGCCGCTCCGCTCTGTGACATTGAGTAGCCTCGGTTACAATGGAATAAAGCCAAAACAACCTTGCAGTTGCAGTTACACTCCCCGCCAGCAGGGGGTGCTGCAGCCCCCGCCGCACCCCTAGTTGCCGCGTCCTTGTCTGGAAGAGTGCGATACCGGAAAGATTTCGGAGGTGATTATACCTGTTGTAATCATGGCCAATGGGTCTTTGTATAATACTTTTATCATATCAATGAATCCTTTTCCTAACCCCATCCTTTCTAGTACTGCCCATAAATAAGACCATTCCAACCTATCAAAGGCTTTCATCGCATCCAGGGACAGCATCGCTATAGGTGGGGTGTCATCCTTGCTGGCATCTAGCACATGTAATAACCATCTTATATTATCCGTGATCAAGCGGCCTCTTATGAAACCAGTCTGATCAGGATGAACTAAAGACGTCATATGCTTTTGAAGTCTGATGGCTAATACCTTGGAATACAGCTTGATATCGGTTCCGAGGAGGCTCAAGGGTCTATAACTACCGCAATCGGTGGGGTCTTTGTCCTTTTTAAGGAGGACTGTTATGAGTGCAATATTGTCGATCTTATGAAAATTCCCCTCCTTGATTGAGTATAAAATCATATTAAGTAATAGGGGTCCAATTACATCCCAGCATGAGAGGTACATTTCTGGTGGGATACCGTCCCTTCCAGGAGCCTTACCACTTTGCATTTCAGATATAGCCTCCCTAAGTTCATCTAGTGTGATGGGTGTTTCTAACTGTTTACCATCATCCTCTGATAGTTTAGGAAGGTTAATTTGATTAAGATACATGTCCATTTTGTTTTTATCGAAGGCCATTTCTGATTTGTACAAGTTGGAGTAAAACTTTTTGAATGTCTCGTTGATTTTTTTAGGGTCTGTAACAAGTCCTTGCTGTGCCTTAAAGGGGCTATGTACTGCTATTCCTAGCACTATTTGGGCAACTTTACACAATTCCTGTTAGTCTATTGAAGACATTTGTAAGGTTTATTTCAAAAAAATGCATTGTTTTATATTTCTAATCAAGTACTCAAAACCATCATTTTTCAGCCTCAAGAAATCAGGCTGTTATGGCCTGGCTCCGCCCATAAGCACTTTGAGTGACAGTGCCACACAGTCTGCACTGGTAGAGGGAGGGAGGGAGGGGGGGGAAGAGAGAGAGAGAGAGAGAGAGAGGAGAGAGAGAGATGAGAGAGAGAGAGAGAGAGAGAGAGAGAGAGAGAGAGAGAGAGAGAGAGAGAGAGAGAGAGAGAAAAAAGACAGGCCGTTATTGACAAGGCCCCCCTCTCTCCCTCACCTCCCTCCTCTTCCTTTCTCTCCCTCTCGTGATGAGTCCGTGCGGCAGAGAGAGAGAGAGAGAGAGGGAGGGGGAGGGAGAGAGAGAGAGAGAGAGAGGAATAAAAAAGACAGGCCGTTATTGACAAGGCCCCCTCTCTCCCTCCCTCCCTCTCTCTTCCTTTCTCTCCCTCTCGGCTCTCGGTGATGAGAGTCCGCGGCAGCTTGTGGTTTTTTTTTCTTTCTTTCTTTCAATCTCCCGTTTGCGGGTGTGTGGCGCGCGGCCAGAGAGAGAGAGAGAGAGAGAGAGAAAAAAAGACAGGCCGTTATTGACAAGGCCCCCCTCTCTCCCTCTCTCTTCCTTTCTCTCCCTCTCGTGATGAGTCCCCGTGGCAGAGAGAGAGAGAGAGAGAGAGAGAGAGAGAGAGAGAGAGAGAGAGAGAGAGAGAGAGAGAGGAGGGGGTGGGAGAGAGAGAGGAGAGAGAGAGAGAAGAGAGAGAGAGAGAGAGAGAGAGAGAGGAGAGAGAGAGAGAGAGAGAGAGAGGAGAGAGAGAGAAAAAAAAGACAGGCCGGTTATTGACAAGGCCCCCTCTCTCCCTCCCTCCCTCTCTCTTCCTTTCTCTCCCTCTCGGCTCTCGGTGATGAGAGTCCTCGGCAGCTTGTGTGTTTTTTTTTTTTCTTTCTTTCAATCTCCCGTTTGCGGGTGTGGCGCGCGGCCGGCAGGTACCCCCCCCCCCCCCCCCCCCCCCCAAGTGCTCTCTATCTCTCTCTCTCTCTCTCCCCATGCGTATGAGGAAATGGTTTCGCTGTGTACAGTCAGTCTAGGTAGAATGTGGGCGGGCATTAGCTACAACCACAGAGCCAATCACATCACTGTCTGCTACCCAGCGGCCGTATGACGTATATCGGCCGTTCAAATCAAAATGGCCTGATTTACTGGAGGAGGAAAGGGGCTGAGCTGAATCACAGCAATCCGCCAATATGGTATTTAGACACTAAAACACATTGATACGAATTCCTATTACTATAATACAATGCTAGAGACTGAAAAATGACATTTATAGTACATGTCACCTTTAATAGTAGGGATATCTGCTCATTTTGCGTTGGCTCGTATCTGCATAGCTAGTAGGTGACTTGGTTTAGAACCATGAAAGTAATACTGTTGTCTTGTGCTACGTATTTGAACTTCAGATTGTTGTTTTAAAATGGCATTAATCTCTTTTTTTAACACATTAATTTGAGATTCCAATCGAACAGAGTAGTTGTATTGTAAAGAGGAAAATAACGTAGAGTAAAGCGTTTCCAGCTCTGCCAGTTTTGAACAACGATTCTTGCGTAGTTTGGAGGCAAAGACCATAGTGAAATCCTTGATAAATCCCTTTACCGCCATCCATAATATTCTGGGGTCCTGTACCGATTGCGCATTCTCCAGCAGGAATTCAACAAGAGCTTCTTTAAATTGTGTATTGAATTCCTTGTTTTTCAGCAATATCGAGTTAAATCGTCATCTTGGGGCTCGGGATGACAGTATACCAAATGATCCTTTTAGGATTAAATAACAGTGATCTGATAGTGCATTGGGTACCATTTCCACGTCATAGTTATCAAATAGTCTAGGGGATGCGAAAACATAATCTATTCTGGAGAATGTATTGTGTCTTGCAGATCGACAAGAGTACTTTCGGGCCGTTGGGTTGAGTGATCGCCATAGGTCATTTACACCTGTATTCTTAGACCAATAATTTAGTGCATTAGATGAATTTTTCTGATCATTGGAAAAGCTCGGAACTAGGCAAAATCTGCATATGGCTCGCTGATAACAAACTATCATTACACATGGGCAAAACAGAGTCCATTCTCTTCGGTTCAAATAACAAACTCAGCAAGACCGACGGCTTCTCAGTTGCAGTGGGTGACAATATTGTCACAAGGAAAGACGAAATTACCTACCTGGGTTCCATCCTAGAGGCAAATCTTTCCTGTGACAAAATGGCATCCAATGTAATAAAAAAAGTCAACCAACGAACTAGATTCTTGTACCGGATCTCCTCTCTCTGGTAAACAAGAATACCCTGAAGACTCTGGCAGGAGCACTCATTCAAGGGTACTACGACTATGCGTGCAACTCATGGTACCAAAGCACCTCAAAGGCGCTTAAAACAAAATTACAAACATCACAAAACAAACTGGTCAGACTACTACTTGACCTTACCCCCAGAACCCACCTCACCCCTGCCCACTTTGACAACCTAGGATGGCTTAGAGTAGACGACAGAGTACAGCAACTTGCAATGGGCCTGGTCTACAAGATACACTATACGACTAAGGTACCCATGTACATGTCAAAATACTTCCCAAAGGTCAGTGAATACCACAACCACTACACCAGAGGAAGCTCAACAAATCATGTTGAATGAATGAAAACTTTATTTAACAGATTGCAGAATGGGTACAATACAGTACGGCTCAATACATACAATTGTTAAGGGGATGCAGACCTGAGAAAGACGTTTGTCTTGTTTCCATCAGGGTCCCCCATTTTCAATTCATTTAAACCCAGATTCGGCTCAAACAAGGGACTAAATACGTTCCGCAATTATGCCACATCAATGTGGAACGCCCTACCCAAAGCTGTAAAAGAATGTGAATCCCTACCCACATTCAAAACCGCTCTTAAAGAGCACCTACGGGAGGCTGCAATTCGAAACTGGCCACCATAAATGCCCAAAACCCCCACCACCTCCTAATAGACAGTCTCCTCCCCACCGCATGTATATATTCCCTCCCCGCCGTATGTATATTTTTCTCCCACCCACCCACCCCCTCCTAATGTACAGTCCCCTCCCCATCATATGTATATACTCTGTCAGGATCTAGGGGTAACAGTACTGTATATTTGAATACCGTTTGTCACAAATGTATCAGTACTAAATACCTATATGTCCCTATGCCATAAATGTCATGCATGTTGTGTATGTCATAAATGTCTATATGAATTGAAAATGGGGGACCCTGATGGAAACAAGACAAACGTCTTTCTCAGGTCTGCATCCCCTTAACAATTGTGTGTATTGAGCCGTACTGTATTGTACCCATTCTGCAATCTGTTAAATAAAGTTTTCATTCATTCATTTCATGTGATAAGATTTATCCATCCCGGGATCCCAAATGGCATTAAAATCCGTGCCAATTATAAATGAGTATTCAGGAAAGTTTAACATTGTTCTGGTAAGTGTAGCATAGAAGTTAGCCTCGTAAAGATTTGGGGCATATGCCGCTACCAACGCTATTTTCCTGTTACTGAATACAATTTTAGCTATGGTTATCCGACCATCTGTATCAGACCATACGTCCTGCAATTCAATATTCAACTTCCGTTATGCGACTATAGCAACTCCACGGGATCTCGTTCCAAAGGAAGAGTGGCTAATGTTATGATATATGTTGTCCGCTAGCATTACTTTGTCTTCCACTAAAAGGTGCGTTTCGCTTAGAAGAGCCACGTCAACCGGTTTGTTTTTCATCAGTGTGAGCACGCTTTTGCGTTTGTTGTTTATTTATTCCCCCAGTATTCCAAATCATTATATTCAAACTAGCCATAATCTATGCAGGTTGTTGTGTACTTGTTAGTAATGCGTCTGGAGTACGAATTCACAATGGATACATATCCAATTATTGAGGTCCCGTTGAGAGCCGAGCTTAAAAACATACATATAAATAAACCCCTAAACCCCCCTCCCTCAAAGAGCCGTACAAGGTAAAAAAAATTCTATTTTGAAGCCACAAAATATTATTTTGAGGCCCAACATTTATTAATTTGAGGTAACTGAATACATTTTGAGTTAACAAAATACTATTTTGAGGCCACAACATATTTTTTTAATTTTGCGTGGCAGCAATAAGCCTTTGTAGCAAGCAGATTAGCTGGGCTAGCTAGCTAACATTAGCTGAACTGACATTAGCTTGATATCTAACTAGCGAATAGCATCAGCTAGCTAACATTAGCTAATGTTCTTTGACACGATTATTACACCCAGGCATGTGTTGCTGATTGGCTGACTGGCTGCACTGTGTTTTAATGACGCCACGTGCACGCGAGCTCCCGGGCATTAATTTTCCCTCGCGTTTGCACAGACTAAAGACAATGCCTAATTGCCTCTACGAATGGAATGTAACACATTTCACTCACAAGTTTTGTGTGAATGTATCTGAGAACGTATTTGAACACACTTGACGACCTGAGCTATTGTTATGCAAGGTAGCCAGGTGGGTACTTAGCGAGTTGGCGCATCAGTCGAGTGCAGCGCATTCCTCAGGTTTGGTGTGAACAATGGTCTGACTCAGGCAGAGCACCGTTCACACCAAACCTGTGAATGTGATTGCCATGAATTGTTATGCAGGTAGCCAGGTACAGTTGAGTGCAGCGCGTTCTTGCGTGCACGCACATCCGTGCATGTGCGTGCACGCGCTTCTGCTCACAAAAGCTTGGTTGCCCGGTGTGCAACCTTGTCCCATGAGCAATGCACCTCTGATTACACCAACACCATGGAACTAATGACCAATTTGACAATGTGCTCCGTCAGAATAGTCAGTAATTTTATATAGTGCTAGCTAACGTTTCAACATACTTGTCTTGTTGCCCCCCTAAAAAGGGTCTAGAACCACCACTGAACTATAAGTAAAGTCGACATACCTGTGTTGTGAAGCTAGGCTGCCACCTAGCAGTGAGTGCAACACTCAGAAGCGGGTGAACCGAGATACAATTACCTTATGTGCCATTAGGAAACAAATAAACAATACTTAATTCATAATGTAATAAAATAAATAATAATACACAGTGTATGGATATAAAAGACTTTAATTTCTCAACACATGAACAACAAGACAAGTTCACCTGCAACAATAATGGGAATCACTGTACATGAGGAAATTCTCTTTAATATTATTATAGCTATATTTTACATTGTACAAGTCTACTTTCATAGACTAATAAATAATGGTAGGTATTTTCCCTTTAGGGTGTTGGAAGATGCTGAGCACCTCGAGTATGAAGCACCATTATGCAGAGGAAAATGTCCAGCCGTTGAAGAGTGTGGCGAGTCTCTAACTCCTTAACATGTGCAGAAACACGTCTTTTAATGTTTATACTTAAAATAGCAACGTAGAACTTGTAGTGGAATATATTATCATGTCATTATAGATCTGGGCTGTGTAATGGGAAATATTAAAGGACAAAACGATGAGCCGTTTACAAATCATTCTGAGTCATTATTAGTAATAGAAAAGTTTATTTCACCGTGGCCACAATGAAAGGACAGTTTACAGACAGATACATCATGTTCACACATAATCGTCTGGCCGTAAAATGACCAAGAGCTCTGGTCAGATGTAAATTAAATACACAGTTGTCAGACGTAACATAATACATCAGATATGATGATGAAAACAAACAAAAATTATTCCCAGTCACGGGAAGCAACAACAATCTTGCTATGGCTGGGGAGATGTTGGTATCTTGGAGTCTCTTAAAGAGACACACACATTACATAGCTGGTCAGAGTGAACCAGTCAAGCCGCCTATAATGACATGATAATATATTCCACGATAGTTGAGATATCATTTTATCATTTTACAGCTTGACTTGTTCAGTGTGACCAGCTAGTGTAATGTGTGTGTGTCTCTTTAAGAGACTCCAAGTTACCAAAGTTATCTCCCCAGCCAGCCAAAGCAAGGTTATTATTACTTCCCGTAACTGGGAACCATTTTTATTTACTTTCATCATTTACTTTCATATCTGTTCTAATGTTACGTCTTGCAAGTGTGTATAAACTATGTTCTGCCCAGACCTCCTGGTCACTTTATGGCCAGACGCTTATGTGTGAACATGATGCATCTGTCTGTAAACTGTCCTTTCATTGTGGCCACGGTGAAATAAACGTTTCTATTATTAATAATGACTCAGCATGATTTATAAAACGACTCATCGTTTTGTCCTTTTAATATTTCCCATTACAAACTCCATCCAATTGTGAGAAAGCAAGAGGTCCCCGACGTTGTTAACGGTCCCGATTCGCACCGGGTTAATAAGAATCAGTGGTACTGATGTTTTGTCAGACGCGCCATGATAACTGTAAAGCTAGAGTAAAATAAATTCTTGTCAATGGTATCTAGGTGTAAAAAACAAACAAAAACCGATTGCAATAAAATAAAACGCTAGTCCAGATTCTATGAATCTGGAGAAAGGACTGGTTTAAAAAAGGTCAAGTTTACCAGAGCATAGTGGATGTCTGAATGTGGTTGTGGGTGAATTCATTCTGAAGTCTGATGGAAATCAGGAAGAACAATCCAGCATGTAAACAAATGGTTGCCTCTCTCAAAAGAATGCTAATAAGTTAATGATGAACTTAAAAAAAAAGTCAACAACAGCACTGAACGACTACACGTCAGATCATGTGTTTGGAGACCAGAGATGTTGTTGGAAGGGTAATTGATCACACAGCTCCTGTGGTTTCAATGAAAATACCTTTGGGGGAAAAAATAAATATGAACGCTTTAACAAAGAACTTCACAAGTTCATGATTGTGTGGATAATTCATTGTGTTCCAAAATAAAATAAAAACTCCCACTTCTAAAGTCTAGGAAATTGTTCATGACTGTTTTTGGCAGCTTGTAACCCCAAAACTCCCTCTGAGAATATTTTTTTATTTTTTATTTCTTTTAAACTCTTACCAGACGCCGCAGACTTGTGCGGTTTCCTTGTTCATCCCTCATTCCTCTGAGAAAGGTATTTCAGGTCTGTGTGTGTGTACAAGTACGGAATTAATGTGCGTGAGTCTTGTTCATGAGCATCCAGGCTGGTAGAGGGGCCGGGCTACATGCAGGGTCAGTCCTTAGTGCTGGGGTTTGGTTTTGGAGAGAGAGGGGAGAGGGAGGGGGGGTGGTATATATATATATACACCACCGGCGAGATCAGGGTTTGGTGATGTGAACTTCACTCGCCCCGCTGCCATTGGTGGTCGTGGTGATGATGTACTGTGTGGTGGCCTGCTGATTGGCGGCCGGCTGCTGCTCCAGGTGCTCCGTGTGGCCCGGAGCCGTGCTCTGAGAGACAGCCACCTGCTTGGCCTCCAGCTCAGCCTGGCCTCCGTCGGAGATGACGTAGTGGGTCTGTGGAGGAGGAGAGAACCGTGACGGAGGTGTTAGGACGCATGTTTAAACAGTAGAGCTTCAGCTTTAGCCTAAGTACAAGGTGACGAGGCGTGTAGGAGAAGACATGAGTCCACAATATATGAACAATGAACATTGAGTGCCACAGAACACTGAACTATCCACACACAAGCACACATGAACACACACACGACACGCTCGCTGTGCACGCTCACACACTAGCAGCCACTTTAACACTTTAACATGAGCGAGCACACACTCATGCCGCACACACGCACACTTATGGCCAAAAGGAAAGGCTACTTTAAATTAGTATAACAACAGGAACAGTGTATTGCACTACCAAAGCTACCTAGCATGTCCTATATGCTCTGTAAATAACTATGTACAGATACCGAGATGTCACACCATGTTACCTGTTAATTGCACAATGTTTTTTTTTTATTGGATTCTATTATATGTTGTACCACTGTATTGCACATCGTTGCGGGCAAGACCACCCGCATTTCATTGTATACTTGTATGCCGTGACAATTAAAACTCTTGACTTGACTTGACTTGACTTTATATTTATATATATATTTTTTAAATATATAAACGCACGGTGGCGTAGTGGTAACACTGTCGCCTCACAGCAAGAAGGTCCAGGGTTCGATTCCCGCTTGGGGACCAGGTTTCCGCGATGCCAGGTACCCAGGTAGGTGATCTCCCGGGCCTTTCTGTGTGGAGTTTGCATGTTCTAACCCCCCCCCCCCGATAAGAGAAACCCAATGGAAAAACATGCACAACAACAGATCGCTAACGCTGTCGCGTCCGGGACGAAGACGGGCAGGAGCACTTGGATGGTCCCCGGGCGTGGTTCACGCCACAGCCCTCGTCTGCTCCCGGCTGCCCTTGGGGGGGGGAAGGACGACGGGATGGGTTAAGCGCAGAGGAGTATCGCATCGGCAATCCTAAAAAACAATGCATGCGTGTGTGTTCCGGTGTGTGTGTTAAAAAAAACAGAACCACTGTGTGTGCCACTAAAACATTGAGTGTCGTTGCATGCCGAATAAAGACCGCTGCGACAGGTCCTGCATTATTATATATATAATTATTATTTATTATTCATGTTTTTATATCCAGAGTTAATTATATTGTTTACACTGTTTCTCATTTTTATGTTCAGATCTATTTTATTGCCTATATTTATGTCTTTCTACTATTACTGTAACTGAGGGGTTACAAAACCCTGACTGTATTAAAGATTGTGATATATTAAACCACTGCTAGTTATGTACTTTAATTACTGGCCAAACAGTACATCAAATATTGATGGTGAACACTCACAAGAACACGGCATTGACACAGAAATACTATTGGAGGGTAATTTATTATTATTAGGCAACGTTAGGTTACAGAATGAGAATTAGGGTCGCGCTTGTATGGCGAAGAATATACGTAAAGTCAGTCAAGAGCATAAGTCACTAAGAATAGCAGGAATACTATGATGGGTCTAAGCTGACGCCACCTGTTGTATAGTAGCAATTATATAGGGCAACAACGGTACCAACTGGAGACAATGGGTAGAGGAATGTTCGGGTACTCCGTCTGAGTCAACGAGGAATAAAGAGGCTCCAGGTACAGGAGTCGGTGCTTGTACTCCCTTGATCCGCAGACAAAAGCAATAGTTGTAATCCAAGATGCTCGACAGCATTGACGACAGCTAGCCAGCCCCTTCCACGAGGCAGGCCCGAGTGGTAATCCTCACGAGGTTAAATCCCAAATGATAGTGGAAATCAACGGTGCTCTTCTCCGGTGGTCATGTCCCAAATCAATATAATCCAACCAGGAATGGTTCTGCAATCGCCAACGCCGATTCTCCTGTGCACTATACTTCACATTAAACTAGGTCGAACTTGACGTTACTTCACTAAACTCTGACACTTTTACTATTCTATTCGCACATGTTCTAAACGCACGGTTGCTCACTTCAATGTTACCGAACTTGTCACACTGCTGCTTTAGACGAACTGAATGAACGAAGCGACGCTGTTTACACCTGCGCCGTATTTATACTTAAGTGGCAATCTAGTACCAAACCTCAGTTCTTGTCTGGTATCACTACACTGCCTCTGGGCATGTTCTGACATGCCTGAAACTCGCCCATTGCACCTGTCTGAGTGCGAGACTGCCTGGAGCCTTCGTCAGGGGGCATTATTCATAGGGAAAGTGAATGTTACTATGATTACGCAGGCTTAAAGGGATATACCGTGTATATATAAATAATATACAAAGTATATAAAACAATAAATGCAGATTCTCAACTTTAATCTGGCCCTTCACAACAATTACCCTGCCCCATGCTGCTATGACGCCCACATTTACCCAAGGGTATCAATAAAGGAATATCTTATCCGGCACATTTTACAGCTTTCACTCACCGTCTTGACATGACCACTGTTAATTCCAGAGCCTGGTGTGCTGGTCTCCGCGATCACATACTGAGTGTGTGGGAGAGCCATCATCTGGATCTCTGACGCTGGAGGAATGACAGGTCAACAGGCAAGTCAATCGAATAGCAATAATAATATTCCCATATACACACGCTGGCTGTTAGGTAGGGATGCACCGAATGGGAAATTCTTGGCCGAAACCGATACCGAAAATAGGAAACAGTTGGCCGAAAACCGAAAGCCGAAAGGCCGAAAATGATTCATAGAATAGAATTTTTTTTTACCAATGTTGTTCAGCTACCCGATTATCGAAAAATATATGATTATGGCAAAACTTAACTTAAATAATAAATAATCACTATTATGGGTCTTTTTGTATCACAAACAGTACTGTATTTGCAAATCTGGTATGTCATAAATGTATAGATGTAGCAGTACTGTCTATCTGTATGTCATGTATGTCATATATGTCCTGATGAATTGAAAATGGGGGACCCTGATGTAAACAAGACGAAAGTCTTTCTCTGGTCTGCATCCCCTTAACAATTGTGTGTATTGAGCTGTACTGTATTGTACCCATTCTGCAATCTGTTAATAAAGTTTTCAATCAATCAATCAGAGAGAGAAAAAGAGAGAGAGAGAGAGAGGCGGACATCTGTGCTCTACTGAGCGCACCTTTCTAGTCCCCAGATGACTTTGGCACAGTAGACGCGCGACAGACAGCGTCAATGTGAGAAACACAATCCCTCCCCCTCTCGCTCTGAATAATATGCATATTAGATCACTCAGTGATTAACCGCAACGGGCATATAGTAAATAAGGATAAATTATGTTAAAGACGCATTTATTGGACTCGTTGCGCGCAGAGTTTACATAGAAACAGCGCGACTCCCGAGGAGATGCATTGCTCCCGAGTCCCAAGAGGAGGACGCAGGACTGAAGAGCTCACAGCGCGCATGTAATGAATCCGCGTTTTGATGACATCATCACAACAACACGCGTTAGGTTACAGGTTGCTTCTGTTTCGGTGAAAAAACTCTTTCGGCCGAAAGCCGAAAGGCCATTTTTGGCCATTTTCGGCCGAAAACTTTCGGTGGCCGAATTTTCGGTGCATCCCTACTGTTAGGGCTACTGTTATAGCAGAGAAATATCAGATAATATTAGTATTTTACCTGCATGTCATTATCGGCAAAAGTACCACAGATAACATTGTTCTTATTATCAGTATGAGATCGATGTGAGACAGAAATCATTTTCTCATTTGTTTGATGATAAAGCAATAAGGTTTTGGTCAAACCAAAATGACCTTTTATTCAGATATTTGCAGAGCTTTCCCAAATTATAAAATGAGGGACATTTGCAGGCAAATGTCTATTTTTCATACTATTAGCAGATGCAGTATATCGGTTATCAAAAATGTATACACTCAAAATCGTTTGAGTGCAAAGGGAACTATCTCCTGTGGGTCTAGCCCTGGAGAGAGTGTGTGGAGGGAACTATCTCCTGTGGGTCTAGCCCTGGTGAGAGCGTGTGGAGGGAACTATCTCCTGTGGGTCTAGCCCTGGAGAGAGCGTGTGGAGGGAACTATCTCCTGTGGGTCTAGCCCTGGAGAAAGCGTGTGGAGGGAACTATCTCCTGTGGGTCTAGCCCTGGAGTGTGTGTGGAGGGAACTATCTCCTGTGGGTCTAGCCCTGGAGAGAGCGTGTGGAGTGTGGAGGGAACTATCTCCTGTGGGTCTAGCCCTGGAGAGAGCGTGTGGAGGGAACTATCTCCTGTGGGTCTAGCCCTGGAGAGAGTGTGTGGAGGGAACTATCTCCTGTGGGTCTAGCCCTGGAGAGAGTGTGTGGAGGGAACTATCTCCTGTGGGTCTAGCCCTGGAGAGAGTGTGTGGGGGGAACTATCTCCTGTGGGTCTAGCCCTGGAGAGAGCGTGTAGAGTGTGGAGGGAACTATCTCCTGTGGGTCTAGCCCTGGAGAGAGCGTGTGGAGGGAACTATCTCCTGTGGGTCTAGCCCTGGAGTGTGTGTGGAGGGAACTATCTCCTGTGGGTCTAGCCCTGGAGAGAGCGTGTGGAGGGAACTATCTCCTGTGGGTCTAGCCCTGGAGTGTGTGTGGAGGGAACTATCTCCTGTGGGTCTAGCCCTGGAGAGAGCGTGTGGAGTGTGGAGGGAACTATCTCCTGTGGGTCTAGCCCTGGAGAGAGCGTGTGGAGGGAACTATCTCCTGTGGGTCTAGCCCTGGAGAGAGTGTGTGGAGGGAACTATCTCCTGTGGGTCTAGCCCTGGAGAGAGTGTGTGGAGGGAACTATCTCCTGTGGGTCTAGCCCTGGAGAGAGCGTGTGGAGGGAACTATCTCCTGTGGGTCTAGCCCTGGAGAAAGCGTGTGGAGGGAACTATCTCCTGTGGGTCTAGCCCTGGAGAGAGCGTGTGGAGGGAACCATCTTCTGTGGGTCTAGCCCTGGAGAGAGCGTGTGGAGGGAACTCACGGTAGCCTCGGTAGTTCCAGTTGCCAGGGATGTAGGCGTGCTGCACAGTGCCCTGCTGGGGGGTGGAGGGCGTCTGAAGGGTGTGGCTCTGAGCCAGTGTCACTGGGGTCAGCTGGGTGGGGCTAAGCTCCTGGGCCTGCTGGGAGGAGGGGCTTAGAGGCTGGCCAGTGACCTTAAGAGAGAAGAGTTGATAGACGATGTTCAACAAGTATGCACATACATTCCTGGGATTCCTTGGAAATCATCATCAACTTGCAGGGAAAAAAAGCATGCTGCTTAAAAGGACCAATCCAAGTATAAACTAATGGGTAACCCCACCACCAATTCTTATATTGTGTATATTCTAATTTACATTAACACTTTCAGTGTCCACGACGTGATATGATGTTTTATCAGCCCAATGCCTGAATGCCCACGACGACAATTATCGTTTTATTTTTTTATTAGCGATCTGAATTCATATTTCATCAACGAGTCTCCCGTTGGTACACCAGCCCCCATCAGCAGCTCAGAATGGAAAAAAGCGCCCCCTATCGTCTATCCCTGAGTAACTGCACGTCAGTCGCTTAGACTGACCTGGGAACAGTGATATGTAGAGGCGGGGCCAGCTGGCTCCCTGAGCTGGCAAGCCGTCTGATGAACATGGAAGTGATCGCGGGACGGGAATCAGCCTGGAATATATATTCACAGTAGCCAATCGATAGTAGACAGTAGTGATCGATTTTTGGAATGGCGATCAGGAATTGGAATGATCTTTTTGGAGAACATCTGATCTGAGGTAAGGAATCTATTTTACCAGTCTTGGGATAATCAGAGTTGTATTCGCTGAGATCTCAGCGTTTGCCCTATGTGTGTGTGTGTGTGTGCGCGATCGCTTTGAGGAAATCAGAGAATCAATTTTCAGCTTGCGGCCCCAGCGTGCATACGTACACATATACTATCGATAATCTAGCGTTTATTTGAAAACGATTCATAAATAGGCCGAAAAATTACAACGTTTTTGTGTATTCTAGAATATTCCAGTAAACGTCTTTTATCATGGAACATTTATATTTTCCTTGAAAACGAGGGCTTTTCAAAATGCTATAAAACTAAAATGAACCGATAAAAAAACAATCCGCTTCGACAATGTTGACTGGAAAACGAGTCATTGATAAGCGACGGGCAGATTAGACACATAGCCATAATTTAAAACATATATTAGGCGTTATTAACGCTAACATTGAAGTGGATGGTGGGCATTCAACCGGTAAATCAAGATTAAGCTTGGGCTCTGAAAGTGTTAAGAAAGTTGTAAAAAGCTCATTTGCAAATCAAGCTTTTTCAAGAATCTATGTGAATGCACCACCTGCACATATGTATATGGTAAAAAATAAACCCTAATTGTGGCTTTAAGTGTGTACACTAGATAGTACCTGGTTAGGGACCTGCCCAGAGCCTGTAGAATCAGTGACCTGGATGTGCTGCACCTGGATGGACTGGCTGTAGCCATGGGGGTCATGCAGCTGACTCACATCCACCGTAGGGTGCTGGGAATGTGGGGAGGCCTGTCGACCAGAGAGAGAGAGAAAGGGAGACCCAGACACAAAAATAGAGAGACAGAGAGAGAAACAGACAGAGAGAGAGAAACACAGACACAGAGAGAGAGAGCCACAGACACAGAGAGAGAGACCCAGACAGAGGAGAGATAGAGAAAGAGAGACCCAGACAGAGGGGGGGGGGGGAGAGAGAGAGAGAGAGAGAGAGAGAGAGAGAGAGAGACAGACACAGACAGAGAGTTTACACACAGTATTTTACATACCGGTAATCCTATCCTTGATATAAGCCCAACATGGGTTTCTACCTCACCTGCACACACACATACAGTATATATATATATATATATTGTTTCCTTTACATAATTTTTACTGCTACTCTGGGTTTTACTTGTAATAATAAAATAAAAATAAATAATAAAAATAAATAATAAACTACAACAGTATCTGCTAATAGCCGCTCTGCTAATAGCCGCTCTCCATCTTCACAGCTAACACCCCGGAGGAGGGTTCTTACCGGGGCCACCTGGACCACCTGGAGCTGAATGTGTTGAGGCTGATTCAGGCCGCCCCCGGCCTGGGAGACAGGGATGTACTGGATCCTCTGGTAGTCCCCCTGGGCTGTACGGTAGTCTGTGGTCAGCGTCTGAGAGAGCTCCGTCATGGCCTGGGTCAACAGGTCTGTGGTCTACAAGGAGAGAGATAATAGAATGAGGAACGTCTGTGTTTTCATCCAGGGAAAACATTTGCTCATACTCTCGCAGTATTATTGTGTGTGATATGAAGTTTCTTGGCAAATCATGGAAATGTTTCAAACGTTTAAAAAGGGGAATTTCACCCGTTTTAATCATTCACAAGTTATTCCTAAAAGAGATAGTGAATATTTGTAACCATGTGCCACTGTCTCCTGAAGCTCTAGATATCACAGAGAGACCCCTTGAGTGATGTCAGCTGGATGCGAGATCTGCAGCTGCTCTGTAGACGGGGGCTCTGACTCAGAGGAGTTCTCGCCCAAATGAGGGTCATATTTCAGTATCGATAACGGGTCTGAACCAGAACCAGAGCTCACGCAAACATTTATGGCCTCATAGAGTCATTGCCTATGCACACTGAGCAGCCCCAAATCTGACATCCAAGTGACATCGCACATTTAAGGGCGCGTTCACACCTACCCTGTTTGGTCCACTTTAAGTGGACCATGGTCCCTTTAGATCAATAGTCCGTTTGGTTTGTACAGGTCTGAACGCAAACCGAACTATAATGAGGACCAAACAACCGAACCATGGTCCTCTTGAAAAGTTGGGACTCGGTTCGTTTCAAAGTGGACCATGGTTCGTTTGCTGTTGGTGTGAACGCAAAACGAACTTTATATAGTATCTAATCTAGAGCAAATGAGTGACAGGTGCCTAGTGGCGGCGGTCGCGCGACCCAACTTGACAGCGCCAAGTGACAGCTTGCGCGCGACCCAACTCAAATGAATGACAGGCGCGCGGACAGTCTCTCTCTTCCTCTCTCTGTCTCTCTAGACTGGCGTCTCTCTCTCTCTCTCTATATCTCTACTCAACTTGCGCCACGCTCGTAATGACAGTATCTCTCTGCTTTATCACAAGAGACGCTGTTGGCAACTGTTTACGTTTGTGAGTGCTAGTCCAATAGATGAACGACTTGGCGACAGCATGTCCTTTGTTTACTAATTAGATCCGCACCAAACAGGGTAGTGTGAACGTAGACCAAAATCAAACAATGTATCATTTTCACATTTGGTCCACTATCCCCGGACTTTCAGGTGTGAACACACCCTAAGGGTCCTCTATTTGATTTCATGCTTAAAAAGGAACACGCCAACATTATGGGAAATGTGCTTACCGTCTTCTCCAGAGTCAGACAAGAAGACAGACGGATAGCTTAGCACAAATGAACGGACCACTAGCCTAGCTTAAAACACCAGGAGAGGTGTTTTTTGGCCAACAGCTAGGCTAGCTGGTCTGTATCCATTTACATTTAGTCATTTAGCTGACGCTTTTATCCAAAGCGACTTACAAGTTCTGTACGACAAGTCAGCAGGAAGGGCACAACTCTATCAGCTGAGTAACAATGTTCATCAAACAGTGTTGAAACTTGGGCGCTGCAGTATCTGCTTCCATTCAATTGTGCTAAGCTAGGCTAGCTTGCGGCAGGATAGCTTTCTACTGAATGAACAGAAAGGAAATCGGTATACATCTTCTTGTCTGACTCCAGAGAAGATGGTAAGCATATTTCCCATAATATTGTTCCTTTAAAAAAAGGAGAGAATGACGCATGTCCACAAATATTAACTCTGTCCTAGGGCACAGGACTAACCGATGTGAACTCTTCAGTCCCTTTTAAGATGAAACGTGGACAAATGATTTGTTTGTGTACAACAAGAGTGTATTCTTACCACCACAGTGTCGCCGGACGTCCCGTCAGCGCTGATGACAGCAGGAACGCTGCTGATAACAGCGGTGGTCAGAGGGGCGTGGATGACGTTGGCCAGCTGGGCATACTCTGGGTGCTTCTTCCTAATGTGCTGCACCATCTTGGTCTAAGGAGACACACGGCACACAAAACAGTTTGAATGATTCATTATGTTCACAAGTTGCAAAAAGGTTCAGGGACATGAACACAGTGACTGGATTCAGAGCTGCAGGGGCCCCTTAACCACATAACCTTCACCGGGACGTATATGTGCTCACGAGCACTTGCGCGCAAGTCACGGCACTTTGCGAGCGTCTAGCCGCGGCTCGGGGCTGCATTTCTTTAATCAAATTTGGACCTGTACTACATAAGACTTCAGGCTATGGAACCACAGTGTTTTCCAGCTCATACCTCTATGCTGGAATATGGAATATTGCAACCACTAAAGAAAATTGTGAGTACACAAGTTGTGTTCAACTCAAGTTCAGACCTCTGGTACTCTATTTCATTAGCACTAAGTGATTTTCCTTTTTTGCATTAGTAACTTCAGAATGTTATCTTTCAAAAGAGACAAGGCTCATGCATGTGCTATAAGTATAAAGTACTATAAAACTAAGCTTTGCAAAAAAAAAGTATGCAGTCCTCAAGTTCAAGTAAAGAAAATTGCCACTTTTCTGGGTGCCTGTTAACACATTGGGCGCCGGGGGTTGTGCCCATCATTGTACCCAGTCTGCCACCGTTGAAAGCCTATGGAGATGTTTACCTTCTTTGCAGGGCTATAACTTTTTAAATTGTATTGCTATATTGACATTACTATGGCCCATTCAACATCGATTATCTATCGTTCAGGATGTGGGAACGTTATATTTTTTCATTCATACTACCGTCTGAATATAAGTATGTATTTTTTTGTGATACATTTTTTTTTAAACATGAAACAACACAGTTCACAACATAACAATAACACAATACATACAATAATAATACATAAAAAGACACCAAAAACATCGACTCAGCACTACAATGAGTGACTAGACAATAAATAAAACAGATTGTACGATTAACACCCTAAGCCCCCTCCCTCACCACCCATCACAGCCACGATCCCCAACCCTCGAGAGCCCCAAGTCCAGTACCCCGGCGAGCAAGAGCATCATGCCTCTTTAACACCCCGACCCGCCGAGGGCCCGAACCAAGGGCCTCCCCCCACCCCTTGCCTGTGACACTCCGACACAATCAAAAGGGGCCCAGAACACAAACATAATGGGTTTCCTGAACCCCCTCCATCTACAGGCCCGGCAGCCGCGAACCCCGACCCCGGGGGATCCGCAGGCCGGTGCCCCCACGAGCCAAAGCATCACGCCTCTTTAATGCCTCGACCCGCAGAGACCCCGAACCACAGCCCCCCCCAGTCCGAGCCCACAACCACCAGACCCACATCTAAAGGGGGCCCAGAACATATACATAATTAAAAATACAATAGAAAAGAAAAAGAAAAAACAAGTGGACAATGGTCTTCGCTCGCTCTTCACCCCCCCCCCACACTCACCCCAGGACCTCAACGTGAGTTAAATACATAATATATGGTAGATTGTCTAGCAATTGATCGCTATATGCGCTCTTTAAGTTTTGCAACCGCTGCCAACCAGATAGCAATATTTGCTTCGTTAACCCCTAAAACTCGTGCAGTGGATATCTCCAGATATATCACATCGAGGTAGGTAAGAATTCATACCTTTGGGCATAACTTATCTGGTTGTATCCAGCGTGAAGCAATCAACTTTTTGGCAGCCGTAAGGCCGGCCAAAATGAGTCTCTTTACATGTACAGAGGTCGGCAATTGAGAAACATCATTTAACAATAATACAGAAGGCAAGGTCGGTATGGTCAAAGAGAAAACCTCTGATAGCTGAGAGGTAACATTTTCCCAGAAGATCTCAACAGGAGGGCACTCCCAGTACATATGCATATATGTTCCAATGGCACCGTTTGGACACAAGGTACATCGAGAGTCAGGTCTGAGACCCATTAGGTTCAATCGCCTGGGGGTCAAATAAGTCCTGTGAACAAAATGTAGATGAATCTGTTGGTGATCTGGGTTGCGTGATGATAGCCTAATATTTTCCCAGACTGCATCCCAATCAAAATCTATATCCAACTCAGGGATATCCTTTCTCCAAATCGTATCTAGGGGTAGGTCCTTATATGAGGACATAAGTAAGTGCCGATAAAAGTCAGAGACGAAGCCTCACGATGTCTCCCTGTCATAAAATAATTTGTGAAACCGGTGTCGCTCTAGTGGAACGTCCCATGGAACACCATGAGCCTTCAGAGCTGCTCTCATTTGTAAATAAAAGAAAAAGGAGTTTCCGGGGAGATCATATCCGTTGGATAGATCCTGGAAAGATCGGAGACCAGAGTCATCGAAGATATCCCCCAATGTATGGATGCCTTTCCCTTCCCATCTAGGGTATCTAATGGGTTGTTGTCCAATAAGGAGTAAATTGTTATTGAATAGGGGGGAATGCGTGTGCCATTTATGGCGGTTAGTGCACGCTTTCTGGGTGTCATGCCGAATCTAGATCACATGTGTGATAAGAGGGCCAAATCGCAATTTGCATTGCTTAATTTAAATGTTGGTATACACAATATCTTGAAGTCTATGTGGGACACCATCTTCTCCTCCAATGGTCGCCAGGACACAGCTGCTTGAGCGTCAAACCAAGTGATGAGGTCTCAAAGAGTAAGCTTGAAAATAATATTTGAAGTCTGGAAATGCTAAACCCCGTCGAGTTTACTCCTCTGTGCAGTGGATCTCTTTAAGCGTGGGCGTTTGTTGTTCCAGACGAATTTATATGTAGCAGAGTGCAGTTTTTGCCAGTAACCAACAGGAGGAGATAACGGTAGCATGGAGCTGATAAAGTTAATTCTGGGTAAAACATTCATCTTAATTATTGAGGCACAGGCCTGTAATGAGTTTTTTTTATTTGGACCACCTGTTAAAATCATTCGTAATCCTGTCACCCAAGCTGGAGTAGTTATACTTTACTGTCTGGTTAATAGTGGGGAATATTTCAATCCCAAGACACTTAAAGTGCTCTACCATGAGTATGTTTGCTGGGAGGATGGTTGCCTTCGCAGTCTCATTGCGTGGAAGGAAGGCTGATTTTGGCCAGTTGATCTTAAAGCCAGATAGACTGCCAAAATCATCTATTACTTGGAGAAGATGAGGTAGAGAGACGGCAGGGTTCTGCATAAATAGGAGTACATCATCTGCGTATAAACTGATATGGTGATGTGTGCCCTTAATTGAAACAGGGGATATAATCTGGGATTGTCTTATGTACTGAGCTAGAGGTTCGAGGGACAAAGCAAAGAGTCCGGGACTAAGAGGACAACCCTGTCTAGAAGAGCGCGAGACAGAAGAGTGGCGAGCAGAGTTTCCCTGTTAAGATCATGGCCGAGGGCCCTGTGTAGAGAACTTTGATCATGTGAATGAACCCCTCACCTAACCCCATCCTTCTAAGAACTGCCCACAAATAAGACCACTCCAATCTGTCAAAGGCCTGCATCGCGTCTAAGGACATGACAGCCGTAGGGGTTGCGACATCCTTGCTGGCATCAATCACGTGTAGTAACCGTCTGATATTATCCGTGACCAGTCGGCCTCTTATAAAGCCAGTCTGATCAGGGTTAACCAGAGATGTCGTATGCTTTTGAAGTCGGATGGCTAGCACCTTAGCATATAGCTTGAGATCGGCTCCGAGGAGACTTAAGGGTCTATAACTGCCACATTCGGTGGGGCCCTCATTTATCAATGTTGCGTACGCACAGATATGTGCGTAACCCGTGCGTACCATCATTTCTAAGCAAAGTGTGGGACTTATCAATTTTAACTAGGGGTGCACGATATTGATTTTTTGACCCCGATAACTTTCTGCTCCTCAAGGCCGATACCGATACCAATAACCGATATTTATTGTATTATAATAATTTCTTTTAGATGTATATTCCTGTAGTTTTGACCTAACCAGATTTATCATGACATGAGCGTTACTACTATGAACAAAACAAAGCCAAGACAACAGTTGACTGATAAAGTGACCATATTTATTTTTCCAAATAAATATAATTTGAACAGAAAATTCACAATCCGTCAATAACTTATAATACATCCAACCTAACAAGTCACCTGCAACATCACCACCGCTACGATGGTGTGTTAAAAGCCTACGACGACGCGCGAGTAGCTAAAGCTGCTGTGAATCCAAAGCCAGCTACAAAGGAACCCGCAGCGCTTGTACCTATTGACGAGGCGTTTGCTAAATTAAAGAAGTTTGACAGAAATGACCCAAGGGCTCAAGCCGCTAGCTTTTAAGCAGTGCTTGGTGGTGCAAATTAACCTGGCTACTACGGAGCAATAAGTGACTGCGTATTCAACCGAGGGTTGCATCACAGTCATGAAAGGGGGCTAGATTTGCAGCAGCTTTAGCTGCTCGCGCGTCGTCGTAGGCTTTTAACACACCATCGTAGCGGTGGTGACTTGTTAGGTTGGATGTATTATAAGTCGTTATTGTTGTCATAATTGCTGATATCGGCCCGATAATCATTGTGCATCCCTAATTTGAACGTGTGCTTGACTGTGTGCGTATATCTACGCTCAGCTCAGACCATGTGTACCTGGCGCACGGCGGTAGAATATGGAGACTGCAGACGGACGGCATCATGCTTTCATCAGTTTCATGCATTAGTTTCAACGTGGAAATAAGCTTCCGTGCATTAGTTTCAACACTGGCGTGTGTTCTGTATGAACCGTAATTCATTATAGTTCATTGTAAAATAGCGACAGTACAAGAGGTTGGCCTGCTTGTTTGGCACGGGGGGGCAGACGCAGAACACCCACCTCCAAACGTGATTAAATATTTTTCAAATAAAAAGCGAAATACTATTATTTTGTGTCATGTTTCCAAATAAGATTGGTCACAACGAAATGCTTTCTACTTCAATTTGTTGGTTAGAATAGATGACCTCCGTTGAAACTTCACTGAGACTAAGACAGTCTATTTGTGAGCTCCCCGCACAGATGTGATAATAATAATAATAGCTTCATTTTATATAGCGCCTTTCAAGAGACCCAAGGTCGCTTTACATAGATAGGGGGGGGAAATAACAAAGTAACAAACATAGTGGACAGACGCAACATAAATATGATGATGGAATTCAAGTTCGCGTTTTTATTGATCACATAGGCATGCTATACATATAGGCTACATGGCAGTGAGATTCATTGTTCTTGTACTCTCGTATTATTGTTATAGTATATGCTATTGTCAAGAAGGAAGTAGATTATTTTCAATCGTGGCTTTCCTTTAATTCGTATAGCCGAGAAGCAGTCTCCTATCAGCTTCATTAATCCCGACCCATCTCAACCACAGCATAACTGAGACCGGCTATGGAAACAAATCATAAATAGACTACTGTAAATAAAATAGCATAACATTATAAAGGATAGGCTATAGCAGGGATTCCCTTTCTTCCCCGAGCCCCACGATTCCCTGGAAACATATAGGAATATGATATGATATATAGGTTATACATGGGTCCGTCAGCGAGGAGATTTAGCCATTTGAGAATAGGCTATTATGGCCAAACGAGGGCCTATAGCCTATAAATATTATTACATGTTTTCATAAGCGTAAAGATACAAGGACAACAGTTATATTAACGATCAAGTTAGTTTACTGTATGCAGGCTTCGCGGGGCTCCGTGTGACATGTCTGTGCCATGCTGCGTTATGTGCAAATTACTGTTGCATAATGTAGGCTATGCATATATAATTTATATAGGCTATACCTAATACCGACAACAAAATAGATTGTATGCCTCTACAAATCATATTATAACCGGTAGCCAATCGAACGAAACGAATAAAGGCATTCATATTCCAGCATGGTTATAATGACATTGCCAGTTTGACACCAACGCCAAACAGTGGTTAACGGTCTTTATTAGTATTTCGAGCTGTCCAGGCAGAATTGCAGCAATGGTCTTAGGGAGCCATTTATATCTGACATCACCGTGTACAAGTCCGACAGCCTGTCGCGTATTTCTCCCATAACACGCGTTGTGTCTTCTTGGTTCGACAGCGCGTTAAATTATTTCCCCCTTCACACTTACACTGGATGAGGGATGTCATGTCTCTTATACATAGAGAAAATCAGATTTACTACACAAGGCCACACAGATATCTTCCACAAAACATGGCAGCCCTTCCTATCTCATTTCAAAACCCATATGACTCCATCCAAACTTGGGACCCCATGACCCCCCTCCTCCCCCTATCTACCTTCACGACACTGCTAGTTTCAAGTTTCAAGTTTCTTTAATAGTTGTCATACAGAAGTACAGAATACTTTTATACAAAATGCTTCTTACTGTTTCGCTCCAGAGACTGTGTTAGACAAGATAGTATGAAATAAAATAGTATAGCATGGCTGGGGAGATGGCATTGTGGTGGTCTGCTAAGGGTGTTAAATTACTTTACATTTTATTTTGTTTTACCATCTGGAAATCACGCTACTAAAATCACTTATATTTTCTTTTAATTTTACTTTATTCTTTTTGCGTAGCTTTGTCTGCCACATCTGTACTTTTGTTTAATTATTTAAATTTCTTAAATTCTTTATTTTTATTTTATTTCTTATTTTTACATGTATGTTTGTCGTCGCCCTCACTGGGTGGGATGGGTGGGATTAGGGGATAGGAATGGGGAAGGAAATGGAAGTTGTATAATTTGGATAACTGAAATGTATAAATATGTACTAATTCTTCCAATAAAAAAAAGATAAACCTAAAAATTATTTGCTTAGACCTCCGTGAACAATCTCCCTCTCAGTGAAGTTTCTCAGAGTTCGCTCGGGTTAGACCATTATTTCACATCCCATGGGGGTGTTTCATGACCATATATGGATAATCATGCACGAGCATTGACTGTAAGAACAAATGGTATTTATCAACACGGAGGAGCGTAGGACCCGTGTACGCACGGTTGATAAATCCCGATTTTTCTGTGCGTACACATATAAAATCATTGAGAGTAATAAGGGATCGAGTACATCCCAGAACGCAATATAGAGTTCCGGTGGAATGCCGTCCCAACCAGGAGCCTTGCCCCGCTGCATGTCAGCAATCGCCTCCCTGAGCTCATCTAGTGTGTCAAGTCAAGTCAAGAGTTTTATTTGTCACGGCATACAAGTATACAATGAAATGCGGGTGGTCTTGCCCGCAACGATGTGCAATACAGTGGTACAACATGTAATAGAATCCAATAAAAAACAACATTGTGCAATAAACAGGTAACAGGTAACAGGTAACGGGTAGCATGGTGGGACATCTCGGTATCTGTACATAGTTATTTACAGGGCATATAGGGCATGCTAGGTAGCTTAGGTAGTGCAATACACTGTTACTGTTATTATACTAATTTAAAGTGACCTTTCCTTTTTGGCCATAAGTGTGGGCGTGTGCGGCATGAGTGTGTGTCTGCTCATGTTAAAGTGTTAAAGTGGCTGCTAGTGTGTGAGCGTGCACAGCGTGCGTGTCGTGTGTGTGCTCATGTGTGGATAGATCAGTGTTCTGTGGCACTCAGTGTTCATTGTTCAAGGCTCTGATGGCCTGGGGGAAGAAGCTGAGCCTAAGCCTCTCTGTCCTAGTAGCTGGGGTTCGCAGGCATCTGCCTGACCTCAGCAGCTGGAACAGGCTGTTATTGGGGTGATGGGGGTCTTTCATTATTCTGCAGGCTCTGGATTTGCACCTCTTGTTGTATAGAACCTGCAGGGGAGGTAGTGCAATACCTGTGGTACGCTCGGCTGAGCGCACCACTCTCTGTAGGGCCTTCTTGTCCTGTGCCGTGCTGTTTCCATACCAGGCAGTGATGTTTCCAGTCAAGATGCTCTCTACAGCTCCGGAGTAGAAGGACTGGAGTATCTTCCCCGATACTCTGAACTTCCTTAACTGTCTCAGGTGGTAGAGGCGCTGCTTCGCCTTTTTTTGCTAACCGTTTAGCGGCATCCTCTGAGATTTGTGGTAAGTTAATTTGACTAAGATAGTCCTCCAGCTTGGTATGATCATAGACCACTTCTGACTCGTACAGGTTGGAATAAAACGAGCGAAATGTATCGTTAATTTTGTTGGGGTTGGTGGTTATCTCCCCCTGTTGGTTCTTAATGGCAGGGATATCCGCAAATTGTTCACTGGCCCGTATCTTCATAGCTAGTAGGTGACTAGGTCTAGAGCCATGAAAGTAGTAGTGTTGTCTTGTTCTGTGCATTTGAAATTCAGACTGTTGTCTTAAAATGGAGTTAATCTCCTTTTTCACCACCTTAATTTGGAGCTCCAGTCGGCTAGAGTAGCTGTGCTGCATAGAAGACATCATTGTTTTATGAAGCTCTTCCAATTCTACCAACTTGGAGAGACGACCCTTGCAGAGATTGGAAGCAAATAGAATGGTGTTACTTCTAATAAACCCCTTAACCGAATTCCATAAAATTCTGGGGTCCTGTACCGATCCAGCATTAAACTGCAAGAATTCAATGAGCTTCTCCTTAAATTGTAGGTTGAATTCATCGTTCTTCAGCAGCGTTGAGTTAAAGCGCCATCTAGGGGCACGGGACGTAATTTTACTGAGTGAACCCTTAAGGAGGATGTATTTGTGGTCTGACAGTGCAATGGGCCTCAAGTCAACGTCAAAGCTATCGAATAGCCTAGAGAAAGAAAAAACATAATCAATTCTGGAAAAAGTTTTATGTCTCGCGGAGAAAAATGAGTAGTCTCGGGCGGTTGGGTTGAGTAACCGCCACATATCAATAACCCCTGTGTCCCTAGACCAGGCGCGTAGGGCCGCGGTCGCTTGCATCTGATCGTGGGTTTCAGCATTACTGGACTTATCAATCAATGGATCCCAAATGGCATTGAAATCAGCACCCACTATAAATGAGTACTCAACATCTCTGTAGGGAGTACAGTATAAAAGTTAGCGTCATACACATTAGGGGCATAGGCGGCTATGGCGGCTATAAGAGCAATTTTCCTGTTAAGAGTACAAAACAGAGCCGGCCAACCCCCCTTAAGTCAGACGCCGAGAGAAATTTAAATAAAGCATCCTGGCGACACCTAACATCACACAGTCAACCATACTTACAAAAACTGAGAAATAGAGAATAATACGACGCTCGGCGCGTTAGTCATAGCGAAGTGCTAACGGCTCACAATCAGGACACTACCCCGTTTGGTACTGATGAGGCCGGTGTCGAGGCCTCTCTATGCCGGGTCCTCAAGAAGTCCACGGCGTCCTCAGGCGATGAAAGAGGTTTTCTCGCGCCGTCTTCGGTCGTGATGAAAAGTCTCGCAGGGAACTGAAAAGACGGCTCGAGTCCTTGCTTGTAGAGGGGGCCCATGACGTCTTTGTAGTGGGAACGCTGCTCCACGACTTCTGGACAGTAGTCTTCAAAGATTAGGACTGGTTTCCCTCTGTATTTCAGCGTTCCCCTCCTCTTCCGTGCCTCCCGGATAATCCTCTCTTTTAGTCGATAATGATGTAGGCAGGGACCGAAACTAAAGCCTGCCGCCCGCCAGGGGCGCTCAGTTTTTACCTTTGGTGCTTGACACTTAGAGGGCTGCCCGCCGTGTGGCGTGTAGACGTGTAGTTCATAACGATACTCTTATTTTGATTGTGCGAGTACAGATTATAGCCTCTCTCGTCTTTTTTTTCTCCACCGCGAGATCGTTAAAAAACTACAAGTCCCACATTGCACTCAAGTCAACGGTCCAATCACAGTAGAGTGACGTGACTGGTTTCATGAGAAAGAAAGCAAATGACCAATCGGAAGCTCTCATTTGGCTTGTTTACTTCCTGAAACGCCACCATTGCGATATGCGGGCAGTCTGCTCTAGTCTATATCGGACCTCCATGAGCTACCGTTACTGTTTAAACAATGACCCAGTCAACTATTCACTTTTAGTTTAATACATGACGAGGCATTGTCTAACGGTATCTAGCTGGCTAGCTACTGATAGCTGCTGATATCAACAAATGCTCCAGCAATAGTCGACTCAAGTGCATAATACCTCCGTTCCCTCGTTAGCTAGCTCACGTTAGCTAGCTCACATTAGATCTATCTGTCCCAGTAAACTAAATTGTCTTAACGTTATCTACCGGGCTAGCAGTAGCTACAGATAGCTCCTGATATCAATGTCTTATAACATTGATTGAATGCGTATTCTAGCTGAGGGCATGTTGAATGTGATTTGACAAAAGAACCGTAACGTTAATGTTACGTTATACCAATAGGGTCCAGCTGCATCGCCGGAGAATCCTTGCATGCTGAATGTAGGGTCTAGCTGAATATAGGGTCTAGCTGCAGGGCCGGAGAATCCTTGCTGGAGCTGGAGGCTACTCAAGTATACACACAGACAGTGGAGCTGTTTGCAGATAGCGAGCATTTTGACTTATTGCGTGGTGGCGATGTCTCGCAGATAATACAACTACAAGTATGATTATATAATATATATTTTATTTTAAAAAAAATTTATATAAAATATATATATATATATATTTTTTTTTAATCAAAAAAAATTTGGCAGGTAAGAAATATGCTTGGCGGGTAGATTCTTCCCATCTACCCGCCACTGGCCGGTGAGTCAAAAAGTTAATTTCACTCCCTGGATGTAGGCGAGCAATAACCGCTCTAGGCCTGGAACCGGGTGCTGGTTTGGCAGTAAGGGCCCTGTGACACCGGTCCAATTCGGGTGGCGTAGGGAGGACCTCCTTCCCCAGAATTTCAACCAGTACCTCTGCAAAAAAGTCACTGGGCCGGTCGCTATGAACAGACTCATCCAGTCCTAATATGCAAATATTAGACCGGCGGCTGTGGGACTCGACGTTGGTTAGCTTAGACTTTAGCTTATCATTGCTTTCTTCTAGCGCCGTACACCTAGCCTCTAGCTCGTCCACCCTGCCAGTCCAAGTATTCAAGCCGTCTTCCACAGAGGTCAGACGCTCGGCATGGTCATTAACCGACGTCCAGAGGCTGTCGAGTTTGGTTTCGAGCGAGGCAGCGGACACGCTGATTTCATTGGTTAAGGATTGCCTGAGCTCTTCAATTAGCCCAGCAATGGCGGTTATATCAGCGGGAGCGTCGTCCTTCTTGGATTCATTTCTCAGTTGTCTCGTCGCCATTATGGTTCTTGCAGCCAAAATAAATAGGTAGAAACATAAAGGGGGTATATACAAAAAGGTTTAACCAAGTTGAAAATATAAAAAGAGGCTTTTAGGACAAAATATTAAAATACGGGAGTCCCATGTGGCAATGAGCGACTACTCCATCCTCGACCTGGAACCGGAACCATATAAGTATGTTTTTAAGGTTTTCTGCTGTAATTCCAAAAACGAGAGTTATAGGCCCCGACGCATATGATAGATTATCGATTGGCGTTTCTTTCCTATACACGCTATATTAAAAAATTCAAATGTATATGATCGGTATACATTATGCTTCATCATGCGTGAAGGAAAGGGGGGGGGGGGGGTCGTTTATAATTCCTTGATAGTCAGTAACGGCTTTATTTACTATGGGTTGATACATTGATCAGATGGTTTGCAGTGAAATGAATAAACAATCAGGCTGAAAATAACGTTAAGTGTCCTCTTACCGTTCGCCGATGAGACTGGAGGAAAAATATCCCAATTATTTGACGCCGATCTCCTAGATCCATTTCCGGTTTGTATAGTGCAATAAACGCCGAAATCATATCGATTATTGAGTTTAGAAAGCGATCCAAATGCACTATAGTATTTGTCTGGATCCACGTAACAAGATATTACTGCCGGAGGGATTTCCTTGATGCACCAGCGCCACTTCCAGTTTTGGCGAGAGTGTAACTCGCCCGACCATCCACCAGGCGGCGGTATTGAGGCGTTGCAATCTCATACAGGGTGCCGCTGCAGTCCTGAGGGAGACTGGATGAATTATCAATGCCATGGCGAAAAAAAGAAATATTGATCCCAAAAACGATTTACACCGTGGGCAAAAACGGCGTAAGTCGTTCTTGGCGACCAATGTGTTAAGAGGTTAAGCTGCATTCACCCGTGTCGAGAAACAACGATTTTTACATTTACATTTAGTTATTTAGCTGATGCTTTTATCCAAAGCGACTTACAAGTTCTGGGACAGATCAGCAGGAAGGGTACAACTCCGACAGCTAAGTAACATTGTTCGTCAATTAGTGTTGAACTTGGGTGCTACAGTCTTGAGTGCATAGTAGTATAGACAGATTAGCATAGTAGGTAGTAATATAGGAAAGGAAGATTACTTAGTAGCAAAGTATATGATAGTAAAAGATAGTACAAAGGTTAGTATATTGTGGCAGACCAGCTGGTGTGGTAATAGAGGGCCGCTATGTATCGGCCAAGGTACTGGGGCATATGGCCATATTAGGAGATCCGAGGAGACTCCCGGCCGGGCAGAGCATGTCAACCCCAATGCAGCGCAATCAAAGCCCAATCAAGAGGCATAGAAAATGGAGACAGAGAATCATTGGAGTAGCTAAGGCGAAACCTGTACGGAAAGAGAGGACGTGAGTAAGAGAAGAGAGAGAGCGAGAAGAGGAGGAAGATTATTGTCTGTGTGACCAATGCTGTGTTTATCTGCTTTTGGAAGGAGGATCCTGCTGTGTGCTACAACCCCAGATCGTCTGAGAACCCGCATGTGTATTGATCCCCGCTTGCCTGACATCTCTTCTCCCGGATCAGCCTCCGCCCGTATGAGAACATCTCTTTGTGTACCGAAGACCAAGACAATTCTCACGCATTACAGACTGGCTGACGATATCACTAACTTCTCCTTTTCCCCTAAACAGCAATAAAACTGCTGTTAAACTTGCTTCTACCTTGTGCATTTAGTTCATTCCAATCTGGTGACAGCTCACAACACCCCAGAGTCTGTCACAATATATATATATATAATTTAAATAGTTTTCATTTCAGATAGTGATTGAAGTGTTTTTAGTCAACAGATGTCTGCAGACACATCTTGCACTTGTGTGCTTTTCTCTCTCTTGTCTGTTTTTTCCCTCTGTGTGTGTGTTCAGGGCCGGACTGGGGAAATAATTCATACCGGGAGATATAGCGCGAAATATAGCCCCAGTCAGGCCACTTTTTAAGCGGGGGGTCTGGGGGTCCCCCTCCAGGAATTTTTTTGTTACAAAGACTTAATTTCCTGCATTCTGGTGAATTTTAGTGCATGTGAATCACAAACTAATGAGCCAACAATTGCTTAGTACAATGTACTGTTATGGACCTCAAATAAAACTGTTGTGGCACTAGCAATGCTACTCTCTCCACCTTCAAAAAGAAAAAAGCAAGAGCACAACATATTTTTCTATTTACTATTATAATACAGTTAACCACTCTCTCCTGTAAGGGCCTTTCTTTTTCTTTGTTTTATCCCTCTCCTCCATCCTTTCTCTTTCTTCCACTGTCCATCTTGACATCAACGTTAATTGACTTTCGCTCTCTGATCTCTCCCGAGTCCCTCACTACCTGGCTCATTGCCTGGCTGTTATTCTGCATCTGAGTGCCGTCTGCCATTCCATTCGCCGCCTCCGCTGTCAATCAGTTGTATCGCCTGGTCCCGCCTCCACCAATTACAAGCGGCAGCACGGCTCCATTGTGTGTGTGTGATCCGCCGGCCCGTGAGAGAGAGAGTCAGATAGTTCTCCAACTGTGGCAGACAGTGAAATCCTGGTTGTTCCCCACCCATCTAGGTTATCTAACTATCGCGCCGCGCCGCCGCCACAACTAGAAACAATCGCCTGGCAAAAAAAAATAAAAAAATAATAATATAATTTTTTTTTTTTTTTTTTTTTTTTATATATCTTTTTTTTTTTTTTTTATCTGTGCAGGCCAGGCCACCGGGAAAACTCCCGGTGCTCCCGATGGCCAGTCCGGGCCTGTGTGTGTTTGTGTTTGTCTGCTTTGTGGGACAGAATCTACGCTCCATCACATTGTTGTCACCTCTAACGTGTAACGTTATATCAGGCTGTGTGAGTGAACAATTTAAAATAAGTTCCCTGCAGAGACAGTAGTGCAGATGATTGGAGACAATGCAGACAGATGATAACAAACACTGGTATTTGTACATTAACACTTTGAGTGCCACTCACGGCTTTTCTCTGGTTTACGCCCCGACCGTTGAATGCCACGGTCACGAGTATTCTCTGGTATTTAAAAAAAAAAAAATTATTAGCGATCTGAAATCATATTGCATCACGCGAGCCTACCGTTGGAGATCCAGGGACCGCCGGCGCTCAGATGTGAAAAAAGCGCCCCCTATCGTCTCCCAGATGGTAAATCACCCTTTTGGAATGGACTCAATGAAAGTGAATGAGAGAACAGATTTCTGACTCCACATTTTACTTCTCACTGATGCAGCCGGGGTCTACCAGAGTTCATTCTGGAGCCTCTGAGCCACGGCGAATATGGGTTATACTGTACACACGATGGATCAATACATTTATCGATTTTTTCGAATGGCGATCGGAAATTGGAATAAACCATTTGGATACCATCTGACCTCAGGTAAGGAATCTATGTTATCAGTGTTAGGATAATCAGACTCGTTTTCACGGATATATAAGCGTTTATGTGATATGTGATATGGCTGTTTTGACTGTAAAAGCCATGAGGAAATAAGAGCAGCGATTATCAGCGCACGGCACGAGCGTGCGTGCGTGCGCACACATATACTATCGATCATCTAGGGTTTATTTGAAAACGATTCATAAGGCCGACAAATGACAACGTTCTGGAATATTCCAGTAAAAGGCGATTATCATAGGCATGGGTTGTTTTTCCCCGGAAAACGGGTGATTTTCAAAATGCTATCAAACGGAAATGAAGCGATAAAAATACAATCTGCCTTGCCAATGTTGATTGGAAAATCAGTCTTTGATAAGCGACGGGCAGATTAGACACATAGCCATAATTTAAAACATAGATTAGGCAATATTAACGTTAACATTGGCCGTGGATGGTGGCATTCAACGGGGTAAAAAGGAAAACACGGCCGGCAATGAAAGTGTTAAGGCCCTTATTGGTAAGCTACCTCCTTATACCACATCATTATTGGAATGGAATTTTGGTACCTATGGAACCCATTCTAGTGACTGGCTGGTCCGACTCCTTAAGGTCCAGTTTGCACATAACAGGGTAAATCTGCATTTTGCTATGATGCCCCCCTAGCTCACGGAATGAACTCCAACAGTCCTTAAAGCTCGAGATTCTCCCATCTGTTGCAGAGTTTAAAACCTTGATCTCCAACCAATCAAGTGGTACATGTTTTTTTTTTTTAATCCACTTTTTCTCCCATTTTCTATATTTTCTCCCATCCCAATTTCGTATCATCCAATTCAACCCTCCCCTGTCACGAACGCTGTTTCTTGCCTCCCACAAGCCGGCTGCAATGTGGACTAAGTCATACATAGCACAAGTCCCCTCCGGTACTTGAGGTAACAGCAGTCGCATCTTTTCACCTGCGCAGCTCGATCTCTCAGTGGCGAGGAGTAACGTGTGGGAGGCTCACGCTGCCCCCGACACTTCCTGATTCTACTGCGCAGGCGCACCAACCGACCTGTAGGAGTAGCTGTCCACAACGCCCGATCCCCACCCATCAGTTTCCCACCCCCTAATACGGCCAATGTGTATTAGTATGAACGACCAGCTAAACTGAAAGCAAATGTGGAGCGCTGGGCTCGAACAGGCAAGCCCAGCGTCTCCACATTTCGTGGCGAGCGCCTTGCCCACTACGCCACGTAGCCGCCCAAGTGGTACATGTTTTAATTTATTTGCCATCCTTGCTTTTGTCTACCTATTGTTGTGATTTTATATAATGTGTGATTTTATATGCTTTATCTACGCTTATTTCTGTATGTAGACTCGACGTTGCCCTTCACATTTAAATAAATAAAATAACATTAGTGCTAAATGTTGATTTAAGTTCAGAATTTTTTTTTATTTGTATTTGCCATTATTTAGTTTGTATTATTAAATTGTTTAAATTGCCACCCTGCTCTCCAAATATGGGCATTGGCCCGGATAGTAGTAATAATACAGTAATAGTCCAGATAATAGTCAGTAGCATCCTGTCTGGGCGCAGGCTGGTACTCACCTTGCTGCTGTATTGCTTGGCGCAGTGCGCGCAGCAGACAGGCGCGGTGGCGATGGTGCCGGTGAGCTGCGTGTGGGTGCTCAACATGGGGTCCGGCTCCCCGGGAGCGGCCGGCCGCAGCTTACGGATGCTGGGAGGCAACTCTGCCCCCGGGTGGTTCTTCAGTATGTGGGCTTTCCTTTTACTGGCACTCTTATACACCTGCGGATGGAGACATTCATCAACGAAGCACAATCAGAAAGAGCCGTCTTTCATGTCTAGCATGAAACAAGCTTTCTAACCATGTATTAAAATGTGTAGATGTGTAGTCATCCAAATGTGTAGTCATCCAATCATATACGGTTTCAGCCAACATGTGATCTCGATGTTTATACCTGCTTTTGTGATGCTTCCTTATTGCTGTCATTTCAGAAGGTCTAGCTACCATAGCTGGGAAGAACGTTTGTATGTTTGTATTAAATTCGTAGGTGGTGGAAGGGATAGAATATTTAAATAACTTCTTTTAGGTGAAAATGATGACGAGTTACAGCTTTGCAGCTAGGCCAAAACGTGGAGATTTTCATTGAGATGTCCTTTGGGTGTATGGGATCTAGACACGACCAGAGTGTGCATGTGGCATGTCACCTCTCCACCACCTCACCATCGCCACTGTTAATGGACTCTTCTACACCTGGTTGAATTAGTGTTCTACGTCTGACCGGCAATACTTCAAGCACACTGCATTGTGATCGCCACGCCTCTCTTTTGGTCACGAAAACAACTAAACAGGCATTAGATGGTGTTTGTTCATAAACCACAACTTTTGACAAAACACACGGATATAAATCGCGCTGAAGACCATCGTGGCTCAGAAATAGTCATTACCTCTTAGTTTTACGTCACTTGGAGATTCATAAGTTAACATTAAATCTCCAGGTAGGGAAATGAGGAAATATCCTGCAGCTGATTGGGTAAAGAGGCCTGAAAATGGATCAAACATAACTTTCACAATGGTGTGAATGCTCAATGGTGGCCAGTGTTGGAACGTAATTGCTTGACTTAGCATTATGCGCTAACAAAAACAAACTTTTCAAACAATGTTCTGAACACAGTTTTCATACAGGCCAAATACAATGGAGGTCAATAGGAATGGTATCTCCGTTTTCCCCCAAAGTAGACGCGGTCGCAACAAAAAAAGCCAAAATACCCGGATGTGCCAGTCTGATGTGTACTTAAAACCTCTCCTGAATGCTTGAACTCACAAGATGACGGGGAGATATGGAGAACAGAACCAACCTTGTCACAGTACTGACAGTAGTAATCCCGGTTGGGCTTGATGATTGGCAACGTGAGCTCTGGCACGTCGTCAATACGCATCTCCGGGTGACGCTTAGATAGATGGTTCACCTGCACCAAAGAAATACAAGCTAAGCACAATGACCCATACACTCACATGGACACAGAACAAGGACACAATGTGTCACAGCCAGGGACAGAGATCTGCGGCGTTCATTGTGACATTAACCCTTTCACTACCACACTACACCTTTCACTACCACACTACAGAAGGTTAACCTTTCACTACTACACTAGACGGTTAACCCTTTCACTACCACACTACAGACGGTTAACCCTTTCACTACCACACTACAAAGCGTTAACGCTTTCACTAGCATACTACAGAAGGTAACCGTCTGTAGTGTGGTAGTGAAAGGGTTAACCTCCTATAGTGTGGCAGTGAAAGGGTTAACCTCATGTAGTGTGGTAGTGAAAGGGTTAACGTCCTATAGTGTGGTAGTGAAAGCTTTAACACAGAAGTTACATTGTGCTATCCCAGTGATCTTGAACAGTTAAGTCATGTCTATGCTGGAAAACAGAGCATCGAAACCTGAATCTGTGATGTCATCAAGTGACACTTTTTTGGAGTTGGTCCACTGACGATGAATTGGTGAGCAACTTTGTGGACTCATTAGATCCAAATGGGTTTTATTTAAATGTAGGGCTCACAGCTCAGAGTCAGAATTTGTACCCATATCCCAGTAAAATCACCAAGGAGTTGTCCAGGATGTGTCTCTTGATGACATCATCACTAGTGTCGTCTCTTTGGCGTTCAGCTTACCATAAGGAGATATTCACAAACTGAAACTGAAACCAAGCTATACAATATTATAGAAATAACATACTGTATGTGAATTCTGTTTCAAGTTGGATTAAACTCCTCTTGGTCATTTCCTGGTTGTAAGCCATCAGAACTTTGCTATTGACAAAGCTATTGAACTGGTTTTCCACTAGGGGCAGATTGTTCAACTGTGAGTAAATGGTAAATGGACTACATTTATATAGCCCTTTTATCCAAAGCGTTTTACAATTTATGCCTCACATTCACCCATTCACTCACACACCGACAGCAATCAGGGGTTAAGTGTCTTGCTCAAGGACACTTTTGACACGCTGCCAGGAGGAGCGGGAATCTAACCGGGAACCTTCCAATTACCAGCTCTACCTCCTGAGCCACTGTCGCCCGTCCCGAGTGCCTAGGTCTATGAGGAGCATTGCATTTAAAAAAAGACAACAACAACAACAACAAACCAAAGAAGTAGATCCTCACCAACATTCCTCGTCGCCTGAAGCCCATCATACACACTCTGCATTTGAACATGAAGCTCTCGAAGTCAGTGGTGGGGACCTTCAGCTTGAGGGTCTTGGAGCGGTGGACGCGGTCGGCCTTCTTCGCCTCTCGGTCGGGGTTGTGCATCCGCTGCATGTGTTCCCGTAGCTTGTCTTTCCTCTGAGGGAGATGAAACGTCATTCTAGTGTTTATTGTAATGTATAATATAACTGATAGGGCATACAGACCCTCAGCTGCACCTTTGATCACACTGCCTACTTGCTCATATGTGTATATAGTTAATTATATTGTTTACACTCCCTATTTAAACTTTTCCACTGTACTATAATTGTATTGCCTGTATTTATGTCTGCTACTATTACCATGCCCATACCTGTATCTCCCCTGCCCCATGCTGCTATGATGCCTGAATTTCCCCAAGGGGATCAATGAAGTAATATCTTATCTTATGACAGAACAGTCAAGCATGAGGTACGAGAGATGAACCGCTCTGCCGGTACCAGCTTATAGACAAGAGGTACATCACCATCAGAAAAGTATATCTAGTATATCTATATTATTTATATCAATATAAATTCATATAAAATCTACAGTATTTTAATTACCGACATTACATCTATAGTATTTTAATTACTTTATTGTGAATACATTTGTAAGGGTACCTCCTTTCTGCATTTTAGTTTTGTATATTGTTTGGTCTTTTGCCGTTTTATGAAGCACTATCTCAGCAGGGTCATACAGAACCAAGCATTTCACTATAATGTACATGTACCTCATATGACAAATAAAACAACTTGAAACTTGAAATGTCCTCCCGATGCTGAAATCTAGGGATGCACAATATATCGCCCCCATACGTCAAATGGATCCAAACGGAATACATACTCATGTGCAAACGGATTTTGAGCTCCGAGCCTAGACACTTAGGGCGGGATCCACAAAGAATGGATTGCACGGTGCTAAATGCACCCTTACTTACAATTCATTATGAATTGAAAATGGGGGACCCTGATGTAAACAAGATGCGCTCGTCTCCCTATGCTTTATCTCTTGTTGTTGCTGTTCTTAGCTCTATTCTATTTAAATCTTTCAAAAATGTTGTACCCCAGTTCTGTTTCGTTAAGGCTTCGCTCAGCACCAGTTGCACTGTACCTCACTTTGTGCACGAGCACTGAATAAAAAATTCCACCATGTACCTTTACATCCCAATATTCATCTGGCCACACCCCCATCCGCTTACCTTCATAAGCAGGAGTGTGGTCACCTACTCGCCTCCTTCTTCACTTTCACCACAAGGAAGTGCCTTCGGTAGATCCCCACTTGACGAGGTTGTTAGTAGAAGAAAGTTGGAAAACAAAAGAACGGGAAGATACGTTGACATCATATCTTTATTTTCTCTCTCACTATTTTCGAGAAAATACGGCGATATTGTCTTCGTTACTGGAGTGTCTGGAAGATGATGGTCATTCCGACCTTCAACGGCTTTTTCGTATTAGGAGCTCACGCCGCTGACATGCTCCCCAGCTACAGTCCTCCTTGCTGCGGCTGGATGGGGTTGCCCTCCGGCCACACAGCTGGACTGTGGGAAGCACCGACTGTTGTGAGAAGCGGTTGTTTCCAGGTTGGGTATGTACTGTTTTGCTTGCGAGCTCTGGTTGTTGTTGATGCTGTGGGGGTTAGCTGACAATTTACGAAACGCCGACTTCAGGCTGGGGTCCTCTGCTCGGCTTAAACGGCGGTCGGAGGATCTTGGTCTGACGCCCATGATGGTCAATCTAGTGGGCCCCGACCAGGACCTGGTGATCCCAGGATTCTCGAGCGGATGCTTCTCTGTCCCGTGCAGGCCCCATCTTTCATATACAAATGAAAGTATACCCTAACGAGGAAATGTGGGCATAGGATCTTCTTTATCGGGAGTTCCATGCTCAAAGTCGGCTGCAGCCCGAAATGGGAACTGTGCTGGCCCCGCTGTATGTCTGGATCACCATTGACAACTGTGTTCTGACATTCTTTTTATTTTCCCTCTTAGGGGAGGGACTTGGACAGCGGCCTGTCTGAAGTGTGGCTTGTTATGTGTGTACAGTTCATGTGATAGCTGCTTAGCTTGTGTGCTAGTTGTGGCCTACTGTGTTAGCCAGTCAGCTGTTAGCTGCGGCGTTAGCTCGCTGTGTTTACCAGGCTAGTAAACGTTAGCTTGTTGCTATCAGTCGATCTGCTGTTAGCTTAATGCTACACTGTTGAACGTTTTCTATGACTATAACATGCCTTAAACACTCTGACTACGACGTCATCTTTGACAGAGGATGTTAGTCGAACCTACACCGGAGCCCTCCCAGCGAGGACTGCATCAAACATGGAGAAACGTAGCGGCTGGGTGGCGCGATGACGTTACCCTCGCCGTCAACACAGGGATGCTGTGTTCAACTTCGGTGCCCCGTTAGCCAGATTGCAGTTCGCTTGGCCTGCGTTCAGGGTAGGAAGGTCCTGACCGGACCTTAAACACTTCTTCTTTCCTTCCCTTCTAAATGTTTTGTAATAACGATGTTTTCCAAAACATGTGTTGCTGCAATACATTGAGGATACGGCGCGTCTTGTGTGTGAATTGTCTTGTCACTGGTATAGCTTCTCTCTCCATAGAAATCGGGTTGTTGTTACATGTGTAAAAATTATCTGGTTAGTTGTGATGAGAACATGTGTGTTCATGTAAACGTGAACTCACAACTAAGGGGGTTATTTAACCTATAAAGCTATGCTTAGTGACATGTGATTAAGGAATGAATTCTTTTCTCAGCCTGTAATGACAATGAACAGTGTGTTCACATATTAACAGGGTTACCTGTTCAACTTGGTCGTATCAAGGGTAAGGAAGGAGGGGTGATCCCCCCGGTTCCCTGGGGCTTCCCCACCCTCCTCTCAGACATGTTGTTTACAATATATTGTGTCACTGTGTTTGTGGGGATATGATGTAACCCTCAGGTTAATTGCTGGGGTTGTGCTAACCGCTTGAGAAACTATATTTTCCTAAAGAAAAGATTGTTTGGTCACTTATCGTGTGTGCTTAGCAAGGCCTGTGGCCAATACATAATCGAGGATTCTGTATTCTCTCGTTATGAAAAACGGCGTTCCTCTATAGCAAGAGTGTACTTTTGCCATTTTTTGTTGTGATGAAGGGTTGTGTGTGTCTTGTGATCTACAACTGGGTTAGGTTTGGCCACAGAAGCACATGTGTAAGTCTGGTACCGGGGCTCTTAAAGGGGGCCCTCTCTATTCTGTGTTTTTTCCTTAGTAAAAATCAGATAGCAGGTTAGCACATGAGCTATGTGAAGCTGTTCAGCTGACACTTCATGTAGCTGACTATGACTGTGTCATGCTCTTTTTTGTCATTACATCGTATCATGGGTGTGTGGTCGTAAAGGGGTGAACTGGTAATCCTTTCCTGCCCTTTTCTGATTGGTCAGGGGTTAAAACCTCCTGTCCTTCAAGGTTCCTGTCACGTTGCTGTTCGGCACGTTACAGGGTAAGAGGGGGGGGGGGGGGGTTTCCTGGTCCCACGCCCTGGAAGATTGGGCATGTGCACCGCAGAAATCCCCCCGCCTAGAGTACGTCACTGTGCGCGTCTCTGTTGGTAAGACTTCCGTGAGTTGTTCAGGTCCATGTTATGGATCCGTTTCAGGGAGTTGTCAGAGCTCCTCCTCACGAAGCTCCTCCTCGGGCCTTCTGTGAGTTCGGACTCTCCTTCCCGGTGAGGGAGCCTCCTCAGAGTTCAGAGCCTCCTCCTCAGATTGTCAAGGTGAGTAGAACTTCAAAAAAAGAGTTATTCTCTATTGTGTGTGTATTCGATTCAATTCTATTATTGAGTGTGTATTGGTTCAGTGCCTCCTCCTCGGAGAGCCCTACCCCAAATATTACATAGCTCAATGTTGCAATATATTCTTTTCAATCTATACAGCTCGCATGGGAAGTCTCTCTGGGGATTTCCGTCTCCTCCCTATGGCGAGGGTGGTGGGATGTAAAAATGTAAACGATTTTACCCTCAGCTGCGCCACGTGGGATTCATGTCAGTCTGTGTTTCTTTCTTTTTTGGATAAAAAGAGGAAGGTACATGAAGCACGACGGCTCCGTGTCGTTCTCCCAGGCGACTTGGAGGAACAATGTTTGGTGTCTTGCTAGACTATCCATTGATGTGTTTGGGTCTCGACGCATACATAGTGCTGGCTCGGTGTGTTTCTGTTAAAGAATCACGCAGGGGCTAAGTGCGCCTTGGTTGCTTGTTAAAACAGCGTTTTTATAGGGCAACTGGGATGGAGTTTTGTCTCTTCCGAGCGCCAGTTTACTAGGTTGTCTCGATGAATTCTCGTTCATATCTGGGGGATGTTAACGGAATAGGTCAGAACATAGGTAGAGGGGTCTCACGCCCTTGGGGTGGGCCACTGAGCACGGTCCAAAATTTCATGTTTTAGATCGACACGCATACCTACCCCCTCTTCTGGAGTGGGCATGTCGGCGTGGTTAGGACACGGGACTGGTCTGGTCGCGCTGGTCCAGGTCAGTTAACCCGTTGTCCGCCGGGTATGCAGATCTGCTGTTCTGGTACCCTGAGGGACTTGTGCTTTTTTCGGGGGGAAAAATGCCGGGTCGGTCCGGGTGTCACAGGGTTAGGCGTTATGGAGACCCTTTGTTGGGTACATGTTGTACTCTGCACTATCGTAATGGCTTACGGCCATACCAACCTGTACACGACCGATCTCGTCCGATCTCGGTAGCTAAGCAGGTTCGGTCCTGGTTAGTACTTGGTTGGGAGACCGCCTGGGAATACCAAGTGCGGTGTGCTTAGGGCTGGTTCTCCTCTGGTAACCCTGTGCTTCCCGTGCCGCCGGGCCCGGTCCGAAGTAAAGTTTCGTTGATACCGTAGGCCTGGGATAACCCTTTTTTCTTGAGGGGTTATAGGAACAACCACAGTCTGTCCCACGAGGGTGGTTGATTCCCTGGTGTGTTGGAGCAGAGTCAACTCCCGGGTTACCCGGTTGAGTGTGCCCCTGCACGTTCATGACGTCTGCCAATCATGTCAGCCTTCTCTGCCTCGACCCCTCTGGGTGAGTTTTTTTTAATGGAGGCTTTGTCATGGTGATCAACAACGCCAGCATACGCCCCTTCCGCCGGGGGGGCTGTTTTCAGCTGATTCCTTTGGCGCCTGTCTCGTCCGCAGTGCTCCAGGCTCAGGTTACAGCCTGCTGCCTGGTTTCCCCGGTGCGCTGCCTGCTTCCGTTGGTTAACCTTTTGAGTGCTTACGGCCATGCTGACTGCCTGTTCTGCAGGGTCAGTGTGCCAGGCGGTGTGCTATTGGGGGGAAAGGGCCCGCTCTTGGAGGGGCCCTATCCGAATACGCTGGCGATGTGGGGGGCGGTGTCACTAAGTGACCACCTGGTGGGGTCTTGATGCCTGGCGTCATTGACCTCTCCAGGCCCCCTTTTTCCAGGGGATCCAGTCCCTTCGGTGGGACTGGGTCTTCCTTCGCGCTCCGCTGCTAGGGCCTTGCCACGGGGTTGGGGTTGCTCTTGACCCCGTGATTTTGGGGGCAGTAACGAGGTTTGTTCCTTCCGTTCGTTCCCTGGTGGCATGCGGGTTGTGCGTGTGTGTAGTCGTGGGGTCAAGCCACGGTCTGCTCACCCTGTGCGTTGAGTTGCTTGAGTTCCTCTTCGCCTGGTCGGATCCGTCTCCCTCCCGTAAGCCTCCAATAGGGGGGGTATCCTCCATTAGGGAGGGTCGGGGGGGCTCGGTCCTCCCCGGTCTGATGGTTGTGGGGGGCCTCAGCGGGGTGTATTTGTCGGGCTATGGCTCCCGCTCAGCCCCTGTTCTGCAACTGGTGCTGAGCGAAGCCTTAACGAAACAGAACGTAAGGTTATGTATATAACCAAGTTCTGTGAGTTATGGTGCGCTCAGCACCAGGACGCCGCTGCTGCCCTTGATCTCGCCTTATGGTGAAAGTTTGGGAAGGAGGCGAGTAGGTGACTACACTCCTGCTTATGAAGGTAAGCGGATGGGGGTGTGGCCAGACGAATATTGGGATGTAAAGGTACATGGTGGAATTTTTTATTCAGTGCTCGTGCACGAAGTGAGGTACAGTGCAACTGGTGCCGAGCGCACCATAACTCACAGAACTTGGTTATATACATAACCTTACGTTGCTATTGCATGTACATATGTGTTTTATTAGCCGTATATATTCATACATACCACCAACTATTTCGCCTGTTTTATTCTCCACCCACCGATCATCCTTAGCAACACTACTATCGCCGACATTCAAGGGGGATCCTTGAACTGCCCTTCTAAGGTTTTTCCTTACCTTCGATGGGATATGTCTGGGAGTGTTGTTTTGAATTTCATGATGTATTTTTTATATATTTATTTGTTTATTGTGATGTTTCTTCTTGACTTGTTTAAAGAAGACTTGTCCAGCCCATGGGGACATTAACTTGTGATTGCGGGCTTTACAAATACATTTGATTTGATTTGATATCGGTGACTGTATCGGTATTGGCCGTTATCTGTGATTTCTTCATGAATCTGTATTGTTCCGATGAGCAAAACGGGGCACATATATATCACCAAACATATATCGGCTGTTTTTGTATTGATTGCATCAGTCTGATTAGTAAAACTGGGCCAATGTGAACAACTGATGATTATGTCCGTCTAGCTGCTGTTGTGCGTTTGTTTTTCTTTTTTGGGCCACGCAGATTTAGTTTGGGTAACGTTACTTGCATGTGACAATGATGCAGCACAGGATTGTGGGCTAACATTGTTTCAGTATGTAGAAAAACAATATGTCATAGAAATGCGTTTGTGCAGATAATATCTACATCGGTAATTCATATCGGTGCATCCCTACTAAAATCCAATACCTAGAGTCATGAGAGCCAACTTGATTATATGCATATTCTGTAAATATAGGAATGTTAAATCTCTTTTATCCCATGACCACAAACTAAGGCTCCGAGTCCTCCAGCTGTTCAGAAAAAGCATTGGATCAGGTGTCAGTAAATACTTCCAAGGTTTAGGATAGTATCAGCAGTGGGAAAGATGGCTACCTATACATCCCTAATGTGCACCACACCCACAAACCCACACAAACCCTCAGAGCTGTGAATCATTTTGATTATCGTCTCCAGCTCCCTCCTACCTTGAACTGTTTGCCACACGTGGAACAGAGGAAGTCTTTGCGGTCCGAGTGGCGCAGCATGTGCAGACGCAGCTTGTCGGGCCGGCAGAAGGCCTTGTCGCAGTCCGTGCACTGAAAGCACTTTTCCGAATGGAAGCAGCGGATATGCTTCTTCACCTAGAGAGAAGAAGTGATTTGTTATTCGTGTATAAATGCGCCGTCACACTAATGACTTTTTTGCAGGGGTACCAGCATTTATAGTTGCCACGCGACCTTTTTGCTAATCGCTCCTCCGAGCCAGAGCGAGGTAAATGCACGGTTACATTTTAGGAGAGGTGCACGAAGGCTTCCTGGCCTTACGCCGTTACTGGCGACACCTCTGGCGAAGCAACGGCGGCACTTTGAATTTTTTTTAACTACTTTCTCCCATTTTAAATTTTTCTCCCATCCCAATTTCGTATTGTCCAATTCTACCCTCCCCTGTCTCGAACGCTGTTAGGCCATGCCTCCCACAAGCCGGCTGCAATGTGGACGAAGCCTTGCATCACGTGTCCCCTCCGGTACACGAGGAGGCAGCCGTTGCATCTTTTCACCTGCACAGCGCGATCTCTCAGCGGCGAGGGTCTGCGTGGGAGGGACACGCCGCCCCCATTGCTTCCTGATTCTACTGCGCAGGCGCACCAACCGACCTGTAGGAGTCGCTGTCCACAACGTCCGATCCCCACCCACCAGCTTCCCACCCCTAACACTGCCAATTGCGTTAGTATGAACGACCAGCCAAGCTGGTAGCAATGCCGAGAGCTGGGCTCGAACCCAGCATCTCCTGCATTAGTGGCGAGCGCCTTGCCCACTGCGCCACTTAGCCACCCGGCACTTTGACATTTGAGCATAAATGTTGCTTTACGGGAATAAAGCAAGATAATATATCTCTTTGCGGTGCATCTGAAAGTAGAACATGTTACCGCTATATGTTTCTGGGCTGGTCCCTGGACTGGTTCCTGGACATGGAAGTCTTGTTTTCTAGTGTTATGTTTATTCTAAGAAGTCCCTGAAGGTGGCAATATTATTGTGTGAGGTTCTCCAACATAAAACTAAAAGAAAACTGCTTGCCGGAACCCAGGAACAAAACATGTGAGAAACAGTGGTCTTAGGAGTGGTTCCCTATTAACCTGGATGAAGTCCATGAAGCTCTTCTTGCAGGAGGGGCAGGTGAAGCACCCGTCCACAGAGTGCACCCCCACGTGGTCTTTGAGCAGGTCCAGCCTCTCAAAGTTCAGCGGGCAGAAGAGACAGGAGTAGGAGCGGTGCGTTGTGTGCAGCACCAGGTGGTCCTCCAGGGCCGAGTCACTCAGGAAGCTCTTGCTACAGAGGTGGCAGGAGAAGGCGTAGGCCTCGCGGCTGTGGATCCGCAGGTGCTGGTCCAGCTTCCCCTTGTCCCGGAAGGCCTTGCCGCAGTGGGTGCACTTGAATGGACGGAAGCTCTTCCTGATGAAGAGGTGCTGCAACGCCGCGTTCTGGCATGAGGAGGAGAGACACGGGACTGTTAGAACAAGGACACGCGAGAGGTCTGCTGAGAGGGAACACGGAAAGCATTCCAATGAGACTTGAGGGGACGGGGGATGGAGGAGACAGACAGATGCAATGGAGAATGGAGGAAATAGAAGAAACATACTCTCAGATATCACATGAACATTTACACCATGGGAAATGACACCAAGAACCCTTTAAACATTAGGTCTGCTGCCATCCTCTGGGCCCCACCTACCTGTACGTCCATCTTTAAGGTGAGCACGCATTGAGGAAGAGAGACACACTGTTGTAAAGCAAATCTAGGCCACTGTGACACCACATAAAAGCAGGGTTCCCACAGACATTGCAAAATGAAATTCAAGGACTTTTCTAAGCACTATTTTTCATTTTTAAAAGGGCATTTAAAAAGGATACAATTAACTTTTTTTTTTTTTTATCCACTTTTTCTCCCATTTTCAATTTTTCTCCCATCCCAATTTTCGTATCATCCAATTCAACCCTCCCCTGTCTTTGAACGCTGTTTCATGCCTCCCACAAGCCGGCTGCAATGTGGACTAAGTCATACATAGCACGAGTCCCCTCCGATACTCGAAGTAACAGCAGTCGCATCTTTCCACCTGCGCGGCTCGATCTTTCAGCGTCAGGGGTCTGGGCTTTGGAGGGGCCCCGCCCCCGTCGCTTCCTGATTCTACTGCGCAGGCGCACCAACCGACCTGTAGGAGTCGCTGTCCACAACGCCCGATCCCCACCCATCAGTTTCCCTCCCCCTAATACTGCCAATGTGTATTAGTGCGGACGACCAGCTAAACTGAAAGCAATGTGGAGCGCTGGGCTCGAACAGGGAGGCGTACCTGTTCGAGCCCAGTCTCCAGTATTCGTGGTGAGCGCCTTGCCCACTGCACCACGTAGCCGCCCCTACAATTAACTTTTAAATGCCGTTTCAAATCTTAAAACCAATTTCCGACAATCAGTTACACTTTAAATAAAAATATTTATATTTCTTGATTCAGAACTTTTTTATCATGGATGAACAAAACATCAACAATGGTTGATTTGAATTTCAAGGACTTTTTAAGCATAGTTTAAAACAAATTCTGTTTTCAAGGAATTCCAGGAATTTGTTTTGTAAAAAATCAAGCACTTTAAGCACTTCAAGGAACTTGTGCAAACCCTGTAAAAAGCTAAATCTAAAACACTGGAGCATTTCAGACATGGACATCAGCGAGTGCCACTACACACCCGTATCCTCTTGGCGCGACGCATATCCTGAGATGTGAGATGGCCGTCTGCCTGGCTGCTCTGCGCTGGGTCCTCCTTCACTGGACCAGGGAGCTCTGTGGCGGAGGGTGACGTGTCCGGTTCCCCCATGGGGGGCGCTAGCTGGCCCTCCGAGTCAGACCCGGCGTAAGACCCCTCTGCCTCCAGCTCCACCACCGTCAGCCCGTTGGGAGTTCCCTCCGTCCGCTCTTCCATCAGCTGCTTCCTACTCAATGCCAACATCTCCTGTTGGAAGAAACGCAATTCAACCAGGAAACGTGGTCAGACGTACCACGAGACGAGGAACACGATAGGCTTGTTTGGAGTATTACTTGTATGTATTCTGTCGCTCCCACCGGTGTCTTGTCCCCAGCGGTGTCTACCGGTGGATCCAGACGTATGAACTTGGGTGGTCTGCCTGGTCTTCTCCCAGTGCCAAACCTCTTCCTACCTCTTCCTCTCCCACGGCCTCGTGATCTGAAGGGAGGGGAGGGAGGAAAAGTCAATGTAAAATGTTGCTATGTTGATAAAACTGCAGATATATATATCTATATATTAAGGCTGTCAAAGTTAACGCGGTATTAACGCGTTATCGCCCGATTCTATTAACGCCACTATTTTTTTTAACTCACTATAAGGGCAACCGAACAACAAAAAGAATTTATGTGCCCGACAGATAGACATCCAAAACAAGCACCCTTCCTTTTTAGAAAGTAAATTTTGTCACAATGCTGCTTCTTCTCCATCTTGGGGCATGCTTCCAATCTGTGGCCCTCTTCACACAGCAGACAGGATCCTCTTGTTGGTGTATCAGGTAAGTCTCTCTCTTGTTGATTTTCAGAGTCAACAGATGCCACAGATGTAGCAAAACTGCTTCCTTTCTCCTGTATGTGTGTGATGCTTTATTTCCAATCTTACATTTTTACAGTGAGATGGCAGTGTCTTGAATGTCCCTGTATAGTGGATCAGACGCAATAGACACTTGTCTCTCAATGAAGTTGACAACATCACTGAAACCTGCTTGACAGTGATGTTTCTCCTGATGCTCAAAAGCAATGTTTCTCCATCTTTCTCTCAGTCTGCATGGTAACTTCATGATTATTTCACGTATGTTTGATGGCATATTCATTTCTGACATGTAGCTGATGTCCTCCATAGCATTACAGCAGATGCGTAAGAATAATGAAAATGCTTGCGATTTCACAGGTGCCCATCCAAATGCTATCTCCATATATGCAATGGCTATTTTCTGCTCATTTCCAAAACGTTCATGTAGAAGCATCCTGGCCTTTTGATACCCCCTGTCAGATGGCATGTGTTGGCAGCTCTTCACCAGCTCTCTAGGTTGCCCTCGGGTGTACTGCTCCAGGTAGTACAGGCAGTCCACACTGCTAGCAGCTTTTCCTTCCACTCCATGTTCAAAAGCTCTAACAAATGTGTTGTACTCAAGAGGGTTTCCATCAAAGACTGGTATGTCCCTGGGGGGGTAGTGATAGGGAAGATTGCTGTTGCACGAGTAGTGCTGTCACTGCTGTGATGTCATTTTGCTTCTGCATAATTGTGAAAATATTGCCTTGGTCCTCACTGTTTTGGATGGATTGCTGTGGTGGATGTACAGTGTGATGTAGATGTTGAGCTCTTTGTGGCATGCTTGCGTTGAGATTTGGAGCATACAGTTTTGTTATGGTTCCTTGTGAAATAGTTTCCTTGCACCGTGCCCCGGTTCCTATTGGCATTGTAGCTGTAGTACTGAACCGATTGTATGGCACCTGTAGCTGCTGAGACTAATGGCATGGCTTTAGCAGCTCCTGTGTGTGGATTGTACTGGTTGTATGGGTTATGATGTGATAGAGTTGGTTTTGCAGGTTTGCTCCCTCCTGTTGGTGGAAGTCTGTATTGCCGTATTGAATCCATTGGCTGTGCATCAATTGTCATAGCAGTTTTACTCCGTCCTGTTGGTGGATGATTGACATGATAGCTTGATGTTTGTGGAACGAATTGCACAGCAGAGGGGTTGAAAGCAGGCTTTTCTTTTGACACATACGAGTTCATTCCGTCTGTGACTCTACTTCCAATGTCAGACCCGCTGTTCCTGAGGACAGCAACCTTGGCTGTCTGAGCAGCAATTTGACTTTGTACTTCAAGCAATTCCTTTATTTTCCTTATGTGTTCCAGCTCATGCTTTATTTGTGCCTCCTGGGCTTCAAGCTCATGACTTTCCTTTAAGGCCGTCTCCATTATCAGGAGTGCAGCCATTTCGGCGTGTGCCAGGATACATGCGGAAGCTAGAGAGCTACCATGTGACACATTCGATTTACCAGCATTAGAAACACTGTCATTTGGTCCAATACTATCCACATCCTCATTTCCATTTGACACAGGATTGAAATTTGAACCATCATTATCCAGAACCTCATTTGCATGTGACACAGCATTGTTATTTGGACCATCCACAACCTCAGTTGCATTGGGCACATCACTGATTTCATAATCATCATCATCATCCTCAACATGTGTGAACGTGCATTGCTCCCCGTTTGCAAGCACCCATTTTTCCATTTTGTCAATGATCTGATTAGCATTGTGCATGTGACTTTGAAACCATTCCGTTTTTGTTTGGACATTTCATCATCAGGCAATAAAGGCTTTAATGATTCATGCAATCTTGTAGTTTCACCACACAATTTCCACAACATGTCATGCTTGATTTGCATGACAGAAATGTTTTCATTTGAACCAATTCCTTAGCCATTTTACATAATTGTTTCAGTCCAGAATTCCTTTCCTTATGCAATAACATGATTTTTGTCTCCAAAGCTTTATATGTGGGTTTAGAATGCCTTTTGCCAAGTTCATTCTCAGTTTTAATTTTATTGACAGCTGCATCCATTTCAACGTTTATTTCCTGATTCCCCACGTTACTCATCTTTATATATCAAGCAATCGGCGGAGGCTTTATTTAGAATTACTATTGGGATTTGCCTGTATCCCGTTGCGTGAAGCCACTCCTTCCACAACTTTATTTCATTCATGAATCGGGCTCACCGTAACTTCTTTGATGTTTGAGTCCGTGTTGCGCTGCAGGCTGTTGTACCGTGGATGGAATCGGCAGAAACGGCAAAGAATGGGGCGCTGTCCCTTGACTCCTTCCGTGTCCATCAGTCTTCAAAACGATTTTGTTTGGAAGCTAGTTTTTCAACTTGTATAAGGGCAACCGATTACTCAGCCCTTGTGTGGGTGAATGTAACAAGTACCTAACGTTTTCTTTCCCCTATTATTTCATGCAGACTTTATTCATTGTTTTAAATTATTTTTTTCTTTTAAGTTATTTTGTGCATCACTGTTTTTAATTTGATGCAAATTTACAATGCATGAGAGTAGGGATGCTCGATATTGGCTTTTTTACCGATACCGATATTCCGATATTGTCCAACTCTTAATTTCCGATACCGATATCAACCGATATCAACCGATACCGATATATGCAGGGTTCCCCCCCCCCCCCCAAAAAACTGAATAATTTCAGGTAACTAATAATTTCACTGGATATATATATATAACAAATATTGTTATTGTTTTTTTTTTTTTTTTTAAACAGATACCGATATTTTCCGATATCACATTTTACTGCCGATATCGGCCGATAATATCGGTCGGCCGATAATATCGGACATCCCTACATGAGAGTCATCCTTTTGTGTTAAATGGCTGCATAAAGCAAGCATTTGTTGACTCTCATGTTGATAAGAGTATTAAAACTTGGAACTTGAAAAATATCTGTTTAAGGTAGATAAATTAAAAATAAATGCGATTAATTTGCTATGGACAATCATGCGATTAATCAGATTAAATATTTTAATCGATTGACAGCACTACTATATATATACCTATCTATATAAAGTGAGGGAAAGAAGTTACCTGGTGATGGAGGCCAGCTTGTCGTCGTGCATGTTGAGGTGTTGCTGCAGCTGCTCAGAGCTCAGAAAGCGCCGGTTGCACTCGAAACAAGGCCAGTGCTTCTCCTGTTCCCGCAGGACTGACAACACAAGACGTCACATGATTACGGTCAGGACCAAAGTCTCAACTGATGATGATGATGATGACATGAGGCAGTGCTTCTCAACCTTTCTTGTGTAAAGGACCCCAGATTTGTACACAGTTGGTCACAGAACACTATTTGATAAGATTACTACGTCTCAGGGAACCCCATTGTGGGGAAATGTGCTCACCGTCTTCTCCAGAGTCAGACAAGAAGATGGATACCAATTTTCTCCCTGTGCGTTCAGTAGAAAGCTATCCGGCTGCAAGCTAGCCTAGCACAAATAAATGGAAGTGGATAAGGACCACTAGCCTAGCTTAAAACTCCGGGAGAGGTGATTTTGGCCTCGTTTTCGCCTTGCATTCATTTGTGCCAAGCTAGGCTAGCATGCAGCTGGACAGTTTTCTACTGAACGCACAGAGAGGACATTGTTATCTCTCTTCTCGACTCTGGAGAAGATGGTAAGCGCATTCCCCCATAATGTTGCCGTGTTTCTTTAATAGATTTAAGTCCAGAATGATACAGCTGTCAGTCTATACTGTAGTTCAGTGGTTCTCAACCGTTCTCGTGTCAAGGAGACCCTGAAGAAATGATTTCAGAGAGAACAGCAAAAATTAGGAACCCCTTTTACCTGGCAATCCCGGCAGAAGACGCCAGAATAAAGGAGCAACATTGTTCAGTAATGATGTGCTCCGACCTACTAGCTCTACATGCTTCTGTTAGCAGTCTAGCAGTATAGAAAGATCATATCGATAGCTACTGTATGTTAGTCTACAAACAATGTTGCAAGCCGATTGCCAAAGAAATTTGTATTGATGGGAGTGCCACCTTTTCAAGATTGTCCTACATTGTTTCTTGCCGAGCATGACATGAAGACTGAGTCCTCACCTTTTCTCTCTTCCTCAGTGACGTTGTGGATTTTCTGATTGACAAACTCTGCATAAGAGGCTGCATACCAGACCTGCAGAGGGAAATATCAAAATGTGTGTGTGTGGGGGGGTTATGGAAATCGGAGCGCTATTGCGGATTTGCGGATCTACCCTATACAGCAGGGGTCAGCAACCTTTTTGACATGGAGTGCCTGTTTGAAATATAGTTGTAACTAGTGTGCCTCAACAGTATTCCATGTATCGTAATTTTTTTTCCTCATAATCAGGTCTTTTTAATGATAATTTTTACATTATTACATCATTATTGTTATTGTTATTATTAACAATATTATTATGATGGTTGTATCAACCCTAAATCTGAGTTGGGGGGGGGGAATGCAATGCAGACAAACAGCTGCATACAGTGCGACCATTTCACTCACATTTGCCCATTCATTTTTGGACACATCACACACCATCGGTGTGTGTACTGTACGTGTGCTGTCATAGCTCCACCTACAGGCCTAATGGAGAACACCAGGAGAACACCAGGATGTGAATGGAGGGTGAATGTGAGGTATATATATATATAAGGATTCAATTCCAGAGAGACGTTAGGGACTGTAACGTTCTCTGCTTCATCGAGACGTGGCTGGCGCCAGAAGTCCCAGACCACGCCATCCAACCGGCCGATCATTTCTTCATTCACCGCAAGGATAGAACAGCAGAATCCGGTAAACAACGTGGAGGAGGTATTGCCTTCATGTTGAACAAAAATTGGAGTGACCCAACTAACGTGAAGGAATTATCCAACCACTGCTCCCCAGAACTGGAATATATAACCATCAAGTGTCGTCCTTTCTTCCTCCCGAGGGAGTTAACGGCGATCGTCCTGGTCGGAGTGTATATTCCACCGCAAGCCAGCAACAAGGTTGCGCTCTCCAGACTACACGACGAGGTAAATAGAATCCAAGAGGCGAATGTTAACGCCGCCATTTTAGTTCTGGGAGATTTCAATAGCGCCAATCTGAGAAAGGTATTGCCCGACTTCTATCAGCATGTGACTTGCAACACCAGAGGCGGTAACATCCTAGATCACTGTTACACGCAATTTAAAGGTGGCTACAAGGCTCATTCTGATAGTGGCTTCGGTAAGTCAGATCACGCATCAATTTTTCTTTCACCAAAGTACAGACAGAGAATTAAAAGTACTCCCGTAGTCTCGCGAGAGGTGCAGAAATGGGATGTGACGTCAGAGGATACGATCCGGTCAGTGTTTCACAACACAGACTGGAATGTGTTCCGCGACACAGATAACATTAATGCCTACACGGAGACAGTGCTGGACTATGTTTGTACTAGGGTGAAAGAAACAATCCCCACTACCAAAATGAAAGTTTACCCAAATCAAAAACCCTGGGTAGACAAATCCGTCCGTGAAGCTCTGAGAGAGCGCACCAAAGCATACAACGACGGCCTAGAGGCAGGCAACATGAATGACCACAAGGTGGCGCGATACAACGTAAGGAGGACTGTGTCAGAGGCCAAACGACGCTACAGGGATAAAATTGAACTCCAGTTTGAACAAGCTGACTCTAGAGCTATGTGGCAGGGGCTCAAAACGATGACAGACTACAAAGGCGCCTCCCTCAAACTGAACAGTGACATCTCCTTAGCAAATGACCTCAATACCTTCTATGCGAGGTTTGATGCTGGTAATAACAACACCAGCTCACAAGCCTCGGCAATGGGGGGGGGGGGTCGGCTGCTGATGGAGGCGCAGTGTTCAGGGTAACAGAGCATGAGGTGAGGCGGACCTTTAAAAAAGTGAATATCAGGAAGGCAGCAGGTCCAGACGGCATCCCCGGCCGCGTCCTAAAAGTCTGTGCCGACCAACTGGCCCCAGTATTCACTGACATATTTAACCTGTCCTTAGAACAGGCTGTCATCCCCACCTGCCTGAAGAAGTCCACTATTATCCCTGTACCCAAAAAATCCAAGCCTGCTTGCCTCAACGACTACCGCCCTGTAGCTCTCACCTCCATAGCCATGAAGTGCTTCGAGAAGCTAGTAAAGGGCTACATCTGCTCCTCCCTCCCCATCAACATGGACCCCCTGCAATTTGCATACCGCCCCAACAGGTCCACGGAGGACGCCATATCCCATGTGCTGCACACAGCAGCATCACACCTGGACAAGAGGCAGGGGAACTATGTGAGAATGCTATTCATCGACTACAGCTCGGCATTCAATACCATAGTCCCCTCCATACTCATAGCCAAGCTCAGGGACCTGGGCTTGGGCTATGACCTCTGCCAGTGGGTCTTGGACTTCCTGACTGGCAGACCCCAGGTGGTGAGAGCAGGCAACTGCACCTCCTCATCCATCACCCTCAACATAGGGGCCCCCCAGGGCTGTGTTCTGAGTCCCCTCCTCTACTCCCTGTACACACACGACTGTGTGGCTCAGCGGAGTAGCAATACAATCGTCAAATTTGCTGACGACACAGTGGTGGTGGGCCTGATCTCTGCCAACGACGAGAGGGCCTACCTGGAAGAGGTCAAGGTCCTGGCGGGATGGTGCCAGGAAAACAGCCTCTCCCTGAACGTCAGCTAAACAAAGGAGATGATTGTGGACTTCAGGAGGTCGGGGGTCAAGGACTACAGCCCCCTCAGCATCGACGGGGCACCGGTTGAGAGAGTCAACAGCTTTAAGTACCTCGGAGCCTACATATCCGAGGACTTGACATGGACCACACACATTAACAGTGTTGTGAAGAAGGCACGACAACGCCTCTACTTCCTCAGGCGCCTAAGGAAGTTCCAAGTCAGCCAGAAGATCCTTAAGAACTTCTACTCATGTACAATAGAGAGCATCTTGACCGGCAACATCACCTCCTGGTTTGGGAATAGCACTGCACAAGACCAAAGCAGACTACAAAGAGTGACACGTTCAGCCGAACGCACAATTGGAGGGGGGCTCCCCACCCTCCAGAACATTTACTACAAGCGTTGCAAGGGCAAGGCTAAGAGAATCATTAAAGACTCCAGTCACCCGAACAACTGCCTCTTTGAACTGCTGCGTTCAGGCAAGCGATACAGGAGTCTCAAGGCGAGCACAGAAAGACTCAGAAGAAGCTTCTATCCCCAGGCCATCAGGCTGCTAAACGAACAATGAATGAACACTACACAACAACAACCACCAAACGCACATAGCACACACATCCACACGCACACACTCACTTTAAACAAACACACTGTAGCACCCACTCCACACACTTATAGCACACACCCACTTTAAACAAACACACTGTAGCACCCACTCCCCACACTTTATATTTATGGATGAAGGATTGCACTACAACTCGTACACCTTACTGTAAATTGTACCTAAAATTGTACCTCATCCCATTTCTGCTTTGCACTAGATAGTACTGTACATTAGTACACTGCATAGTATTGTGTATTGTATATTATATGGTAACTCAGAACATTGTACATATGTCTATACCGAACACTGTGACCTCATTTTCTTCTTCTAAATTCATGCTATATTATGTTATTATGTTATTTGATACTATCTTGTCTAGCACAGTCTCTGGAGCGTAACAGTAAGAAGCATTTTGTATGAAAGTATTCTGTACTTCTGTATGACAACTATTAAAGAACTTGAACTTGAACTTGGTATATCATGTAAATAAGTTTTGATTGATCGCAAGACTACACTGTAAAAAATAAAATAATAAGTTACCAGAACTTAAAAATATTGAGTTCAGTTACTGTGCATTAAAGTGGAAATGAATCAGTGCGATAAATACATATTCATAGCATCACATTAGTATTTAGATAAGCCACAGAAGAAGTCACGTTATAAAAATAAGCTGTTTCTAAGAAAAAACGATTTGTTGTGTACATTTCTGAAGCATTTAGCATTATGGGCGTGGCCATTTTGTTGCTGACGTCATACCGGGGGTTGGGTGTATACACTCTGGTTAGCTGCCTATATTGAATGGGTCAGTCAGCAAATAAAATGTTGCCTACAAAACAACGGGACCGCGGTGGTTCTGTTTGTATTGCTCCTGGCTGTTCAAACTAATTTTACCATGTGAGAGAGAGGAAAGTTGGTTAATTTCCACAAACTACCAGTGAAAAAAACAGTGTTGTTGACATGTTGGCTCGGGCTGCCTGCACCCAGACGGCGCGACCAGCCTGTTGGACAGGGAAGGAGGATCTGCAGCGAACACTTCATTGCCTCGGATTATGTTGTTGGGGTGGGATGTTTGTCCAGAAGACCACTAATCAGCTGAAGCCGGACGCGGTTCCCTCGGTCTTCGACAGACAGACCGGCGTTAGCTCTCGGGAGCGATCGCTAGCTAGTTGGCACCAGCCGGGGCCCGGCGTTAGCTCTCGCTAGCTAGCGTTAGCAACCGGAGCGTCGCGGAGCATTCAGCCTGCTGGCTACACAGCTTGTGTAGCCAGCAGGCTGAATGCTCCGCGACGCTGGTTGAAGTGGGTCTAGGTAGCCAGCAGGCTGAATGCTCCGCGACGCTGGTTGAAGTGGGTCTAGGTAGCCAGCAGGCTGAATGCTCCGCGACGCTGGTTGAAGTGGGTCTAGGTAGCCAGCAGGCTGAATGCTCCGCGACGCTGGTTGAAGTGGGTCTAGGTAGCCAGCAGGCTGAATGCTCCGCGACGTTCCGGTTGCTAACGCTAGCTAGCGAGAGCTAACGCCGGGCCCCGGCTGGTGCCAACTAGCTAGCGATCGCTCCCGAGAGCTAACGCCGGTCTGTCTGTCGAAGACCGAGGGAACCGCGTCCGGCTTCAGCTGATTAGTGGTCTTCTGGACAAACATCCCACCCCAACAACATAATCCGAGGCAATGAAGTGTTCGCTGCAGATCCTCCTTCCCTGTCCAACAGGCTGGTCGCGCCGTCTGGGTGCAGGCAGCCCGAGCCAACATGTCAACAACACTGTTTTTTTCACTGGTAGTTTGTGGAAATTAACCAACTTTCCTCTCTCTCACATGGTAAAATTAGTTTGAACAGCCAGGAGCAATACAAACAGAACCACTGCGGTCCCGTTGTTTTGTAGGCAACATTTTATTTGCTGACTGACCCATTCAATATAGGCAGCTAACCAGAGTGTATACACCCAACCCCCGGTATGACGTCAGCCATGACGTCAGCAACAAAATGGCGGCGCCCATGTTGAAAACAGGGATATTATATTATATTTTTCAGACAAATAAGATAGATTTCACATTTGATTATAGAACCCTGTCTTACACAAGGTACACAACAAACAAACTAGGATCACATTGCTCACTGCTTCATCTCCACTTTAAGGTTTTCAGTTTTCAATCCATAATAAGTTAACAATAAAATAAGTACACATTATTTCAACCTAATAAAACTATGTTTATTGTCATTGTTTTAAGAACACAAGTTGACTTGGTAATACTCACACATTTTGAGTAAAAAAATGGCTTTTAACATGTGCAATGTTCAATGAAATAGAAAAATAAATAATAAAATGTGTTGATTAATCCCACTGGTCACAATGGTGACCGTAATAATGTTTTTGTTATAAGGCTCTGCAAATGTTACTGAATGATGTAGCAATGTATTTCCAGCTAAATTGAAATAATAAACAAATAAAGGGTCTCAATTAAATATGTGGTAGTAAAAAGAACCTGTGGGAGGATTTCAACAAGATAAATGCGACAACAGTGCAAAATATTTCACTATAATATTTCAAAGCAAAAAAAAATAAAAAATTATACGTTTTTTTTTTTTTTTTTTAATGCTGACCCCTGTGCCTATGGAAATGCCCCCGCGTGCCTATGCAGGCACGCGTGCCTAGGGTTGCCTACCCCTGCTATACAGTAACAGTTGCAAAGCAGGCACTATTCTTCCTGGAGTTCACAAAGAAACTTTGTGACTGTGCAACATAATACTTACATCATAACATGACATTACAAGTAAACTGGACAAAGAACTAGAGACTTGGACTAGTACAAAAACACATGGCAAGATCCAATATACAATAATAAACTGTGTGAAATCGCTAAGACTACTTAACTGTACACAACTATATATACACACCTAATTTAACATCTAACTAAATCGATGTTGATACATAATGATGTTGTTGCAATGCATAGTCCCAATACATAGTATTATAATTAGGGATGTCCGATATTATCGGCCTACCGATATTATCGGCCGATATCGGCATTAAAATGTGATATCGGAAAATATCGGTATCGGTTTAAAAAAAATTCTTTTTTTACATTTCTATAGAAATGATGTCCGATATTATCGGCCTACCGATATTATCGGCCGATAGGCATTATGTGATATCGGTTGATATCGGTATCGGAAATTAAGAGTTGGACAATATCGGTATATTGGTATCGGTAAAAAAGCCAATATCGAGCATCCCTAATTATAATGCAATACAGTGCGACAGGAATCTGTACCGAAAAATAGCTACCTTGAGCTCTTGCTTGGGCTGGATGTTCTTGATAGTGGTGTAGAATATCTCGGAGCCAAACTGATAGGCCACCAGGTTCTGCTCCAGGTGGGTCTCGGCGGGTCTCACAAACATCATCCAGTTACAGCTGTCCTCGTCGGACAGGTCCACCCACATGTCATCGGACCTCTCTCCATCTTTGTCTGCGTCCAACATGCACAACTAACAAGGGAAAGAAAGTGGAACAGACCCTTTTACTATTGAATACACCTTCCGCCAACTTCAAAACTCTGTATTTACACGTTGTAGGGTTCGTTACTGCCCCCTCTTGTACAACACCACTTTCCAAATGCTTTCTGGCTCGCTGGGGCTCGAACCCGCAACCTTCTGACCGTCAACCATCAAGTAGTGAATGTTAAGTCGTGGGAGTGATAGTAGCAGTAGTAGTAGTGGTGGTGGTGGTAGTAGTAGCAGCAATAATAGTAGTAGTAGTTGCTGTAGCAGCAGTAGTAGTAGCAGCAGTGATAATAGTAGTAGTAGTAGTAGTTGTTGTTTTAACAGCAGCAGCAATAGTAGTGGTGGTGGTAGTAGTAGTTGTTTTAATGAAGCTTAGGGCTCTAGGCTTTAATGAGGCAGCTCAGAAATTGATTGGTTCATACCTAACAGGGAGACAACAGGTGGTAGATATAAACGGAGTACTCTCCAGTCCTCGGACAGTTGAGTGCGGGGTCCCGCAAGGGAGTGTTTTGGGTCCGCTCCTCTTTCTCCTGTATATTAATGACCTGAAAGCAGCTTGCTCATAATTGGTATCGGTAAAAAAGCCAATATCGAGCATCCCTAATTATAATGCAATACAGTGCGACAGGAATCTGTACCGAAAACTGAACAGTGACATCTCCTTAGCAAATGATCTCAACTCCTTCTATGCGAGGTTTGAGGCTGTGAATAACAACACCAGCCTACAAACCACGGCAATGGGGGGGGGGGGGTCTGCTGATGGAGACTCAGTGTTCAGGGTAACAGAGCATGAGGTGAGACGGATCTTTAAAAAAGTGGATATCAGGAAGGCAGCAGGACCGGACGGCATCCCCGGCCGCGTCCTAAAAGTCTGTGCCGACCAACTGGCCCCGGTATTCACTGACATCTTCAACCTGTCCTTGGAACAGGCCGTCATCCCCACCTGTCTGAAGAAGTCCACCATCATCCCTGTACCCAAAAAATCTACGCCCGCTTGCCTCAACGACTACCGCCCTGTAGCCCTCACCTCCATAGCCATGAAGTGCTTTGAGAAGCTAGTGAAGGGCTACATCTGTTCCTCCCTCCCAATCAACCTGGACCCTCTGCAATTTGCATATCGCCCCAACAGGTCCACGGAGGACGCCATAGCCCATGTGCTGCACACAGCAGCATCACATCTGGACAAGAGGAAGGGGAACTATGTGAGAATGCTGTTCATCGACTACAGCTCAGCATTCAATACCATAGTCCCCTCCAAACTCATAGCCAAGCTCAGGGACCTGGGCTTGAACTATGACCTGTGCCAGTGGGTCCTGGACTTCCTGACGGGCAGACCCCAGGTGGTAAGAGCCGGCAACTGCACCTCCTCATCCATCACGCTCAACATAGGGGCCCCCCAGGGCTGTGTTCTGAGCCCCCTCCTCTACTCCCTGTACACACATGACTGCGTAGCACAGCGGAACAACAACACCATCATCAAATTTGCTGATGACACAGTAGTGGTGGGCCTGATCTCTGCCAACGACGAAAGGGCCTACCTGGAAGAGGTAGAGAACCTGTCACAGTGGTGTCAGGAGAACTGCCTCTCCCTGAACGTCAGCAAAACAAAAGAGATGATTGTGGACTTCAGGAGGTCGGGGGTCAAGGACTACAGCCCCCTCAGCATCGACGGGGCACCAGTTGAGAGAGTGAACAGTTTCAAGTACCTCGGAGCCCACATATCCGAGGACTTGACATGGACCACACACATTGACAGTGTTGTGAAGAAGGCACGACAACGCCTCTACTTCCTCAGGCGCCTAAGGAAGTTCCAAGTCAGTCAGAAGATCCTTAGGAACTTCTACTCATGTACAATAGAGAGCATCCTGACCGGCAACATCACCTCCTGGTTTGGGAATAGCACTGCACAAGACCGTAGCAGACTACAAAGAGTGACACGTTCAGCCGAACGCACAATTAGAGGGGGGCTTCCCACCCTCCAGAACATTTACAACAAGCGGTGCAAGGGGAAGGCTAAGAGAATTATTAAGGACTCGAGCCACCCGAACAACTGCCTCTTTGAACTGCTGCCGTCAGGCAAGCGATACCGGAGTCTTATGGCGAGCACAGAAAGACTCAGAAGGAGCTTCTATCCCCAGGCCATCAGGCTGCTAAACGAACAATAATCGCTAAACGAACAATAATCACTATGCAACAACCATCAAATGCACACAGCACACACACCCACACGCACACACACACTCACTCAAACAAACAACACACTGCAGCACCCACTCTCCACACTTTAGATCACACAAACACACTTACACTTTATATTTATTGATAAAGGATTTGCACTACAACTCGTACACCTACTGTGAATTGTACCTAAACTGCACCTCGTCCATTTATGCCTTGCACTATATAGTATTGTATATTAGTACACTGCACAGTATTGTATATTGTATGGAAACTACGTCTACGAACATTGTACATATGTCTAAACTGAACACTGTGACCTCTTTTTTTTCTTCTAATTTTTACTATGTTTTTATTTCATACTTATCTTGTCATGCACAGTCTCTGGAGCGCAACAGTAAGAAGCATTTTGTACAAAAGTATTCTGTACTTCTGTATGACAACTATTAAAGAAACTTGAAACTTGAAAACTCATGTGATCTTTTTTTATACGCGGATGACTCCGCCTTACTAGTGTCTCACAAAGACAAACAAGTGGTTGAGCAGACATTGAGTGCAGAACTAGAGAAGGTTAGCGACTGGCTAGGCTACAACAAGCTGTCCCTCCACGTGGGGAAGACTGAGTCCATTCTATTCGGGTCAAAGGTCAGGCTCAGAAAATCGCCAGGTTTTAACATTAGAATAGGAGATACTGTTCTCACAGACAAAACATCTGTGAAATATCTTGGTTGCGTCCTGGAAAACAGCTTATCAGGGGAAAGCATGGCTCACCAAGCACTTACAAAGATCAATAACAGGACTAGATACCTAGCCAGAATCTCTCATTTTCTAGATCAGTCAGCGATGAAGATTCTTGCTGGAGCACTCATACAGTGTCACTATGACTATGCATGTGGCTCCTGGTACAACAGTGCCCCCAAAAGTCAGAAAATAAAACTACAGACTTCACAAAACAAGCTAATCAGGGTAATACTAAGGCTACCTGCCCGAACCCACCTTGACCCATCACACTTTGAGATCATGAGATGGCTTAAGGTGGAAGACAGAGTAAACCAGATAGGGATGTGCCTAGTTCACAGAATAGTGCACGAGGTAGTGCCAGTGTACTTTAACAACTACTTCAACCGAATCAGGGACACCCATGCATACCCAACTAGGCGCAGCTCAACTGACTTTGTGCCAGTCAGATTCAGAAGCTGTATGGGGAAGGAGTCATTTCTGTATTCAGCAGCTATCTATTGGAACAGTCTGCCCAGTGACCTGAAAATCTTAGACAATGCCGTTAGATTCAAGTCCAGCCTGAAGACATGGCTCAAAAGGGACTATACTTAACCTAGACACTTAGCTTAAGGCACCTTGCATGTTGTATGAGTCTGTTATGTATATAAATGTTAAATGGTATATGTGATGTGTTGTGATGTCATGTTTTGTATGATGCATGTATAAGCATCACACTCCCCTACCCCCCCCCCCCCCCCCCCCCCCCACAAGGACCACAATGGAAATAAGCTCTGAGCTTTTTTGTGTTTCATCCTTGGCAGTATATCCTGACTGTGCTTTTCTGTCACATGTTTATTTTTTATATTGTCAAATAAAGTCATTCATTCATTCATTCATTCATTCATTCATTCATTCATTCATTCAACAGCAGCAGCAATAGTAGTGGTGGTGGTAGTAGTAGTTGTTTTAACAGCAGCAGCAATAGTAGTGGTGGTGGTAGTAGTAGTAGCAGTAGTAGTAGTTGCTGTAGCATCAGTAGTAGTAGTAGTAGTAGTAGTAGTAGTAGTAGTAGTAGTTGCTGTAGCATCAGTAGTAGTAGTAGTAGTGGTGGTGGTAGTAGTAGTAGCAGCAGTAGTAGTAGTATTAGTAGTGGTGGTGGTGGCGGTAGTAGTAGTAGTAGCAGCAATAACAGCAGTAGTAGCAGTAGTAGTAGTAGTTGTTGTTGTAGCACCAGTAGTAGTAGCAACTTACTGATAAGACGGATAAAGTGTGAATCTGAATGGGAGCATCAGTGGAGGTATTAGTAAAAGGAATGCCATCTCCGTTTTTACTTACTTTGAGGTGTATGTAGTGGTCGTGTTGACTTACTTTGAGGTGTATGTAGTGGTCTTGTTGACTTACTTTGAGGTGTATGTATGTAGTGGTCATGTTGACTTACTTTGAGGTGTATGTAGTAGTCTTGCAGTTCGCTCTGTGGCACCAGGTGCCCCTCTACAGGGCCAAACTGTGTGCGTTTGGGGATGCGTCTCTTGGAGAACACTCCACCCAGAAAACGGTCAATGTAGAGAACCAGAGGCAGGCTGGCCCGAGCCTTAGACACCACCGGCCGGTTGGGGATGGGGTGGAGGGGACCGTGCTTCTGGCACACAGAGGGGTTGGCATTGTTACACTCCTCACACCCTGGGTGCCACCAGAGGAAGAGGGTGGAAAGAGAGGAAACACCAGAAGGAGCAGGAGTTAGAGGGAGGAAAAGGCCGCAGACAGATACGGGTGAAAACGTACAAATTAAAAAGACTTTAGCCAAAGATATAGCTAATTTCTTATGCCCATAATCTCACACATATGCGAGTTATCGAGTGAAAGGGTTGGAATGTGTTATGTCACATATTCCAGGAAGTATTGAATAAAGGTTTTAATGGCAAAATGAGAATGAAAGATAATGAAACACAAGTGACAAGTTGATTCATATCCTCTATTTTGTATTAATATGGCAAATGGCTAAATCTCCATGCAACAGGAATCTACAGGGTTTGTGGGAAACATGGTCTTATCAATCACCAATTGTTTCGGCAATGGTCTCATTTGTTTACTGTAATTATACCAAGGTATCACAATCAATCCGACAGTGATATATTTTATGGAAGATTCTCCTTGTAACTTTAACTCAATAACTCTCAGACCGACCGATTGTGTACAAGACAGTGTGTCGTTTTTGGGATACGTGTGAGATCATGGGCATAATAATCGGCTTTATATTTTTGGTGGAGGGTTCCTTTCAATCACGGCAGTGTGGTGGATGTAGATGGTTATTTTTCAGGCAAGAGATAGAAAAGGAAAAGGTCAAGCATGCTTTGATATGGTGTCAACACACTCTGCACCTAAGAAACGCTTCTATCTGCATCTGTGGTCGGAACATCAAGGGCACTGAAGACGTGACTCACAGAGGTTGTGAGGGGTGAACGACTGAGGCTGGTGAGACTCCCAGTCACCCAGCTCTGAGTCGTCGTCCTCCTCCTCCTCCTCCTCTTCCCCCTCCTCCTCCTCCTCCTCTTCATCGGAATCCTCTGTGGAGTCTGTAGCCCCCAGGGGACTGGCGGACGTGTCTCCTATGCCATCCATGACGGTGAGGGAGTTGGACGCGGACAGCTGGTCCTGTGAGCGTTGGGATCATTTGATACAAAGGGTTAAGTATTAATTGACTGACTGATTCATTTGTTGATTCATTCAACCTGTATTTAACAGAGCGGGACCTCGCATAGAGCAAGTTCTCATCTCCAGGTGTGCCCTGATCACATGCTATAATTATAAAGTATCGCACAACAATGTAATATTTCAATACATTTTGTAAAGTATGTATTTTTTATTTTTTTACCAGCCTACAATAGCGAATATCCCTAAGCGACTGGTTGGCTGGCTGACTCCCCATTGTTGAAACACCATCTCCATAATCAGTACATATCAATCATCATGGACAACAGGACCAGGGTGTTTACCTGAGAGACGGGCTCCAGGATGGTCTGTGGAGCCTCAGCTACATTACTGAGCACATGCAGGTTGGCAGCGTTCATATTCTGACCACTGGGCAGCAGGACTGTCACCTGCAGAAGTGAATATTTAACATTTGATGATTCAGTTGCCATTAGACTTCTAGGAAAACAGCAGGGCTGTCCTCGACTGCAGAAGTTCGTAGTCAACTAACCGACTTAGGATTTTGTCTGCAAATTAAGTCTGTATTAAATCGACGTTTCCCAGGTCTTTGTCCTTCTGAAAATGTATGTAGTCATGCAGAGGGAACTTCCTTAAATAGAGTGCATGTTAAAAGACCAAAGTATATTTCAAAATGTTCTAACTTCTAACATTAAAAGGAACACATCAATATTATAGGTAATTTGTCTGTTGGCCAAAAACACCTCCGACAGAGTTTTAAGTTAGGCTAGTGGTCCGTATCCGCTTCCACTAATTTGTGCTAAGCTAAACTAAGCTAGTTTGCAGCCGAATAGCTTTCTACTGAATGCACAGAGAGGAAATTGGTATCCATCTTCTGGTCTGACTCTGGAGAAAACAGTGAGCACATTTCCCATAATGTTGGTGTGTTCCTTTAATTTATGCCAGAGACGTGCTTATCATTTCCCAATAAAAAACAAACATTCACCATGAAATCACACCCACACGTACAAAGACTAATAAAAAAAAACTCTTGGGTGAGGGTCAACTAAGGCCTTAATGACTTGTTTGATGAGGCAGCCCTAGAAAACAGGGTGACAAGAGGTAAACGTGCCTGTTGTGTCGTACCATCCTGCTGAATGTAGGCTACCTGAGGCTGTTCAGCAAATACAGTCTGAAAGAAATAAAGAGTCAATACAAGACTGGGGGGAGCAACTCTTCCAAGATACATATGCACATTATACTTCTATACATTTACAAATGATCAGGGACACGGTAAGACTTCAGTGCTTAAGTAATGAAACTTTCTTAAAGAAACACGCAAACATTATGTGAAATGCGCTTAATGTCTTCTCCAGAGTCAGACAAGAAGATAGATACCAATTTCCTCTCTGTGTGTTCAGTAGAAAGCTGTCCGGCTGCAAGCTGGCCTAGCCTAACACAAATGAATGGAAGCGGACACAGACCATAGCCTAGCTTAAAACTCCAGGAGAGATGTTTTTGGCCAACAGCTAGGCTTGCCGGTCCATATTCCACTTCCATTCATTTGTGCTAAACTAGGCTAGCTTGCAGCCGGATAGCTTTCTAGTGAACGCACTGAGAGGAAATTGGTATCCATGTTCTTGTCCGATTCTGGAGAAGACGCCATGATGTTGGCGCGTTCCTTTGAAACCTCAACGTCAGTTAGTGTTGAACCAGCCTCCTTGGCTCTCACCTGAGTGCCATCCGCAGGGTGTATGTAGACCAGTGTGTGTTCCGCTGACTCCACTGAGGTGTACGAGTTCCCGTCAGCAGTATAGACCACCTGCTGTTGCCCCTGGTCCTGCTGATCCGTGCTGTACACGATCTGGGCCACCGTGCCGCCATCATCAAAATGCACCTGAAACGCGGTGCAGAATAATACACAATGCCAATGACCCACCAACGGTACCGATGACATCCATTATCCATACTTCCCTTTTTTTTTTTTAAGTAGGGTTGGCCGATAGTTTCATATGATCATTTATTGTACTCATATTGTGATATACAGTAGTTGTGAATAATGTCATAATGAGATTTTCAATATTTGAGGGAATGTTATTTGAAAATAAAAGATATCACACTTCACATGATCATGCAGTTCAATGTGATGAACAGCAACTGGATTATTCCCCATGTGAACAGATATTGCGATATATAAATATATATATATATATAGATACCTGAAAAGTTAAGAGGATTACTGTGATATGAATATATTTCATAATCGCCCAGCCCTAGGGCAAAGGATTGTGAATTGTAAATTTGTAATGCATACTCATGTACTGTATGAAAATAACAAGCATATTATCAAATGGCATATTATGAGTAGCCACTGAAGGAGAATCAATTCTTCAAACTGTTGTCAGAGAGGAGGACAGACCTGAGTGGCATTGCCTGGTTCATTGTTGGGAGCCTGACTCCATACAGGAGAGGGTTCTTGCTTGGTCTCCATGGCAGCACAGTGCCAGGCCTGTAGCCTCTTGTCACCTGATCACACCACAGCTGAGGAGGTCTATGATATACACACCAATGATAAGATGTGCGATTGTAATGATAATGATGCGTGTCAAATGGAAATGTCATGGCTGTATCATCATTGCAGTGAAATAGGATTGATTGGTTGTCTTTTATTTTTTTACTTGAATTGTAATGCAAGTTGCATTATGCAACAATCATCTATTGTGGGTATTTAGGTCACAAAAAAATAGTATACGAACAGGTCGAAAAGTACCTTGCGGAAAAAAATCTAATCTACGAATTCCAATCTGGCTTCAGAACATCCCACTCCACTGACACATGCCTTCTCTATTTGAACGACCACATCAAACAAGAGGTGGACGCGGGCAAATACTGCGGCATGGTCATGCTGGACCTACAAAAGGCCTTCGACACTGTCAATCACACCATTCTGATTGACAAGCTAAAAAGCAATTGGTTTTGATAGTCTATCAGTGAGCTGGATACAATCCTACCTGGAGGGGAGAGAACAGATGGTGGAGGTAAACGGTACCCTATCCCCCCCCCCCCCCCTCCCAGTGAGCTGTGGTGTTCCACAAGGAAGCATACTAGGACCGCTACTGTTCCTAATTGATGCAAATGACATGTCGTCAGCTTGTGACTGCAACTTGTTCCTGTTTGCGGACGACTCAGCCCTGCTGGTCTCTGACAAGAACAAGTTACAGGTTGAAAAAATCCTCAGTTCGGAACTAGGCAAAATCTGCATATGGCTCGCCGACAACAAACTATCATTACACATGGGCAAAACAGAGTCCATTCTCTTCGGTTCAAATAACAAACTCAGCAAGACCGATGGCTTCTCAGTTAAAGTGGGTGACAATATTGTCACAAGGAAAGATGAAATTACCTACCTGGGTTCCATCCTAGAGGCTAATCTTTCCTGTGACAAAATGGCATCCAATGTAATAAAAAAAGTCAACCAACGAACTCGATTCTTGTACCGGATCTCCTCTCTGGTAAACAAGAATACCCTGAAGACTCTGGCAGGAGCACTCATTCAAGGGTACTACGACTATGCCTGCACCTCATGGTACCAAAGCACCTCAAAAGGCACTAAAAACCAAATTACAAACATCTCAAAACAAACTAGTCAGACTACTGCTTGACCTGACTCCTAGAACCCACCTCACCCCTGCCCACTTTGACAACCTAGGATGGCTTAGAGTAGACGACAGAGTACAGCGACTTGCAATGGGCCTGGTCTACAAGATACACTACACGACCAAGGTACCCATGTACATGTCAAAATACTTCCCAAAGGTCAGTGAATACCACGATCACAAGACCAGAGGGAGCTCCACAAATCATGTTAAACCCAGATTCGGCTCAAACAAGGGACTAAACACGTTTCGCAATTATGCCACATCAATGTGGAACGCCCTACCCAAAGCTGTAAAGGAATGTGAATCACTACCCACTTTCAAAAACACTCTCAAAGAACACCTACGGGAGACTGCAATTCGAAACTGGCCCATGTAAATGTCCTAACCCAACCCAATGTACAGTAAATGACCAAGTATGGTTGTCAATATTCCAATGTACAGTTTTGCTTGTACAGTTGTACAGTGTCCCGTCCCCCCGTCCCCCACCCAACCACCTCCAATGTACAGTCCCCCCCCCCCACCCCCACCTACCCTCCAATGTACAGTTTCTACGTCAAATGTATATACTCTCTTTTCTGGACTATTTTTGTATCACAAACAGTACTGTATTTGCAAATCTGATACGTCATAAATGTATAGATATAGCAGTACTGTCTATCTGTATGTCATGTATGTCATATATGATGAATTGAAAATGGGGGACCCTGATGTAAACAAGACGAAAGTCTTTCTCTGGTCTGCATACCCTTAACAATTGTATGTATTGAGCTGTACTGTACAGTACCCATTCTGCAATCTGTTAATAAAGTTTTCAATCAATCAATCAATCATGATCTTATTGAGCAAGGCAGCCCCCCACCACCACCACCACCACCAACTACAGTATGATAACGAAAAAGCAGCCCGTTTGATTGGGCTATAGCCATACAGTGAGACCTGGCACTAGAATGTTCATAAAACGCCTCCTTTTTTTAAGGGCATATGAAAGGTTAATTAAAATACTCTAGTGTTGATTGATTGATTGATTGAAAAGTTTATTAACAGATTGCAGAATGGGTACAGTACAGTACAGCTCAATACATACAATTGTTAAGGGGATGCAGACCAGAGAAAGACTTTAGTCTTGTTTACATCAGGGTCCCCCATTTTCAATTCATCAGGACATAATATGACATACATCATACATGACATACAGATAGACAGTACAGTCTGTACAGTACAGTACAGTGATCAGGCCGACATGATGCACTAGTGCTGAGCTGTCTTGTCACGTCGCGCAAATCTGTGTTCGGTGGAACTGAAGGCAGCGACTGAATTTAGCTCTACGTGCCAGTCGTGGTTGACAAGCAAACCAAAATAAACCCGCATGTCACTTCCAACATAGAACGGTCAAACAAAACCACTCAATGGGGGTATATGAGGGAAAACGCGGTCAACGCTATGCCCACGAACGCGCTAGGAAATTTGTGTCAAAACGCAACAGTATGTCTACGCAACACTCACAATGTAACATTCTAAATCTACCAAGTAATTAATACATCTGGTTGATGTAATCGATTATACGTTTAACCCCCCTATTTTGACCCCGCAGGTTCTCGGTCCCAAAACCGGACCATACCACAAACATCAGCGCTGCAGAAACACGGGCATTTGTTGTATCGCGACACCCGCATTATCGCCATATAATCCCAATGTAAGGCCGACCTTGGAGATATAAACATTAGTACTCCGGCAGACGGTATGGATCACGGTCGACAATTTTAACAAAACTGTGTTTATAATGATAAAGCCCCGAATATTTTGGGTAGACCCACCCGTCCCCCATTCTATAGATGAGCTCAGCCTTCAGTGGACTGTGGGAACAAGGAAGACAAGGCTCCATTTTGGGTGGGACTAACAATAACAGCTACATTCGAAGAGAGGCCCGACGAAAACCTGTCTATTTCTATCGACACAAATACGCCAAACGGTCGCACACATTTAATTTATATTGACAGAGAGATGGTATAGAAATCGAACTATAGAGCGGATACAGAAGTAATATCCTGTTTTTGTTTCATTTTGTGAAATCGGCCGAGTTGTTCTTACCTCACAGAATGGTAGCTGCAGAGATGGCTGCATTGCATATATTAACATAATCTTCCTAGCAACCCTCGGGGACATGCCCCGCGATTGGTGAATTCTTTTTGGAGTGACGAAAATTAAAATGTATTTGATCTTTATCCCATTAATAAAATGAAAACGATATAAACACGTACGTTAAAATATCTCAAAAAGTATTTCGATAGTCGGTATATATACATTGAACCGATGTTGTTATTTTTAGAGATCGGTTTAGCCGTTTCACGTTTCTCTCTCAACCAATGAGAAAAATATTTACACAAATCAAATCACCCAATGGAAATGTGCCAGTGATTCGTGTAATATGTCAGATATCACCCAGGATGGAAATTTGTGTTATTAGTTTGTACATAAATGGTCTCACTGAAACACAAGTATATTCATTTCATTCATTCATGTGTGTATAGCATACAGCAGCTTATATGAATGAACACTTTATTTAACAGATTCCAGAATGGGTACAATACAGTACGGCCCAATACACACAATTGTTAAGAGTGTGCAGACCAGAGAAAGACGTTTGTCTTGTTTACATCAGGGTCCCCCATTTTCAATTCATAGTGACATTTTATGACATACACAACATACATGACATTTATGGCATAGGGACATACATGACATACAGGTACTGTTACATTTGTGACATATACGATATGGATATGCAAATATACAGTACTGTTACCCATAGATCCTAACAGAGATTATATACATATGATGGGGAGGAGACTGTACATTATTAGGGGGTGGGTGGGTGGGAGAAAAATATATACATACGGTGGGGAGAAAATATATGATACGTGGGGAGTATTTTATTTTTTGAATTGCAGCCTCCCGTATAGGTGCTCTAATCTGTAGACCGTTTTCGCCTAAAGGTACATGCCTAAGTAAATGGAAGATTGCTCCACTTCTGCAAGGTCAATTTGCATGTTCTTGGTATCTAGTGACCTGGGGGTATGTATTTCCAGTGTCAGAAATATTGTGTCTGTTACTAGACTGAGTAAATTGTAATGAAGAAAAGGAGAATATGAATTATGATTTATGATTTTTGCATCTTTGATCATGTTAAATCTGCGGGGCACGAGAAACTGCTCACTGAGCTCATTCACCACCTTATTAAGATCACGTGTAAAAAAAAAAATCTAAGCAAATGAACCGCGGGAAGATGATTAAACAGAAGGATTTGTAGATACAGTAATTAATGATAATCGATTTTAATTATAAATTCATATTTGACCTTGAACTTGACCTTGACCTTATTATGGCCAAATCATACATCTATGGATAGGGAAAATGCTCCTCTTTCCAATGGCAGGGTTGAATCTGGATTTAGTCATTTCCTTGCGGTTTTTACGATAATTAGTATTTTCCGATAAATTCGTATTTCCGATAAATTGTATAAAACATCGGTAAAATGAAAATATACACTTTGACTACTGTTTTTGATAGGGTTATGGTCTTTTCTCTTGGCTACACATGTTTTTTTTTAAACATTAAGAGCGGTTTTGAATGTGGGTAGGGATTCACATATTTTTACGGCTGTGGGTAATTGCGAAATGTGTTTAGTCCCTTGTTTGTGCCGAATCTGGGTTGCACATGATTTGTGGAACTCCCTCTGGTGTTGTGGGCGTGGTATTCACTGACCTTTGGGAGGTATTTCGACATGTACATGGGTACCTGTGTGGTGTAGTGTATCTTGTAGACCAGGCCCATTGCAAGTTGCTGAATGAATGAAAACTTTATTTAACAGATTGCAGAATGGGTACAATACAGTACGGCTCAATACACACAATTGTTAAGGGGATGCAGACCAGAGAAAGACGTTTGTCTTGTTTACATCAGGGTCCCCCATTTTCAATTCATAGTGACATTTATGACACATACACAACATACTGGCATAGGGACATACATGACATACAGGTATTTAGTACTGTTACATTTGTGACATATACGATATGCAAATATACAATACTGTTACCCATAGATCCTGACAGAGTATATACATATGATGGGGAGGGGACTGTACATTAGGAGGGGGTGGGTGGGTGGGAGAGAAATATACATGGTGGGGAGAGAATATATACATATACGGTGGGGAGGAGACTGTACATTAGGAGGGGGTGGGTGGGTGTACTCTGTCGTCTACTCTAAGGGTGCTTTCTCACTCACTCTTCGGGGTCGAATCAGCGGCGGGTCGAACCAGAAAAGGGTGTGTCTGTCTGAGTGAGAACACTCCCCGCCCCCCGCTGATTCGTCCCCGGGGGCGCTGAACCTGGACCGGTGAAATAGGTGGTTTCGGGTGCGGGCCAGTGGGAGCGGGGGGCGTGACACACACAACGTTGTTACTGTAATATGCTTTCATGCTTGCTTGAATTTTGGGCAGATAAAACCACACAGCAACAACTGGACAATACCCACAAAAACGATATTTATGGGCAATTTGAGAGTTCAGACCTCAACCAAAAACAAGCATTGTGGAGCCTCACAGCTCAGCCTCAGTGGATGAAAACATGAAGCCACATTACAAACGCACAGCACTTGCCAGGCTCCTGGCAATTTTGTTTGCCATGCTATGTCTATACATTGGTTTCTTGTTCGAATGCATTTATTTCTATTAGACCAGTGGTGCCCAACCAGTCAAGCCATGATCCTAGGTAGTCAAAGTGGGCAGGGGTGAGGTGGGTTCTAGGAGTAAGGTCAAGTAGTAGTCTGACCAGTTTGTTTTGTGATGTTTGTAATCTTGTTTTTAGCGCCTTTGAGGTGCAAGCATAGTCGTAGTACCCTTGAATGAGTGCTCCTGCCAGAGTCTTCAGGGTATTCTTGTTTACCAGAGAGGAGATCCGGTACAAGAATCTAGTTCGTTGGGGGGGCGGCTGTGTGGCGCAGCGGACATTGCGCTCGTCACCAACGCAAGAGACACCTGGTTCGACTCCGGCTGTCTGCGTTGCCTCCGGCTTGGGCCAGCCGTCATACTAACTCAATTGGCAGAGTTATAGCGGGTGGAAGTCGATCGGTGGTAATCTGGACGTTGTGGACAGCGACTCCTACAGGTCGGTTGGGGACGCCTGCACAGCAGAGACAGGAAATGGCGGGGGTAGTGTGAGCATCCCACACGTTACACCTCGCCAATGAGAGTCCGCGCTGGCAGGTGAAAAGATGCGACAGGCTGCCTCCTTGTGTATCGGAGGGGACACGTGATGCAAGGCTTCTATCCTCCCTACAACCGGCCAGTGGGGGGCATATGGGAGCAACGTTCAAGACAGGGGAGGGGAGAATTGGCACAGCTGAATTGGGATGGGAGAAAATAGAAAAAGAGGAGAAAAAGTTTATAAAAAAAAAGAATCTAGTTCGTTGGTTGACTTTTTTGATTACATTGTTATGGGACATATTTTACATAGCCTTGGTGATACAAGGCTATTTGACATTTTTATTTCGGAGATCGACACTCACAATAATAATTAAGTAGTAGTAGTAGTAGTAGTAGTAGTCTGACTAGCTTGTTTTGAGATGTTTGTAATTTGTTTTTTAGTGCCTTTGAGGTGCTTTGGTACCATGAGGTGCAAGCATAGTCGTAGTACCCTTGAATGAGTGCTCCTGCTAGAGTCTTCAGGGTATTCTTGTTTACCAGAGAGGAGATCCGGTACAAGAATCGCGTTCGTTGTTTGACTTTTTTTATTACATTGGATGCCATTTTGTCACAGGAAAGATTAGCCTCTAGGATGGAACCCAGGTAGGTAATTTCATCTTTCCTTGTGATAATATTGTCACCCACTGTAACCGAGAAGCCGTCGGTCTTGCTGAGTTTGTTATTTGAACCGAAGAGAATGGACTCTGTTTTGCCCATGTGTAATGATAGTTTGTTGTCGGCGAGCCATATGCAGATTTTGCCTAGTTCCGAGCTGAGGGCTTTTTCAACCTGTAACTTGTTCTTGTCAGAGACCAGCAGGGCTGAGTCGTCCGCAAACAGGAACAAGTTGCAGTCACAAGCTGACGACATGTCATTTGCATAAATTAGGAATAGTAGCGGTCCTAGTATGCTTCCTTGTGGAACACCACAGCTCACTGTGAGGGGGGGGGATAGTGTACCGTTTACTTCCACCATCTGTTCCCTCCCCTCCAGGTAGGATTGTATCCAGCTCACTGATAAACTATCAAAACCAATTGCTTTTAGCTTGTCAATCAGAATGGTGTGATTGACAGTCACGTGATAGTTTTAAGACCCGCCTGATTCTGGACGAATTTTAAGGTGTCTCAAGGTAGCAGGTTACACTTGATGGGAGCCGAGTTGAGCATGATTAAATTAGATCTGCGTTTTTACATTAAGAGAAAAAGCCATGACTGTGTACCTAATAGAGAACTACATCTTTCCAGGAAAGTGTTAATTGCATTTGAAGCTCAGTCGCCACCGAAGGCTGATTGATTGAAAACTTTATTAACAGATTGCAGAATGGGTACAATACAGTACAGCTCAATACTAACAACTGCTAAGAGGATGAAGACCAGAAAAATACTTTTGTCTTGTTTACATAAGGGTCCTCCTCCATTTTAATTCATCAAGACATTTATGACATACAAGACATACAAATATACAGTAGGCTACTGTGTAAGAAAAATAGATCATAAAAAAATATATATACATCCGAAGGGGAAGAAACTGTACATTGACATTTACCGGGCCCAGTTTCTATTGCAGCCACCCGTGCTCTTTGAGAGCGGTTTTGAAGTAGGGTAGGGATTCACATTTACGGCTGTGGGTAGGGCGTTCCACATTATTGTGGCATAATTGCGAAACGTGTTTAGTCCCTTGTTTGAGCCGAATCTGGGTTGAACGTGATTTGTGGAACTCCCTCTGGTGTTGTGGCCGTGGACTTCACTGACCTTTAGGAAGTATTTTGACATGCACATGGGTATCTTAGTCGTGTAGTGTATCTTGTAGACCATAGGCCCATTGCAAGTTGCTGTACTCTGTCGTCTACTCTAAGCCATTCTAGATTGTCAAAATGGGCAGGGGTAAGGTGGGTTTTAGGAGTAAGGCCAAGCAGTAGTCTGACCAATTTCTGCGGAGCTGAGAGGACAACGTTACGAAACCAAAATAGTACAACATACATAATATGATAATACACTATTGGAATTATACTGTAGTAGTTACCATGGAAATGATTAAGGATTATGATATAAAACACATTTTCTCAAATATTAAACATTTACCTTTATTGGTTGTAACAGTATAATAATTAAATCTATACCTCAGTCAAAGACTATGAACCTACACAATACAGTTTGGCTGTAATAGGCTACTTAGTTTACTTTTTGTTATGCAACATATATACAAAAGCATACAACAAAAAGATGCAAAGACAGCTAAACAAAAAAGATGGGAGGGATGCAAGGCCTTATCACAGGTAGAACCTCACTCCCCAGGTCAATACATAACCAAGATGCTTGAACATTGCCTGAACTGTATAAAATAGAACTGGTTGAGACCGTTTAAGAGCATTGTTTTACACTGCTCAATGTGACCTATTTCTAACCAATCAAATAATGAAGCCATCACATTGTATTGTCCTCAGTGTCAAGTTATTGTCATTCTTGTGGAGATCAGGTCATTGATGAGTAAAATTATGTCATTTTACTATGGAGGTTAATGGAAACATTTTAATTTATATATTGACATTTAAAAACGTGTCAAAAATACACCCTCTGTATTTTTGCATTTAAAGGAAAAATCCACACTAGGTTAATTCACTTATGTTATTTCTATAATACTGTAAGCTCAGCTTCAATTTGAGAACATAAACAAGTCTCGGACAACAAGATTAGTGTTATCATCGATTGAATGGTGGAACAACAGTTTCAAGTTTCAAGTTTCTTTAATAGTTGTCATACAGAAGTACAGAATACTTTTGTACAAAATGCTTCTTACTGTTGCGCTCCAGAGACTGTGCATGACAAGATAAGTATGAAATAAAAACATAGTAAAAATTAGAAGAAAAAAAAAAGAGGTCACAGTGTTCAGTTTAGACATATGTACAATGTTCGTAGACGTAGTTACCATACAATATACAATACTGTGCAGTGTACTAATATACAATACTATATAGTGCAAGGCATAAATGGACGAGGTGCAGTTTAGGTACAATTCACAGTAGGTGTACGAGTTGTAGTGCAAATCCTTTATCAATAAATATAAAGTGTAAGTGTGTTTGTGTGATCTAGAGTGTGGAGAGTGGGTGCTGCAGTGTGTTGTTTGTTTGAGTGAGTGTGTGTGTGCGTGTGGGTGTGTGTGCTGTGTGCATTTGATGGTTGTTGCATAGTGATTATTGTTCGTTTAGCGATTATTGTTCGTTTAGCAGCCTGATGGCCTGGGGATAGAAGCTCCTTCTGAGTCTTTCTGTGCTCGCCATAAGACTCCGGTATCGCTTGCCTGACGGCAGCAGTTCAAAGAGGCAGTTGTTCGGGTGGCTCGAGTCCTTAATAATTCTCTTAGCCTTCCCCTTGCACCGCTTGTTGTAAATGTTCTGGAGGGTGGGAAGCCCCCCTCTAATTGTGCGTTCGGCTGAACGTGTCACTCTTTGTAGTCTGCTACGGTCTTGTGCAGTGCTATTCCCAAACCAGGAGGTGATGTTGCCGGTCAGGATGCTCTCTATTGTACATGAGTAGAAGTTCCTAAGGATCTTCTGACTGACTTGGAACTTCCTTAGGCGCCTGAGGAAGTAGAGGCGTTGTCGTGCCTTCTTCACAACACTGTCAATGTGTGTGGTCCATGTCAAGTCCTCGGATATGTGGGCTCCGAGGTACTTGAAACTGTTCACTCTCTCAACTGGTGCCCCGTCGATGCTGAGGGGGCTGTAGTCCTTGACCCCCGACCTCCTGAAGTCCACAATCATCTCTTTTGTTTTGCTGACGTTCAGGGAGAGGCAGTTCTCCTGACACCACTGTGACAGGTTCTCTACCTCTTCCAGGTAGGCCCTTTCGTCGTTGGCAGAGATCAGGCCCACCACTACTGTGTCATCAGCAAATTTGATGATGGTGTTGTTGTTCCGCTGTGCTACGCAGTCATGTGTGTACAGGGAGTAGAGGAGGGGGCTCAGAACACAGCCCTGGGGGGCCCCTATGTTGAGCGTGATGGATGAGGAGGTGCAGTTGCCGGCTCTTACCACCTGGGGTCTGCCCGTCAGGAAGTCCAGGACCCACTGGCACAGGTCATAGTTCAAGCCCAGGTCCCTGAGCTTGGCTATGAGTTTGGAGGGGACTATGGTATTGAATGCTGAGCTGTAGTCGATGAACAGCATTCTCACATAGTTCCCCTTCCTCTTGTCCAGATGTGATGCTGCTGTGTGCAGCACATGGGCTATGGCGTCCTCCGTGGACCTGTTGGGGCGATATGCAAATTGCAGAGGGTCCAGGTTGATGGGGAGGGAGGAACAGATGTAGCCCTTCACTAGCTTCTCAAAGCACTTCATGGCTATGGAGGTGAGGGCTACAGGGCGGTAGTCGTTGAGGCAAGCGGGCGTAGATTTTTTGGGTACAGGGATGATGGTGGACTTCTTCAGACAGGTGGGGATGACGGCCTGTTCCAAGGACAGGTTGAAGATGTCAGTGAATACCGGGGCCAGTTGGTCGGCACAGACTTTTAGGACGCGGCCGGGGATGCCGTCCGGTCCTGCTGCCTTCCTGATATCCACTTTTTTAAAGATCCGTCTCACCTCATGCTCTGTTACCCTGAACACTGAGTCTCCATCAGCAGACCCCCCCCCCCCCCATTGCCGTGGTTTGTAGGCTGGTGTTGTTATTCACAGCCTCAAACCTCGCATAGAAGGAGTTGAGATCATTTGCTAAGGAGATGTCACTGTTCAGTTTGAGGGGGGTTCCTTTGTAGTCTGTCATTGTTCTGAGGCCCTGCCACATGCCTCTAGAGTCAGCCTGTTCAAACTGAAGTTCAACTTTATCCCTGTAACGCCTTTTTGCCTCTATTACTGCTCTCCTGACGTTGTATCTTGCCATCTTGTGTTCTTCCATGTTGCCTGTCACCAGCCCGGTGTTGTATGCTGATGTGCGCACTTTCAGAGCCTCACGGACGGATTTGTCTACCCAGGGCTTTTGGTTTGGGTAGATATTAATTTTGGTGGTGGGGATTATTACTTCTACCTGAGTACAGACATAGTCAATCACCGTTTCGGTGTATTCGTTAATATTGGCTGTGTTATCACGGAGTACACTCCATTCTGTGCTTCCCAGCACTGCTTGGAGTGACTCTACTGACGTCACGGTCCAACGCTTAACCTCTCGCGAGACCACCGGCGTTCGCTTGAGACACTGTTTGTACTTAGGCAAAAGAAAAATTGCGACGTGATCGCTTTTACCGAATGGACTAAGAGCCTGTGACTTGTACCCATTCTTAAATTGCGAGTAAACATGGTCTAATATGTTCTCGCCTCTGGTGGGACAGGTCACATGCTGATAGAAATTCGGCAGCACCTTTTTAAGACGCGCGCTGTTGAAATCCCCCAAGACCAAAATGGCCGCGTCAACGTTAGCTGCCTGGAGTTTGTTTACCTCGTCGTGAAGTTTTGAAAGTGCGACCTCAGTGTTCGCGTGTGGTGGAATGTACACTCCGATGAGGATGATGGACGTTAACTCTCTTGGGAGGAAGAAGGGTCGACATTTTATCGTGATAAACTCCAGGTCTGGGGAGCCGTGGTTAGACATTTCCTTTGTGTTGCCTAAATCGCACCACTCCTTGTTTATCATGAAGGCGATGCCGCCTCCTTTCTTCTTTAGTGACTCTAATGCCGTCCGGTCTTTTCGTAGAACGAAGAAGTGGTCTGCCGGTTCTATTGCATGATTCGGGACATCTGGACTCAGCCAAGTTTCTGTGAAACAGAGGACGTTACAATCCCGAATGTCCCTCTGGAATTGGATCCTTGCTCTGATGTCGTCCAATTTGTTTCCTATCGATTGCACATTGGCCAACAATATGCTGGGCAATGTGGTTCTGTGTCGTTTGGACCTCAGTCTGTTCCGGACCCCGGCTCTCTTTCCTCGTCTTCGCGGCGGCTTTTTGTATTGTCCGTGGCCGGCATAACAAAGGATCTCGTCGGGCCATTTCTGCTGTTAGTCTAGTAGTCTAGTAGTCTAGTACGAAGAGGGGGGTATCATGCACTCCCGGAAATATACTCCTAACCAGACTTTCTAGATTGGAAAAAAGGTGACAAAAATGATAGGCTATGTTAACAAGTTGTCAGAGTGTCCCATGTATCATTTATATGCAAATTAAGGATGCGATTATCAAAAAATCGCAAAGCAATCAGTTTAAAGGGGAACTATTTTACTATTTCTTTCACTATTTGGGCACTTTTACACAATTCCTGTGAGTCTATGGAACACCTCTGTAATTTTTTATTTTTTTTATTCATTGTTTTGTATTTCTAATCAAGTCCTCAAAAACAGCATTTTTCTACCTCAAGATCTTAAGCCGTTTTGAGCCTGGGCTCCAACCACTGTGTGCAGCTCATCATGTACCTGATGCCACACAGCCACATTATCATGCAGCGGTGTCTCTCTGACATCACAAATCATCACATTTTCAGATGACTCAGTTCAGTGAGGGTGAATATTGTGAGAGGAGAATTGGAAGAATGCGCCAATATGAGAATTAGAGACAGATCATATTAATATAAGTTCACATAGCTAGGAAACAATGCTAAACACTCAAAAAGGCCATTTATAAGATAGTTCCCCTTTAATATATCTCAGTCAATATTGTAGATAACTGAACAAATGAGACGTCTAGACCCATGTTTCGAGGGTCAAAGATCACAATAACACTATACCTAGAGTGATCACATGTTTCTATGTAAGTAGCCTATGCAAATCTGTGCCGTCAATACAAAATAATCAAATTTTTTCCAATTAGTTGAGTAGGAAAGCGGATACTATCATGCACCCCTGGAAATATATTGTTAACCAGTGTTTCTAGATTGGAAAAGATTTGTAGAAAATGATAGGCTATGTTAAAAATCTGTCAGAGTGTCCCATGTATCATTTATATGCAAATTAATGATGCCATCATCAAAAAAATTATGTTGCTATTTCAGCCAATATTGCTAATAACTGAACAAGTAGGTTGTCTAGACCCATATTTTGAGGGTCAAAAATCATAATAAAACTATTCCCAGAATGATCACCTGTTTGCAGCGAGCTAGTATGCAAATTAGTGGCACCTTTACAAAGAATAAAGCATTTTTACCAATAAAGACACATCATATTGTAGATGACTGAACAAAAAAAGATGTGGACTCATGTTTTGAGGGTTAAAGATAGTAATACAATTTCTGAACCATTAGGCCAAATGTTCGATTTTCACATTAGTGTATTAACAACAGCTAACTAACAGCTTTCATCCAAATACTTTCAGATTTTTGGTGCACATTCATGACCACAAGAGGAAGAATCCTATTGATTTTGATGACCCCATGACCTTTCCTCTAACGCCACCATCAGGCTAAATGTTCAATACTGACATTGGTGTATATCCTGATCCGATTTCCACCAAACTTTACAAATATATTTGCCTTACCATAGCAAAGAGGGTTGTTAAGTTCTGAGTTATCTGGCCTCATGGTGGCGCTATTCTCATAAAACTAAAAACTAGGGATGTCCGATATTATCGGCCTACCGATATTATCGGCCGATACCGGCATTAAAATGTGATATCGGAAAATATCGGTATCGGTTTTCAAAAAATCTTTTTTTTTCTTCTTTTTTTTTTACATTTCTATAACCTTTATTTACCCAGGTGTCATGTACAAAGGTCTAAGGACCACACATAATAATAACTGGAGCCGGCTGCACATGAACAAAAAACAGCCTCTCTCAGTAAATGCGTTTAAAGCAATGTCCCAGGTAGGTAAGAAAGCCACAACACAAGATGTTTTCCAAATAGTAAATTATATATTTATGGTGATAGGGATTGAAACCTCCACCATAATGCTGGGGGAAAAAGGTAGGGGAGAACAAACAAGACATACATATATATAAACAAACACTTAGTAAATAATATAAATGTAACTGTGCCAGTCATGGGACACAAAGAGAAAACCACACGATATCATTCCAAAGCTACAGCTAGGCGAGAAGGCAACCTCCTCACTCCACTCTGGAACGTGGCAGTGATTCAAATGAGGCGCCCGGACGTGTGCCATTTCCCACTCTGTTATCCACTCATCTCCACTGCCTGCCTGAAGATGCACCAATCAGGTGCAACCAATCCAATCAGGGAGATGAGTGGCATCTGCGGAACAGAAACAGAAGATTAGGAGATGACATCACACATACAAAACAGCACATCTACATATACTAACCTGATGTTCAGATGGTGTCATAAATACAGTAATAATGGTAATGACCAACCCACGTACCCATGTACGTCACACCAGGCAAGCAAGTAAGAACAAATTCTGATTTTATTTATTGTCAAAAGTATGCATAATGTTGTGTTAATTCCACAACAAGAGATATGTAAGGGATAATGTATAGCTACGAGGTCATTGTCGCAAAATAATTGACCGACACGGGAGTTTAAAATACCGAGCCGCCTCGGCGAGGTGTTTTAAACGTCAGTGAAGGTCAATTATTTTGCGATGATGACCGAGTATAGCTATACATTATCTCGCTTATTACATGGCTAACTTAACAATATACCTAATTCATTTGACAAATCGCAGTTGTTCTGTGGCTCTGTCAGCCCAAATAAAGTGATTATTATTATCGCGGGCAGCCCGGCAGGTGTGTCTGATTGGCTGCACTGAAACAGTGTGAGTCAGTGGGGCTTGATTACTCCAGCTGCGAAAAACAATAATCACCGGTAGTTATCGAAAAATAATTCACCGCTGTCGGGGGCTATTGACCAATCACAAGCAAGCATTTCGGCGAATGTGAAAACGCCATGTAATAAGTAATGTTAATTGCCTGAAATTATTCAATTTTTTGCGGGGGGGGGGACCCTGCATATATCGGTATCGGTTGATATCGGTATCGGAAATTAAGAGTTGGACAATATCGGTATATCGTATCGGTAAAAAAGCCAATATCGAGCATTCCTACTAAAAACATGAACTACTTCTCAACGGCTTAAATTAGGGGCATGGTCACAAAAGGTGTATTGAGAATTCAGGCCATTTGTGTTACGTCTCGGGGTATTGAACGGAACCCAACATGCAGATACAGAGCAAAGATAGACAGGTCTTGTTCAAACCCATTCAAACCCATCACCCTCAACATAGGGGCCCCCCAGGGCTGTGTTCTGAGTCCCCTCCTCTACTCCCTGTACACACACGACTGTGTGGCTCAGCGGAGTAGCAATACAATCATCAAATTAGCTGACGACACAGTGGTGGTGGGCCTGATCTCTGCCAACGACGAGAGGGCCTACCTGGAAGAGGTCAAGGTCCTGGCGGGATGGTGCCAGGAAAACAGCCTCTCCCTGAACGTCAGCAAAACAAAGGAGATGATTGTGGACTTCAGGAGGTCGGGGGTCAAGGACTACAGCCCCCTCAGCATCGACGGGGCACCGGTTGAGAGAGTCAACAGCTTTAAGTACCTCGGAGCCTACATATCCGAGGACTTGACATGGACCACACACATTGACAGTGTTGTGAAGAAGGCACGACAACGCCTCTACTTCCTCAGGCGCCTAAGGAAGTTCCAAGTCACTCAGAAGATCCTTAAGAACTTCTACTCATGTACAATAGAGAGCATCTTGACTGGCAACATCACCTCCTGGTTTGGGAATAGCACTGCACAAGACCGAAGCAGACTACAAAGAGTGACACGTTCAGCCGAACGCACAATTGGAGGGGGGCTCCCCACCCTCCAGAACATTTACAACAAGCGTTGCAAGGGCAAGGCTAAGAGAATCATTAAAGACTCCAGTCACCCGAACAACTGCCTCTTTGAACTGCTGCGGTCAGGCAAGCGATACCGGAGTCTCAAGGCGAGCACAGAAAGACTCAGAAGAAGCTTCTATCCCCAGGCCATCAGGCTGCTAAACGAACAATGAACACTACACAACAACAACCACCAAAACGCACATAGCACACACATCCACACGCACACACTCACTTTAAACAAACACACTGTAGCACCCACTCCACACACTTTATAGCACACACCCACTTTAAACAAACACACTGTAGCACCCACTCCCCACACTTTATATTTATTGATGAAGGATTGCACTACAACTCGTACACCTTACTGTAAATTGTACCTAAATTGTACCTCATCCCATTTCTGCTTTGCACTATATAGTACTGTACATTAGTACACTGCATAGTATTGTATATTATATGGTAACTCAGAACATTGTACATATGTCTATACCGAACACTGTGACCTCATTTTCTTCTTCTAAATTACATGCTATACTATGTTATTTGATGTTATTTGATACTATCTTGTCTTAGCACAGTCTCTGGAGCGAAACAGTAAGAAGCATTTTGTATGAAAGTATTCTGTACTTCTGTATGACAACTATTAAAGAAACTTGAACTTGAGAAACTTGAACCCAGTTTGGGTATATTTAATAATAATAGAATGGTCAGGTATTCAGGCAGGGGTCGATACACAAGGGGAGCACTCATACAGTCCCGGGGCGTGCGCAGGGCAGGAGAGTCAGACAGGCAGGGGTCGATACACGGGTACGGAATAGTCAGCCAGACACGGGTCAAAACGGGTGCAGGGTAGTCAGCCAGACAGATATCAAAACGGGTGCAGGTCCTCATACGTTCCGGAAAAAGGTAAGGAGAGTTGTCAGGCAGGCAGGGATCAGAGCACGTCTTGTCGAGAGCCAGAGAACAGGATGAAGAGCCAGGAAGGACTGCAGGGAAGGATGAGAACAAGGGTTAGACATGGTCGAAGAACAATGGGCTAGAGAACAATACGAGAAGAAACAGGCTTGATCCGGGATCCATGAAAGGTCGGATGGACCCGTAGAGAACGTGGCAGCCAGCGATTAATGATCCGGTTGATGTGGAAAGGGCAGATGAATTTTGGTGCCAATTTGCACCAAATTCCACCTTACTGTAAGGCCCAAATTAAATTGACATTATCAACTTCAGAGGCCAGAATTTGGGACACATTTACTATCCAATAGCATTGTGAGGCTGAACAACAGGACCCATTGACTATGTAAATGTGCTCAGAAAATTTAAAATAAACATTTAAGACTTTTTTTAAAAGCTAAAAGTGATGTTGTAATTTTGCAACCGATGGTCTTACAGGGTTAAGAGGCAGGTCGCGGGTAGATCAGCCTGTCGGAACCGGGTAACAGAGCGGAGTAGTGCAGACCGAGCCTTCTTCCACGTTCATTGACAGCGGCGAACGGACTCCCGGGCTGACGAGACACTGACCTCCACCTCTTGGTCAGGAAACAGTGGAGGTTGGTACCCGAGAGCGTATACACGATGGCACGACTGAAGTCAGTCGCCATTGGTTTTGCTCCGCAGAGATTGTGCGCACTTCTAGTTATTATGTTTATTTTTAATACTTTTTTTTATAAAAACCATCCTGGCATGGACGTCATATGACCGCCACTCCGCCAGTCACTTATGGACTTACTCCGGACTGAAAGAGGAGTTTAATGACACTTTTTGCCAAGATTGGCCATCGGAGATAATACGAGACAAGGACAAAGATGAGGACAATGGAAAAGGCGACACGATCAAACGGAAGCACAGAGGACGGAGAAGTGGAATCAGAATCAGGCTAAAGAGTTCTGCTTACCGGCCCGCGATCCCATTGATTCTGTTGGCGAATGTACGTTCGCTGGAGAATAAGATGGATGATCTCAGAGCAAGGATTAGATTCCAATGGGACGTGAGGGACTGCAACATCCTATGTTTCACAGAGACATGGTTGAAGCCATCAACACCGGATCATAACATCATCCCATCTGATTCCTTCTCTGTCTTCCACGCTGACCGAACAGAAGAGTCGTGAAAGTCCATAGGTGGAGGGGTCTGCTTCTTGACGAACAACGGCTGGTGCAGCCCCAAGGAGGTAAAGATTATTTCCCGCTTCTGTTCGCCGGACCTTGAACATTTATCCATCCTTTGTCGCCCGTTTTATCTCCCCCGGGAATTCACAGCCATAATAACAACAGCAGTATACATCCCACCATAAGCAGATACCGCCAAAGCTCTGGCAGACCTACAGGACTATTTGAACCAGCACCAAAACAAACACCCAGACGCGGCTATGATCGTAGCCGTCGATTTCAACAAGGCTAATTTAACAAAAAGTTATGCCAAACTTTTACCAACACATCACATGCACCACTAGGGGGGGAAATACGTTGGATCACTGCTACACCCCTTTCAAACAGGGCTATAAGGCAGTACCAGCACCTCTGCTAGGTAAATCTGACCACGACGCCATCTTTCTTTTGCCCGGCTACAAACAAAGAGCCCGAGGCTGTTGTGCCGTGATAGGTGAAGCAGTGGTCCGAGAACTCAGAGGCCACGCTACAAGACGCACTGGAGGACGTAGACTGGGGAATGCTCCAGTGACGTCAGTGAATATGCAGATGTTGTAGTCAGCTTCATAACAATGTTAGCTGACAACATTGTCCCCACGAAGAAGGTGCAGGTTTTCCCAAACCAGAAACCGTGGGTGGACAACTCCATCCGAGTGGCCCTGAATGCTCATACCGCTGCTCGGGCCAAGCATCGGGAAGTATGGAAGAGTACAAGGTAGCAGCTTATATGCCACGCAAAGAGGTACGGGCTGCAAAATGGCGATATGCAAACAAGATGGAGACACAGATGGCACAGAACGACACAAGAGGCTTATGGCAGGGAGTACGAACGATAACTGATTATAAAGTCAGCCCCCCCTCAATAGTGAGTGCCGATGCCTCTCTCACGGATGAACTCAACTCCTTTTACGCCAGGTTTTGGGCGAGCAGTGGCGACGTTAGCTCACCGGCTAACAGCGCCACTGACGTGCCGGCTGCCGCGAGGAGGGGGGTTCATCCGCGGGGGGGACACACACTCTCTCATTGACGGAACACAGCGTAAGATTAGCGTTTATGGGAGTAAATACTAGGAAAGCTGCAGGCCCAGATGGGATAACAGGATGAATACTAAAGTCCTGTGCAAATCAGCTGGCCCCAGTATTTACAACCATATTCAATCTATCCCTGGCTGAGTCCGTGGTCCCTGCCTGCTTGAAAGTGTCCACTATAATCCCTGTACCAAAAACCTTCTCTCCAGCAGGCCTAAATGACTACAGACCGGTGGCACTCACCTCTGTGGTCATGAAATGCTTTGAGGCTGGTCAAGGACCACATCTGTGCCTCTCTCCCTAGTAACATGGACCCACTGCAGTTTGCATATAGGACAAACAGGTCCACTGACGACGTGGTCTCCCAAGTACTAAACAACACCCTATCTCACCTTGACAGACAGAAGGGGGGCTATGTGAGATTGCTGTTCATTGACTATAGTTCAGCTTTCAACACCATAGTCCCCACCAGACTGGTTGACAAGCTGATCGATCTGGGTCTGAGCTCCGCCATGAGCGCCTGGATCCTGGACTTTCTAAGTGACAGGCCCCAGGCCGTCAGGGTGAGGGGTCATACCTCCAGCAAAATCACCCTGAGTATCGGGTCTCCCCAGGGCTGCGTTCTGAGCCCCTGCTGTATTCACTGTACACACATGACTGTGTGGCCAGGTTCAGCTCCAACTCCATAGTGAAGTTTGCGGATGACACGTGGTGGTGGGGCTGATCTCTAACAATGACGAGAAGGCCTGTCGGGAGGAGGTTGATGAACTGGCACGCTGGTGCCGGGATAACAGCCTACTCCTGAACATTGGTAAAACCAAAGAGCTGATCGTGGATTTTAGGAGAATACAGCAGGGGACACTGTGGATAAACTGGCTATCGTGGACAGCGTGAGCAGTTTCAAGTACCTGGAAGTCCACATCACAGAGGACCTGACATGGTCAACACACATAGATTCTGTGGTGAAAAAGGCGAAACAGCGCCTCTATTACCTGATACAGTTAAGGAAGTTCAGAGTATCGGGGAAGATACTCCACTCCTTCTTTTCCGGGGCTGTAGAGAGCATTCTGACTGGAAACATCACTGCCTGGTTTGGAAACAGCACGGCACAGGACAGGAAGGCACTCCAGAGAGTGGTGCGCTCAGCAGAGCGTACTACAGGCATTGCACTACCACCCCTGCAGGACTTATATAACAGGAGGTGCAAATCCAGATAATAAAAGACCCCCACCACCCCAACAACAGCCTGTTCAAGCTGCTGCGGTCAGGCAAGCGCCTACATACACACGCTACGAGAACAGAGAGACTCTGGCTCAGCTTCTTCCCCCAGGCCATCAGAACACTCAACACTGAACTCTCCACTCACAAGTACACATGAGCATGCATGTAATTTCATTTCTCAGTTGATTTTGTTGTTGTAGACTGTTTTGATGTCCAATGTTTTTTGTGTGTTTTTTTCTTTTTCTGAAAAGTACATACGCTGTATTGTGTTAGGATCCCCTCGAAAACGAGATGCTACATCTCAAGGGGTTATTCCGAATAAAGAATTTCAATATACACACAACACACAACACTCATACTGCAACCGCTTTAAACAATCACTTTCCAATCTGGCTTCAGAACATCCCACTCCACTGACACATGCCTTCTCTATTTGAACGACCACATCAAACAAGAGGTGGACGCGGGCAAATACTGCGGCATGGTCATGCTGGACCTACAAAAGGCCTTCGACACTGTCAATCACTCCATTCTAATTGACAAGCTAAAAGCAATTGGTTTTGATAGTCTATCAGTGAGCTGGATGCAATCCTACCTTGAGGGGAGGGAACAGATGGTGGCGGTAAACGGTACCCTATCCCTCCCCTCACAGTTAGCTGTGGTGTTCCACAAGGAAGCATACTAGGACCGCTACTGTTCCTAATTTATGCAAATGACATGTCATCAGCCTGTGACTGCAACTTGTTCCTGTTTGCGGATGACTCAGCCCTGCTGGTCTCTGACAAGAACAAGTTACAGGTTGAAAAAACCCTCAGCTCGGAACTATGCAAAATCTGCATATGGCTCGCTGATAACAAACTATCATTACACATGGGCAAAACAGAGTCCATTCTCTTTGGTTCAAATAACAAACTCAGCAAGACTGACGGCTTCTCAGTTACAGTGGGTGACAATATTGTCACAAGGAAAGATGAAATTACCTACCTGGGTTCCATCCTAGAGGATAATCTTTCCTGTGACAAAATGGCATCCAATGTAATAAAAAAAAGTCAACCAACGAACTCGATTCTTGTACCGGATCTCCTCTCTGGTAAACAAGAATACCCTGAAGACTCTGGCAGGAGCACTCATTCAAGGGTACTACGACTATGCTTGCACCTCATGGTACCAAAGCACCTCAAAGGCGCTAAAAACAAAATTACAAACATCTCAAAACAAACACTCTCAAAGAACACCTACGGGAGACTGCAATTCAAAACTGGCCCCTACAAATGTCCTAACCCAGTTGTACAATAAAGACCAAGCATGGCTTTGTCAGTATTCCAATGTACAGCCCCACCCAACCCAACACCTACCCAACCTCCTCCAATGTACAGTTTCCATGTCAAATGTATGTCAGTATTCCAATGTACAGTGTCCCCCCCCCCACCTCCAATGTACAGCCCCACCCCACCTACCCAACCTCCCCCAATGCACAGTTTCTATGTCAAATGTATATACTCTTCTTCTGGATTTTTTTAGTATCACAAACAGTACTGTATTTGAAAATCTGGTATGTCATAAATGTATAGATGTAGCAGTACTGTCTATCTGTATGTCATGTGTGTCATATGATGAATTGAAAATGGGGGACCCTGATGGAAACAAGACGAAAGTCTTTCTCAGGTCTGCATCCTCTTAACAATTGTATGTATTGAGCTGTACTGTACTGTACCCATTCTGCAATCTGTTAATAAACTTTTCAATCAATCAATCAAACTGGTCAGACTACTGCTTGACCTTACTCCTAGAACCCACCTCACCCCTGCCCATTTAGACAACCTAGGATGGCTTAGAGTAGACGACAGAGTACAGCAACTTGCAATGGGCCTGGTCTACAAGATACACTACACGACCAAGGTACCCATGTACATGTCAAAATACTTCCCAAAGGTCAGTGAATACCACGATCACAAGACCAGAGGGAGCTCCACAAATCATGGTAAACTCAGATTCTGCTCAAACAAGGGACTAAACACGTTTCGCAATTATGCCACATCAATGTGGAATGCCCTACCTAAAGCTGTAAAGGAATGTGAATCACTACCCACTTTCAAAAGCACTCTCAAAGAACACCTACGGGAGACTGCAATTCGAAACTGGCCCCTGTAAATGTCCTAACCCAACCCCCTCCAATGTACAGTAAATTACCTAGTATGGTTTTGTCAATATTCCAATGTACAGTTTTGCTTGTACAGTTGTACAGTGTCCCCCCCCCCCCACCCCCCCCCCCCACCCACCCACCCAACACCACCCAACCTCCGCCAATGTACAGTTTTTACGTCAAATGTATATACTCTCTTTTCTGGACTATTTTTGTATCACAAACAGTACGGTATTTGCAAATCTGGTATGTCATAAATGTATAGATGTAGCAGTAGGCCTACTGTCTATCTGTATGTCATGTATGTCATATATGTCCTGATTAATTGAAAATGGGGGACCCTGATGTAAACAAGACGAAAGTCTTTCTCTGGTCTGCATCCCCTTAACAATTGTGTGTATTGAGCTGTACTGTATTGTACCCATTCTGCAATCAGGTTCATAAAGTTTTCAATCAATCAATCAATCAATCAATCAATCAATCAATCACTTTAATAAACAAAATGTCACTTTAAATAATGGAAAAGTCACTTTAAAGGAAGGAGGTATTGTATAGTATAGTTTAGATACATTAAGTATAAAAATTACGGAGTTAAAATTGTAAATTGTATAGTAGTGTACATAGGAAACAGTTACTCAGGAACTTAGCATGTCTTTTTTTATCATGCACATCTTGTGTCTTACATATATATTTTTTTCTATGTCTATTTTAATATTGTATTATTGCACAATCGATGCAGTCATGACCACCCACATTTACTGTATGCCCTGCTATGTATGTGACAAATAAACCTCTTGATTCTTGATTCACACTGGAATGGGGAGAGTCCAGTAGCCGAGCTCTGGAGCGAGTTGTGAGCGTACTCCACCCAAACCAGCTGCCGACTCCAGGAGGTCAGATTTGAAGCGACCACACAGTGTAGAGCCATCTCCATGTCCTTGTTGGCATGCTCAGTCTGCCCGTTAGACTGTGGGTGAAAAGGGGTCGATACACGGGTACGGAATAGTCAGCCAGACAGGGGTCAAAACGGGTACAGGGTAGTCAGCCAGGCAGAGATCAAAATGGGTGCAAGTCCTACGTTCCGGGAAAAGGCAAGGAGAGTTGTCAGGCAGGCAGGGATCAGAGCACGTCTTGTCGAGAGCCAGAGAACAGGTTGAAGAGCCAGGAAGGACTGCGGGGAAGGATGAGAACAAGGGTTAGACACGGTCGAAGAATAATGGGCTGCTAGAGAACAATACGAGAGAACAGAATAACACGACTAACAGGGAAATACGAAGTTACGATCTGGCAGCCTCATGACATCTGGGGCGGGGTTATATTACTGACGTAATTGGCCCACAGACGTCAATCAGCTGCTCCGCTGGCAGTGGCACACCTGCACTCTCCACCTGACTTAATAGAACTGTTGTCGGCCACTGAGAGCACATGTCTAGCTTTACTTTGATATAGGTAAATTTTCTGATTCAGAGCTGTAAGCCTTATAATAATAATAACAACAACAACAACAACAACAACAACAACAACAACAACAACAACAACAACAACAACAACAACAACAACATTTGAATACATTTGTAGCACACTAAAATACAGTGTTTCCATTATTCATTCAGTTACTGTATAATGCTTAATCAACAGATAACTTAATATTCTTGTAGATCTTTCCAAGCAATTTGACAAGGCTGTAGGCTGAACCACTAACACTTCCTGTAAAGATGAGCATTACTTTGTTAAGTCAACTCTTCCAAACTCAGTGGATAGAACAAGGTTTTTTATTTGTCTGGCTCATTTTGTTCCACTACAGGTAGTAGCTCTGTGCAGTTGGGACATGGTACACTTACATTGACTGATGAACGAGAATCTAAAGAGTTGATGGTTCTACATGCTTCCCATTTATTGGAAGCATGTCAGATCTGTGTCAGATGTAAACCTATTCCCTGTATTTTATTTTATTTTATTTTATTAGGGATCCCCATTAGCTGGTGCGATAGCAACCAGCTATAGTCTTCCTGGGGTCCACACACAAAAAAACATACTAAAACAATCACTATTGCAAAAACAAAATTATTAAAAGTCAGTACACACAATGCATAATGAAACTACTGTAACAATTAAGATATCTAAAATTACATTAGTGTAAAACAAAAACAAAAAATTACTTTACAGTGTTAAAAACAATTTAAGATTATTTTTAAAAGTGAATCTACTGTAAATGCAGCAGAGGTTCCGAGGCAGGCCATTCCAAAGAGTTAATGCTCTAAAAATAAAAGATCTCCCCAAAGCGCTGGTTCTAGGACCTGGCAATTCAAGCTGCCCACTATACTGGAACCTCTAGTGTAATGCTCATGCACAGTATTACTAAAAACAATCTGATTATGTATAAAAACAGGAGTTTTACTGCTCATGACCAACAGTATGCTATGTGCTACTGGCCTTTAGAGGCAACCAATGTACACAACATAGTTCACAACACTCCTGATTCATTCAGTGCCGCCTCCACGAATCATATGGATGAAATTCCAAATCACAGATATGATTAAATACTTCACAATTCAAATCACTCAAATAACAACTCCCTGATACATTATGCTCAAGTTCACGTTTTCAAGTTTTGTTTTATTTGTCACATATAAGGTAGGCTACATGTACAATATAGTGAAATGCTTGGTGCAAAAATGCAAAAATTAGGTAGAAGAAGTATTCATAAATGTATTCACAATAAAGTAATTCAAATACTATAGATTTAATGTTGAAGTGAGTGCAAATGTGTACAAATAAATAGATAAAATATGGTGTAATGAAATATCAATGCAATGTACAGGCATTTCTCAGTGTTAAAAGTGAATGAGTGCATGTGGATGTTGCGTCCAATGAATAGAGTTAGAGTGAATTAATTTAAGTGTTTAAAATGAATGTTTAAGGTGATTTTAAACACCTTCACAGAAATGTGTCTTGTTGAGGTGACAGATGCTAAATGCAGTGCTGGACCTGGGGCTGCCTGCGCTGTATACTTACTCATCATGAGTGACTCCATCATCTCTACAGGTTCTATAAACAGGGATTGAGTTCCCAATCCCATGCACTGCTTCCGAGTTGCACTTCCTGCACTGCTCTCGCTGACTGCACTGCTGCAGCTGTCATGTAAACTACAGAACGTTTAGGCATAGCAGACCTATTGCTGTCTCAGGATACTATCTATGTATGGTGGTATGACTAGACCTTTATAGACACATTGCGTCTATAGCCAGTAGGCTTACCCACCCTCTCAACTACCATTCCACCACTGCTGTCACCTTTCTCAGTGAAGCAGAGACAGGCAGCCCACATAAACCACAATTGAACCCTTGTACTGAAGAATCATATCAAGTATGTTTTGACATTTTGTTTGGACAGCCCGTGTATTTACAGTTGTAAAATCAATCCAAATCCCTCGGAGTGTGAAATGTGATGTGTCACCAGAAAGTACTCAACCCCTACTGTCTTTAACTAGGAATGAACACTTAACATAACTCAATTGTGTCTATTTAGTTGTCATTGTTGTTTGTACATAAAGGGTGCACTGCAATGGAACTACATAACTTTACTCCTCGCAACTTTAGGCCTGGAGAAAGGCTCGTACCTTGTTGTTGAGATAGTGATCCTTCTCAGAGTACGTTGGTCTCGAAAGTTTAGTTTATAGATGGCAACTTGTTTGATCAGTTAATCTGGAAGAAATATTTCCACCCTATGCTAAATTGGAGACTTGGTATCACTCAGCAACCGATAGTATCACATCATCAAATGCTGTGTGATGTTGGTTGTTTATACCACTGTGTGATGGTTCAGAAGACAACAGAAAGGATCTTGGAGACAGGATATGGAATGTGTCCAAAAAGGGTTGGACAAACTAATAAAGAATTGGGAAAACCAGTCCTTTGTTTTTATGTAAATAAGACATGTTAAAGGCAACAGCAATTGACAATCAGTTGATGTTTTTCAAATCTATATATTTTTTTCTTCCTGTGAGGTGTTTCTGTAATATACAAGGTTTTCAAGTTTAGTTTTATTTGTCACCCATTATGGTACATGTACATTACAGTGAAATGCTTGGTTCTGTATGAGCCCCCTGAGATTGTGCAGTAAAAAAAAAGAAAAAGTAATAAATACCAAACTATACAAATTATACAATATACAACTAAAGTACAAACTAACATACAAAAAAGTGAAAACAATTAAGTACAAAATGCACACTTTTTTTTAAATACAAAGATGCAAAGATGAGGTAAGGATGTAGTACAGTAGTAGTAAAGTAGTAGTCTCAGTTGAAGTATTTTAGTAATTCTGTATTTTATTGACATTTTGCTCAAGTAAAATAACGTTTTTCAATTCAAACTATGACTACTATACACACGTATGTTAGAATAACAGATCATGTATCTTAGCATTGCAATTCAAATAGAAAATTGGGCTTTGGTGAAAGGGGGCTGGGGGGGGGGGCTTTGGTAACCAAGCTGGAATCCTGACTGGAAGGCTTACTATTATAGCCTATGACTTCATATCCGCTACGGACGGTGCAAGTGAAGTTTCTATACTACGAACCAAACTGGTCGCCTGATGGCGCAATATGTTCCTTTTTATGAAACAGGGAAAATCTGCGAGGACTAGACTGTAACAGACCAGACGCGCCACAGCTAGTTCACATTTGGACAGAAGACACGCTCTCCTTGCTTGCGAGCGCAACAACATTCACTGTCGATCTCGGGGAAGACAAGCGGAGCAGGATCAGTCCCGCTCATTGGAATAGATAATTAGATCTACAGGACTTGGTTTTTTATTTTGTATTATTATTTTTTATTTCTGGACTTCACCTTTCCAATATAGGCGACACAGGATACATTTACAGTAGCATAACCGGAGATCTGGGAAGATGGGTTCAGTCCCAGCGATATCTGTCCTTATTCTGGGCATTGTAGTTCCAACGTTGGCCGGCTACATTGAGGTATGTTACGTATGCTTTACTTATATATATATTTTTCCATTTCATCCTGTGATATTAGGCTACTACTAGTTTATTCGCCTGGCCTGACCTGTGTCAACATATGAGCGTACGTTCGCCTCAAACCAAGGCAAATCTTTTCGGACAATTTGTCTCTTGTGTTGTCGGTAGGCGAGCTATGCTGACTTTCTAAATAATATTACATTTTATTTCATATTCTGTGACAGGCCAGTAGCCGCCTAATACATTGTTACAGCTATTTTTGTCAGGATTCCCAAGTAAGTAATTGATTTCAGGTTTGTGGCTCATGGTTTATGCTTTTATATAGCCTAATTTATTACACCTGAGTTGTATTTAGGGCTTTTCCATGAAGGCTATTACATTTACCAGCCAATCCTGTGTTCAATTTATCCTTCACAACGACTTGAGCATCGATACAGTTAGTGTGATGAAGTGTATTGTACAATGTGGGGTCCGGAAGGGCTATAACATTGCAGGAATTATAGCAGGGTTGCTGCAGAGATCAAATGAAAGACAACTGGCCCGTTGTCAGGCCTTTGGGGACACAGTGTGGAGTGGGACTGTAGCCTACAATATATCACACATGCCTCCTCAGTCCTCACCATATCGGTTGTATTTATAATTTACTTTGATCATTATTAAAGGGGAATGGTTAGCCTTTATTGCAAATCTGGCAAAGCTTTGCCATTTGTAAACAGACTGGTCTCTGCTCATTCACTTTATAGTAACTCCAGTCCATATAATGGGCCTCCCCTACCCAGAGTAACAGCCTATCGGTTAAAGAATACCATAGTGAATTATAATCGTTTTTTTTGTGCTCATTTCTAATATCTAGATGCTCCCACTTTTAATTAGTTGATTTCATTAGTTTGATGTCCACATTCTTCTTAGCATGTATACTAAGCAAATTTGGCATGCTGCAGTTTGTATAGATCCAAATGACCCTGTAATTTAGGTCTCAATGGCACACACAGACACACACACACGCACGCATGCACGCACGCACGCACACACACACACACACACACACACACACACACAGGACACCTGATGTCCCAGTTTCCCGTTGGCTTATCAGTTATTGTTCTTAGACATTGCTGCCTGTGATGTCAGACACTGGTTCACAGTGTAACAATGCACCCATTTTCTGAGCAAACACGCCAGCAGCCCTTGGGTGAGCAAACACAAGTGCTGGTGCTGTTAGTTCAGCCTGCGTGACAAAACACCTCAACAAGACGTCTCCTGGCACCGCTCTGTAGCAGGGGGGGTTATCAGGGAATGTTTTCTCCTGCGTTTTTGTGTCAAAACCTTGGTCCATTTTGAGGCAAATTGTCTGGCATTTAGTGGGAAATAATGACTAGTATGTCCCCAAAACCAAAAATCGATATCACTGCACCTTTGTTAAAAGATCGATCCCCATATTGAATGATCGTGTATTCAATCAGCCCTTTAAGTGAACAAAAGTACAGCAATCGATCAAATCGATACAGACTTTTCTGTCCCCAGTTGATTAATGAACTTTAATCAATGAATTATCCCGGTCAGTCACCCAGATCAGACGGAGGAATGTGCAGGATCAGAACCAGTATGTGCCATTTCCAATAAATGTAACACAGGAATCTATCTTAATGATATGGTAGAGACATAACCACTTTCACAGTTTCACAGTCCATACTGACACAAGGTACAAGGCCAGTAGGACCTCATGTTAGCCTACAGTGCACAGGGACCGCATGACATACAAGTTTCAAGTTTCAAGTTTCTTTAATAGTTGTCATACAGAAGTACAGAATACTTTTATACAAAATGCTTCTTACTGTTACGCTCCAGAGACTGTGCAAGACAAGATAAGTATGAAATAAAATAACATAGTAAAATTAGAAGTAGAAAAATGAGGTCACAGTGTTCAGTTTAGACATATGTACAATGTTCGATGCAGAATAGACGTAGTTACCATACAATATACAATACAGTGCAGTGTACTAATATACAATACTATATAGTGCAAGGCAGGAATGGGACGAGGTGCAATTTAGGTACAATTCACAGTAGGTGTACGAGTTGTAGTGCAAATCCTTTATCAATAAATATAAAGTGTAAAGTGTGTTTGTGTGATCTAAAGTGTGGAGAGTGGGTGCTGCAGTGTGTTGTTTGTTTGAGTGAGTGTGTGCGTGTGTGTGCTGTGTGCATTTGATGGTTGTTGCATAGTGTTTATTGTTCGTTTAGCAGCCTGATGGCCTGGGGATAGAAGCTTCTTCTGAGTCTTTCTGTGCTCGCCTTAAGACTCCGGTATCGCTTGCCTGACCGCAGCAGTTCAAAGAGGCAGTTGTTCGGGTGGCTCGAGTCCTTAATAATTCTCTTAGCCTTCCCCTTGCACCGCTTGTTGTAAATGTTCTGGAGGGTGGGAAGCCCCCCTCCAATTGTGCGTTCGGCTGAACGTGTCACTCTTTGTAGTCTGCTACGGTCTTGTGCAGTGCTATTCCCAAACCAGGAGGTGATGTTGCCGGTCAGGATGCTCTCTATTGTACATGAGTAGAAGTTCCTAAGGATCATGTACAATAGACAGACTAAAGCCAACATATCACTCCATGTATGTTAAATATTACAGCAGCAAGGAATACAGTGGGGTGTGATGTTATGATCTCTAGTGCTGCTCGCTGGCTAAGCCAAATAGACAGAAGGGACTTGGAGATTAACCAAAGTCTCCGGTAAAGACTTTGACTCTGTCCTCCTTCCTCTTGTGGTGTGTGGAGCGAGACTACTACAGTCTTGTTTATGTGTGTGGTGGAGAAACGGAGAGAGAGAGAGAGAGAGAGAGAGAGAGTGAGGCAGAGGCAGGTGAGGGGTGGATATTGCTGTGCTGCTGACACATGCTGACTGCACACGCTCCCCCCTGAACCTGGCTTGAGCTGAATTTATGATCAGCTTGGGGAGAGCTCTTCAGACCGAGACCTGCACCTTTGTGTGATCCACCAACCAGCCCCCACCCACCCCCCACCCCACCCTCCAGCTAATGGGCCTGCCTGTTGGAGGCATTAATGGATGGTCCCCTATTGTTGAAGAACCAGTGTTCTTCAACGTGTGGGTTGGGACCCACACGAGTGGCTCTTAAGATTAAAACAGGTCCCTAATTCATTCTCTGGAAGAAATAGGAAGCCCCTATACTAGCGCTGGGTGATATGGGTAGTTATGGGTAGACATTCTTTTTTCATTAACTTAAAGGGAACACATTTGAGTCCTTTTCAACAAGTTAATAATATGCTCAATTGATGCACTCTAGCAGCCTCTACACCCACCACTCCTGTTCTCAATGGGCTGTTTCTGTGCCTTAACGAGCAAGCCGCATTTATCGTACAAATACGATTATTATCATACATCTAGCAGTGGTGCACAAGCTTGTACCGTCTAAGGAAATTCAGCTCCAACTGTCTGACTAGACATTGCAGATAAAATATTATTCAGAAACGACTCAAATGACTCATACTTAAAGATGTTGACGACCGTTAAAATTTTGTCAAAAACATATTTTAGGTAAAACTTTAGGTAAAAAGGGAAGAATTACGAGCGAGCTGCCATCCAAGATCTTTTCACAAGCACATACATGTACGTTATTAACTACGAACTAGCTGAACTGCACAATGCACATATTCCACAATTTCTCAGTGTTGGGACAACCTCTCATTCTGTAGTTCACAATGCAAAACATAGGAAAAGGCCATTTTCACAATAGGGCGCCTTTTCAAAATATATATATTTTATTACAATATGTATCATTCATGGATGACGGTATAAGATCCACACATTTGACATAACGATATACCTTCATATTTTGCACACCTCCTCCCAGCCCTACCCTATGCCTTCATCCCCAGTCCATTGCTCTTCCTTTTAGCCTACAGCAATATTAAGGCCTTATTGGAGTGTTGTCGTGCCCCCCCCCCCCTTCCTTCTCTAACCCCTCTGGGATTAGCACACCACTTCAGCTGTGTAAACGCTTTTGTTTTTGTCAGATACCTGTGTGATAGTTCTAGATTGTGATCTATTCTAGATTGTTTCTTCAGCTGTGTTTGCTCGCTTTGATCCACATTTGGATCCACATTTGGAGAGATACCCGGTTTACCCTGGTGGTTTCCCACCAGTCCCTCCACTCTTCCATTTCCCCGCTTATACGTTTCAGTTCCTATTCTCTTTTTCATCTGAACGCGTGTCTGGTGAGGGATTACGTTTCATTTTCTCTTCTCTCACAAAGAGAATCTGTACATCTGGAGCCTATGTAGAAACGGGGTACAGACATCCGCGTAATTGTTCAGTTGCATCACAGTGAGACATTTGGCCGCTTGGCTCACAACGGCTCGACGGGAGGAAGAATTGCTGGAATACTCCTTGCATTCAGTACAACCCATTCTCTGCAGAATTTCACAAGCGGCTTACAGCTATTATGACACAGTGTGAAATGACAAGATTGTGGGGGAAACGGTATGTAGCATATTCTGGAACACAACAGCTGATGTTGTGCTCGTCATGAAGTGAATCTCCTTCCAGGGAGCCTGTAGTGATGATGGTGTATCAACATCATCTCGTGTCACTTCTCACAACCTTCATGGCATCGCCTTTCAACTAGTTTTGAGAGACTTGGAAAAGGTTAATAGTCTTAATTTAAATTGCTATATGACTTTCCTTGACCATGATTTCACTGTTGAAAATATGTGAACAATACATACATAGTTGTCATTGTTGAGTCGGCGCAGTGACCTTGGACTTACTGGTATATATTTGTTTTAGGGCTGGGCGATATGGCCTAAAAATAAAATCTCAGATTTTTTCACACCACATCCGATTTACGATTTCTATCGATTTTTTTCTCTTAAAAACTAGAAACGCCAAGGAAATCATTAAAATAAGTGTTGTTTTTATTTGACACAAAAATTATCAAACCAAGATGAATTTCCCTATTGGGATTGAAGTGCAAACCTAACTTTCACCAATCTTCACTTAAAACAAATAAAAGGTGCCCCTTGATCATCAAACAAGAATGAATTTCCCTATTGGGATTAATAAATAGCAAACCTAACTTTCACCAATCTTCACTTAAAAAAAAATATATATAGGTTACTCTTGATCAAACAAAGATGAATGTCCCTATTGGGATTAATAGTGCAATAACTTGCTTTTTCACCAAACTTCACTTAAAACAAATAAAAGGTGCCTCTTGATCATCAAACAAGAATGAATTTCCCTATTGGGATTAATAAATAGCAAATCTAACTTTCACCAAACATACCTTTTTGTAAAATGAAATCGCCCAGCCCTAATTTGTTTGTATTTATTTGCAAATGTATTAATCAATCAGAGCAGTAATACGCCTAGAGACCTTTTCAAACGTGACAACATAAACATTGTGAATGGGCACCAACTTTATTTCCGATTGCAGTCAAGGAAACTATAAAAGAAGGAAGGTCATCACGTCAGAATATCAGCATTTATTTTTCTTACAACAAACAAAACACAATACAATAATACATAAGACACCACAAGACAATAGAATAGCAGCATTCTATGCTCTGCTTGGTGCCAGTTCTATTGAAGCATGTATTACAATTCTAAATATACAAGCTACCTGAGGAAATATACATCAACCAATAAACATTAGATAGTTAACAATGCAACAAATTGCAGGTGATTCTGACATCCGAGGTAATAACCTGTTTAAATTACGGGTCATAAACGAGGAGACGGCTGATCCCATTCAACTCAATGTCGGCTGAACTGAAAGTTTGCACACTTGTCGTCACCAAGGTGCGTTCACGCGCTACACAGTGACATAATGACCCTTCCTCCCCCCCCCCCCCCTTTTTTTTATCTACTTTTTCTCCCTTTTTCTATTTTTCTCCCATCCCAATTTCGTATTATCCAATTCTTCCCTCCCCTGTCTCGAACGTCGCTAGACCATGCCTCCCACTGGCCGGCTGCAATGTGGACGAAGCCTTGCATCACGTGTCCCCTCCGGTACACGAGGAGGCAGCCGTCGCATCTTTTCACCTGCACAGCGCGATCTCTCAGCGGCGAGGGTCTGCGTGGGAGGGTCACGCCGCCCCCATTGCTTCCTGATTCTGCTGCGCAGGCGCACCAACCGACCTGTAGGAGTCGCTGTCCACAACGTCCGATCCCCACCCACCAGCTTCCCACCCCTAACACTGCCAATTGTGTTAGTATGAACGACCAGCCAAGCTGGTAGCAATGCAGAGAGCTGGGCTCGAACCCAGCATCTCCTGCACTAGTGGCGAGCGCCTTGCCCACTGCGCCACTTAGCTGCCAACCCTTCCTTCTTTTATAGTTTCCTTGTTGCCCGTGTTTGCAAATATATATAGCTGACAGGAAATGCGCTTGGGCCCAAGCTGTTTCCCTAGCAACTGAATTCCACTGAAAAGGTTTATAGAAGAACGGACAAGCCAGTTCCGTCAGAATAATGGTCTCTGAAGGAGAATAGGCGCTCCAGAGTCTTGTTATAGTGTAAACGCACCTCTGCTCTGCGTAGCCCTTAGAAAGAAATGACCACTGCGCTGCAGTTACTGCTCTGTGGTTGCGGTCAGTGTTCATCACATGGGGCTGAATGGGAATAGTGATGAAGCAGGTGTTTTTAATTGACATTCTCAAATATTTTTAGTAATCCTTTTTTGAGAAGTCTTGCTTGATATTCGCTTTTTTGCATTAATCGAGGCTACAACATTGTGTACCACAATTCACGATATATAGAAAGAAATACACAATACGACACAGGTGGACGATGAATGGGAAATGTATTGCAGAGTCCTACTCTTGCAGCAGCACTTTTATCCTTATCTTAAATGTGTGTGTGTGTGTGTGTGTGTGTGTGTGTGTGTGTGTGTGTGTGTGTGTGTGTGTGTGTGTGTGTGTGTGTGTGTGTGTGTGTGTGTGTGTGTGTGTGTGTGTGTGTGTGTGTGTGTGTGTGTGTGTGTGTGTGTGTGTGTGTGTGTGTGTGTGTGTGTGTGTGTGTGTGTGTGTGTGTGTGTTGGGGTGGTGTGAATGTGGTTGTCTGTCTGCGTGGTAGTGTGTGTCACTGTCTATGTGCTGTATTTATCCTTAGTTGTGTGTGTGTGTGTGTGTGTGTCTGTGTGTGTCTGTCTGTCTGTTTGCTCTGGCTATGTGCTGATAGTAGTACACAATGCATGTGAATGAAAGGCCCCAGTTGGCAGTGATTGTCTGGTCTTTCTATGGAGGCCTCCATGGCAGGGCTGAATAATTCTATATTGAGGATCTTTTGTGTGCTGCTGAATGGCCGGTAGACCCAGGGTGGCTGACGGCCGTCAGGAACCCATGTCAGAGTGGATTCCTGCCTGATACTCGCAGACAACAATCTGTGTCACTTGTGTTTGATAGTCACCTTTCAGTGGCTTCTGTATACCTTTGGACATGGTGCAGCAGTACTGTATACCTTTGGGCATGGTGCAGCAGTACTGTATACCGTTGGACATGGTGCAGCAGTCTACTGTATACCTTTGGGCATGGTGCAGCAGTACTGTATACCGTTGGACATGGTGCAGCAGTCTACTGTATACCTTTGGGCATGGTGCAGCAGTACTGCATACCTTTGGACATGGTGCAGCAGTACTGTATACCTTTGGACATGGTGCAGCAGTACTGTATACCTTTGGACATGGTGCAGCAGTACTGTATACCTTTGGACATGGTGCAGCAGTACTGTATACCTTTGGACATGGTGCAGCAGTACTGTATACCTTTGGGCATGGTGCAGCAGTACTGTATACCTTTGGACATGGTGCAGCAGTACTGTATACCTTTGGACATGGTGCAGCAGTACTGTATACCTTTGGGCATGGTGCAGCAGTACTGTATACCGTTGGACATGGTGCAGCAGTCTACTGTATACCGTTGGGCATGGTGCAGCAGTACTGTATACCTTTGGACATGGTGCAGCAGTACTGTATACCTTTGGACATGGTGCAGCAGTACTGTATACCTTTGGGCATGGTGCAGCAGTACTGTATACCGTTGGACATGGTGCAGCAGTCTACTGTATACCTTTGGGCATGGTGCAGCAGTACTGTATACCTTTGGACATGGTGCAGCAGTACTGTATACCTTTGGACATGGTGCAGCAGTACTGTATACCTTTGGACATGGTGCAGCAGTCTACTGTATACCGTTGGGCATGGTGCAGCAGTACTGTATACCTTTGGACATGGTGCAGCAGTACTGTATACCTTTGGGCATGGTGCAGCAGTACTGTATACCTTTGGACATGGTGCAGCAGTACTGTATACCTTTGGACATGGTGCAGCAGTACTGTATACCTTTGGACATGGTGCAGCAGTCTACTGTATACCTTTGGACATGGTGCAGCAGTACTGTATACCTTTGGACATGGTGCAGCAGTCTACTGTATACCTTTGGACATGGTGCAGCAGTCTACTGTATACAGTTGGACATGGTGCAGCAGTCTACTGTATACAGTTGGACATGGTGCAGCAGTACTGTGTAGGATTGCATATATTACATATCTCGCCCCTGACAAATATAGGTATAATAAACAAAAAACGAATACCGAAACTAATAAAAACTAAACTAAAACAAATTTTAAACAATACAAACTAAACTGAATTGAAAACAAAAATAATGACTAATGAAATGAATGAAAAATACAGATTCAGATTCAGAATTTTTATTTGCCACATGGAAGCAATACAATCATACAGTTTTCATACAAAATCATAAATAGAGTTCTACCATGGGCAAAGGGAGCAGGAAGAAGAATAAATCTTATGGTTACCTGCCCCCTTACACAATACACAATTATAATAACCCTATCTATTAGGTATACAGAGTATTGAATCAGTATATTGTTTCAGTTTTCAAGTATTGTGGTCTGGTATACTGGTATTGGTATCGAGGTCCAAAACACTACCATACCATTGACAATTATATACTTTGGCTGGTACCATGGTAAAACCTGAAACTACCATCGAACTACCATCATACCTTTTTGTCAGGGATCCAGAAAGCTTTCAGTGCACCAGTGTTTTTATTTCCGAGGTATTGGACGCTGAAGGTGCTTCACGTTGAGCATGCTAGTGGAGGTCTATAAGACGAGGATAGGACATGGCCCCAGCATTCTAACGGAGGAAAGACAGTGTGATTTATCTCCCAGTAGTAGCCTATAGGGCCATTTTATAACAGTTTTATGACCACACTTGAGTCACTGGCCCATCCTGGTCTTATTCTAGGAATAGGGTGTATACTGGGTGGGTGGGCCTATACTTCTGAGGGGACCTTCATTTCCACCCCCCCCCCTATTTTTTCCAATGGTTTATGCAGATAGTTGGGGGGTTCTTTAATGCCCAGACAAAGTATTCACCCTAAAATGGCATGTACCCACAAGTTAAAGCTTTCCAATGCATTGTTTTTTCTCTCTCCTTTCTAAGCTACTGTATAAGGAGAGTTTTCCTTGGCATTATGTGGTGTCATTGACACTGTACATTCTGTCATGTCAATCGATTTCAAAGCAACAGCATGTCCTCCATCAACAGACAATCAGCCTTTGAATAGTAGATTAGTGCGAAAGAAAACGAAACAAAGCTTTCAGTTGTTTTGACCAGTCTTGTATCCCCTGCCAATCCTCTTAATGCCAAGAAACACTCGTACATTCTGCAGAGGGAAAGGTACTAATAATCCTAATGGCCTTCCACGCCCTTCCTGACACACACACACACACACACACACACACACACACACACACACACACACACACACACACACACACACACACACACACACACACACACGCACACACACACATTGTTGATACACACACACATGACACTCACTCACTCACTCACTCATTATTTCCTCACTCACTCACTCATTATTTCCACACCCTTCAAAAGCAAACAGGCTTCAAACTCTCGCACCAGAGCACAGTGAGTGAGTCACCTGTGTGTCAAAGAGTCAGTGCTGCACACTGAACAGCAGCATCGCTGTGTAGATGACCAACTATATGGAGGTTCTGGTGTCTTCTAGAAGATGACCAACTATATGGAGGTTCTGGTGTCTTCTAGAAGATGACCAACTATATGGAGGTTCTGGTGTCTTCTAGAAGATGACCAACTATATGGAGGTTCTGGTGTCTTCTAGAAGATGACCAACTATATGGAGGTTCTGGTGTCTTCTAGAAGATGACCAACTATATGGAGGTTCTGGTGTCTTCTAGAAGATGACGACCAACTATATGGAGGTTCTGGTGTCTTCTGAATCTAGAAGACCAACTATGGATGTTCTGGTGTCTTCTAGAAGATGACCAACTATATGGAGGTTCTGGTGTCTTCTAGATGACCAACTATATGGAGGTTCTGGTGTCTTCTAGAAGATGACCAACTATATGGAGGTTCTGGTGTCTTAGATGACTAACTGTAGGACGGTTCTGAACGATTACATCTAAAGCCCCTCTCATTCTTTTCATTTCCTCTACGGTACCTTCCCTACACTAGTACACTCATCATCACGTTGTTTCCCTTTCTTCTCCTACCGTTCTCTCGCTCTCCCCTTCTGCCGCTTGTTCCTCCCCAAGCCCGTGCATGTCTCCTGGAGCGGTGCCATCGCCCGCCACGCTCTGCGCTCATCCTTGGGATTTAAACAGAGAGGCCTCGTCAGGCGCGCCTCCTTCTCACGATGCAAGGCTTTGTCTCCTGGGCGCTGGGCGCGCTCTAATTATCCCAAGCACGCCGAGCTGCCTCCACTCGATGACTCGGAGAGTGTGTGTGCGTGTGTGTGCCCACCACACTGGGGTGCGTATGTGTTTGTGTGGCTGAATCCTCTTTAGAGCTCATCTCATCACATATTTAGTCATTTTCTTCTCAGTGAGAGGTTCTGAGCGGCGAGGAGTCGGACGGAGTGAGCGAGTTTGAAGTCGACGCACTCGACTCTTGACGGCACGTCAGCTCAGGTTGCACAACGAGTGCGAGTCCCTGCCATAATGTGGGAACAATCAGGAACTGTGTAGCTCCAGCAGACTCCAAATTAACCTAGCAAGCCCCGCTCAATGTATTGTGTACCGCGGTAGCTGGCGGTCATGGCAGAGAGCCCCACACACACACACACACACACCGAGTCCCATTTCTAACAGTCAGCAGGCTTGGTCGCACGTGAATTCCTTTTGTTCAGCTGATATATCAAGGTGCTCAGGAATGTGTAGCCCGAAGTGCAAACAACGCGCCGCGGTGCCGTAGTGTCTTACTAGAGCAGTTTCTCTTTCTCTCCAGAGAGATGGTGCTGAGGATGAATATGTGCCCCCCCCTTGGATCGGTAAACAAAAGCATTCCCTCTGATCTCTTTTCTCAACAAGCCTCTTGTAATTTCAGAGTTTATTGTGGTTTTTATTTCATGTCTTTTATTTGAGAATAAGAATGCCCTAAAATTCTGTGGGTTTTAGTAAACCCTGTCACCTCCCAGCCTACTCAAGTCTGTGGATATGCCCCCCCCCTGTCTGTATATGCCCCCCCCTGTCTGTATGTGGTTGCCTACAGTGGCTCTATGACTCACTTCTCCTGCCTGGGTTTTACCTATGAATAAAACATCTGCTGTTCTATCCAGGGGTTCTATCCTACTGTTCTATCTCTGCGAGTGTGTACCGCTAGCCTATGGACGGACTGGGACCTTTATTACTATTGTTGTAGATAGTAGCGTTTTTTAATGTCTCCATGGCAATGACCATGTGTCTGGACACAGTGTACAAGACTCAGCGAGTGTTTAACACAACCACAGCTGGAATGTTCCTCCAAACATTCACCTATTTCCATGACACCATTCTACCTATTTTGAGTGTTTCACCAAACCTATTTCCATGACACCATCCTACGGAGGCCATTTTAAGGCGCGCCAGTCAAATGACTGTTCAAGAATTTAAATTTGAATGGAAATGGCCGCTCTGTCAACAACAGTTCTATGGTCTGTCTGTTTGTCTGTCCCCCGTTTGTCCACTTGTCTTGTCAGTATGGGAGGGGGGGGGGACTCTACCCATCTGTTTTAAATTGTCTTTATTGTTTACACTGTTCTTATTGTCTGTACTACTGTGTTGATGTTTCTGCTAGGCAAAGGAGCCAAGAAACAAGAATGTCACTCCTCTACTATAAAAAGACAGGGATGTAACTAATAAATTTGAAACTTGAAACTGTTTTGTCTTTAGGCCTATAATGCTCTCTGTTGCATTTGCCAGGTCTAGGCCTGCATCGGTTTTGTAGGATCAGTAAATCATCTGCAGTGAGTCCTGTACAATGATTTATCTGCTGCACCAAACTAAAAGAGAATTGAAGCAGGAAATCAAAAGAGCAGTTGAACTGCATGCTGGGTATTAAAGAGCCAGTTGAACTGTATGCTGCGTATTAAAGAGCCAGTTGAACTGTATGCTGCATATTAAAGAGCAGTTGAACTGCATGCTGGGTATTAAAGAGCCAGTTGAACTGTATGCTGCGTATTAAAGAGCCAGTTGAACTGTATGCTGCATATTAAAGAGCTTGTTGAACTGTGTGCTGCATATTAAAGAGCCAGTTGAACTGTAGCTGCGCATTAAAGAGCTGGTTGAACTGTAGCTGCGCATTAAAGAGCCAGTTGAACTGTGTGCTGCATATTAAAGAGCCAGTTGAACTGTATGCTGCGCATTAAAGAGCCAGTTGAACTGTGTGCTGCATATTAAAGAGCCAGTTGAACTGTGTGCTTGGTATTAAAGAGCCAGTTGAACTGTAGCTGCGCATTAAAGAGCCAGTTGAACTGTATGCTGCGCATTAAAGAGCCAGTTGAACTGTGTGCTGGGCATTAAAGAGCCAGTTGAACTGTGTGCTGGGCATTAAAGAGCCAGTTGAACTGTGTGCTTGGCACTAAAGAGCCTGTTGAACTGTGTGCTGGGCGCTAAAGAGCCAGTTGAACTGTGTGCTGGGCATTAAAGAGCCAGTTGAACTGTGTGCTGGGCATTAAAGAGCCTGTTGAACTGTGTGCTGGGCATTAAAGAGCCTGTTGAACTGTGTGCTGGGCATTAAAGAGCCAGTTGAACTGTGCTGGGCATTAAAGAGCCAGTTGAACTGTGTGCTGGGCATTAAAGAGCCAGTTGAACTGTGTGCTGGGCATTAAAGAGCCAGTTGAACTGTGTGCTGGGCATTAAAGAGCCAGTTGAACTGTGTGCTGGGCACTAAAGAGCCAGTTGAACTGTGCTGGGCATTAAAGAGCCAGTTGAACTGTGCTGGGCATTAAAGAGCCAGTTGAACTGTGCTGGGCATTAAAGAGCCAGTTGAACTGTGCTGGGCATTAAAGAGCCAGTTGAACTGTGCTGGGCATTAACACTTTGAGCGCCACGCCTGGTTTTCCGTTTTACCGCTTGAATGCCACCATCGGCGCCAATGTTAACGTTAATATCGCCTAATCTATGTTTTAAATTATGGCTATGTGTCTAATCTGCCCATCGCATTATCAAAGACTATTTTCCAGTCAGTGCTGTGAAGGCAGATTGTTTTTTTATCGCGTCGTTTCCGTTTCAGAGCAGTTAGAAAAGCCCCCGTTTTGATATAAAAAACAGCTCATTCTGGAGCATTCTATGAAAATCGTCTTTTAGTGGAATATTCCACAACGTTGATATTCGTCTGCCTTTTTATGAATCGTTTTCAAATAAACGCTAGATGATCAATATTATACGTGCACGCAAGCACATTACGGCCGCGCACTGATAATCGCTCCGTTGATTTCCTCACGGACTTTTACAGTGAAACCGAAAGAAGACATTTCACAAAACAGCTTATAACTTCATCAAACTTACTCTGATTATCCTACCACTGATAACATAGAGTCCTTACCTGACATCAGATGGTATCCAACTGGTATATTCCAATTCCTGATCACCATTCGAAAAAAATCGATACGTGTATGGATCCAACGCGATACAGTAGAACTCCATGATCCGCGGGGCTCTGAGGCTCCAGAATGAACTCTGGTAACCCCGGCTGGATCAGTGAACTGGAAAATGTGGAGTACCGGATTTTTTTCCCCATTCATTTTCATTGAGTCCATTCCAAAATCACTTATGTCATCTGGGAGACGACAGGGGGCGTTTTTTTCCACAGTGATCGCCGGCGCCCCTCGGCTATACTCGGGTAGGCTCGGGTGATGCAATAATTTTTCAGATCGCAAAAAAAAAAAAAAATGAGAAATCTCGTGAGTGGCACTCAAAGTGTTAAAGAGCCAGTTGAACTGTGTGCTGGGCACTAAAGAGCCTGTTGAACTGTGTGCTGGGTATTAACCGTTGCACTGCCACACGACAGAAGGTTAACCTGTTGTGTGGCAATGAAAGGGTTAACCTTCGGTGCATTGTTGCAGTGAAAGGGTTAACTGTTTTTGGTAGTGCGGCAGTGAAAGGGTTAAAGAGCCAGTTGAACTGTATGCTGCATATTAAAGAGCCTGTTGAACTGTGTGCTGGGCATTAACTCATTCAGGGCAGAGGATATTCCTCATCCTGGTCTAGCTAGGCCACGCTTTAAAGATAGGAGTGTGTCACATTGTTTGTAGAGCTATATCTATATTCTATATTATGGATACTATATATAATATATATATATACTATGGATACAATACTATGGTCACTATAACTATCTTCTGTCCAAGATGCAAAAAAGAATAAATTTGTTCATGAATACGTTCACACGTTATGCCGTGGTGAATATAAGTATAATTTCGGAATGATCCAGGCTAATTCCTGACTGGTTATAGGGCGCAACCGCAACGTGAATTCTACTAAAATCATTCCCTGGACTCGCTACTATTTCCAAATCAAATGTATATAATAGGTATTATGTTTCATCATGAATGCATGAAAGGGGGGGGGGGGGGTAAACCCTGGAACAGGAACTCTCGATAGGAACTCTCGATACTGCCTACTAGCAGGATCTGGCCGGTACTGTACCCTCTGGGTCCCAGTATGCCTTTTAACGGCAACATACTGGTCCGTGACATTGAATAGAATATTAAAATCGAAAAAAAAAAGAAAAACGATCCAAAAACCTATATATATAATATATACGTTTTTTGGCCCTTAACTCAATCAGCGCCAGACCCAAGGATAGTCGGGTTATCTCACCATGCGTTGAGCGCCAGGACCCCCGAAAACCTGAGTATAGTCGGGTTTTCATCGCTATTTCTTTTATTCGATATTTCTATTCATTACAGGCACACGGACTCAGGGTTAACATGGGGAATCATCCTGAGATCACCAAAGTGCAATACCGGCCGCATCCTCCCAGGAGGCAGTATCGTTTGAAACCTTATATCTTGGCCTGTGCAATGATCAAATGTCTCCGGGCGCACAGTTCTTTGTCAGGCGAGGTGAGCGGGTATCCCGAATGGCAGCGTCAAATGCCCCCGATGCATCTGTTGTGGTGGATTATGTTGGTGACACGACGGACACCAATACTTGGACTCGCGATCAGATAATTGGAATATTCTTTTTGGGGTACCTCCTAGTGAAGGTAAGGGCTAAATTGTATCCTGCTTTGATCCAACCATGATTTCACCTTGATCGCAACGTGTGTGTGTAACGTTACTCCACAACGTATGCCGTTGGTGACGATCAAAGCATCAAAAAACTACCCCCCCCCCCCCCTTTCATGCATTCATGATGAAACATAATACCTATTATATACATTTGATTTGGAAATAGTAGTGTGTCCAGGTGAGAAACGGCAATGCTTTTAGTGAAATTCACGTTTTGCTGTATATCGTCATTTTCTGGGATTAGACAGGATCACTCTAAAACTATACTTATATTCACCACGGTATAACACTGGAACTTATTGATGAAAACATTTATTCTTTTTCACATATTGGACGATAGGTAGTTGATGTCAAATGCGCCATAGTATTGTATAGCTATAATATAGAATATGTATATAGCCCTGCAAACACAGACACTTATTCCTATCTTTTAGAGTGTGGCGTGGTACGAACAAATGATGCTCAAGTCGGTGGCGTCTAAAGAGTTAACGGTTGGCGCCCAATAACGTATAAAACATTGTTGGCCGTGAAAGAGTTAAAGAGTTTTTATTGTAAAAGTATATATATATATTGTCATTTTCTTCTTTGAGACCTAAACTAACCACTACCACAGTCAAATGGGAAAAGTAACTCAAAACGGCAATCAATCAAATCTAGACATGCAGTGAATAATTTTTTTGTGAATCCCTGCACCTCTATTGTTTTGCATGCTCAACTGCTCCAGTAAAATAAATTACTCAAGGGCTGTTTATTTCTTCTTCTTGCGTTTCAAGTTATCCCATCCTCAACGGAATTCTGTCTCTCTTGTCAAACAAGAATCTTCAAGTCAGATCTAGTTTTCCAAATCTCTATTGATGTGGCTCTTAGCCATGTGTTGATTTGTTTATCACTCTGTTTCCTTCTTCTGTGTGTGTGTGTGTATGTGTGGGAGGCTGTGTATTTGTCTCTAGACGCGTGTGCGCCGCACATTCTCATACAGAAAGCTCCCATATTCTCCTTTATGCTTCATGAATTGGTTTATACAGCAGCATGCATCATTCAGAACATGTCTTGAGGATGATCATAGCTGTACTACATGTGTTTACTTGCGGTATGCGCTCGTGGTGGCGATTTGAGAACCGTATGAAAGATGTTTGATTTGTCTTCCTTTTTGTTCAGTTCCTGCTGTGTTTTGTGTGTGTGTGTGTGTGTGTGTGTGTGTGTGTGTGTGTGTGTGTGTGTGTGTGTGTGTGTGTGTGTCAAGTCAAGTCAATTTTATTTATATAGCACATTTCCAGGCAGCGGCAGCTGGCACCAAAGTGCTTCACAAGCAGGTTGATAAAAACAAAATAATGTGATGCAAGATATAAGATTAAAAACATAGTAAAGCAATGAAAGTAATAAAAACAGGTAGGACACAGTAAAACAAAGGGGATGTGTGTGTGTGTGTGTGTGTGTGTGTGTGTGTGTGTGTGTGTGTGTGTGTGTGTGTGTGTGTGTGTGTGTGTGTGTGTGTGTGTGTGTGTGTGTGTGTGTGT
>NC_140165.1:286217556-286279808 GCF_963971535.1 Notolepis coatsorum | reverse complement strand
TGTGTGTGTGTGTGTGTGTGTGTGTGTGTGTGTGTGTGTGCGTGTGTGTGTGTGTGTGTGTGTGTGTGTGTGTGTGTGTGTGTGTGTGTGTGTGTGTGTGTGTGTGTGTGTGTGTGTGTGTGTGTGTGTACAGAGGAGGGACTGGCTTGATAAGCTGGCTGACTGACTGGCAGGCTGCCTCGTTGCCATAGTGCTCTGTTTTGCGGAGCAACACTGCACAACACTGCCATCACTGCCAGGGAAAACAGGGCATGTTAGTTTCGGCTCCATCCCTCTCTCCCTCCCTGTCTGTCTGTCTGTCTTCCTGCCTTCATATCAACCCCCCCCTCCTCCTCCACCCCGTATCAACCAGCGACAGGGACTTCCATCCTACGTTGTTTTTATCTAATCCCCCCCCCCTCCTTTCTTTCTTTATTAGTCTCTCCTTTTTTGTGATTAGAGTTGGGGGGGGGGGGGGGGGGGGGGGGGGTGACACAAAAATGTCATAACGATAAGAGCTGGAAGCGGCACACAGTGTAACAGTAACACCCCCTCCCGGAGAGGGAGGCTTGTGCTGTTGCTGCTAGTACACGCTGCCCCGTGCAGTGGGGCTGTCTGATACAGCACTTTCTCAAGGAGAAGGCGTTCAAGGACAAAACAGCAGTCCTGTCGGACGGAACACCTGTGATATAGGCATGGCAAGCGAGGGAGAGTCCACCCTGATGTGAAAGGGGGGGGGGGGGGGTTGACCTCGAGCTTTAGGTTACCAGGATTCTTAAAGGGGAACGACGCTCACAATGTTATTTTCTCACGGCGTTGGGAAAGTTCAGTTGATATTTGTGTACATGAGCTACTCTCGCTCTCCCAAAGCCACCAGACACCAGAAGACTCAGCCTTGTGATGTCATTAAGCATTACATCACACGCAGGAGTGGTTTGTGACCAATAAACCATGCCTAGGGGTGGTTGTTAGGCCCGAGGCGCAGCCGAGGGTCGTTAGACCCCCCTAGGCATGGTTTATTGGTCACAAATCACGACTGCACGTGGTGTAAAGCTTTTATACAACTGCCAGATTCATCCAACCTTATTTCTATACAATAAACACACATTAATCGAAGATTTATTGAAAAAACCATCCGCCAGAAAAAGTAGTTCCCACAACTCCATGTGGAAGCAGCTTGAAGTGCATCCAACCAAACTAACACATCCAACTGTGTATTATTGGAATGATTGAGAGAAGTTGCCTCATGTGGAAGCAGCTTGAAGTGCATCCAACCAACTAACACATCCAACTGTGTATTATTGGAATGATTGATTGAAAATTTTATTACCAGATGCAGAATATAAAGTAGGTAAAACAAATTAAAACGTTTTCTTTGCCCTATAGGAAAAAAACGTTTTCTTCGCCCTATTTTTTTATTTATTTCTTTTAGCCTAAACTTAACCAGTTGGAAACCAGGGGTACAGTAATAAAATTAGCAATCAACCAATCAATCAATTCAATAGACCATGCTCACTTAAAACAGCGCTGCTTCTCTCTCAGTCTGACTCCCCCGCTGTTGCAGACAGGAGTGTGTGTGTGTGTGTGTGCGTGTGTGTGTGTGTGTGTGTGTGTCACAGTGTGTGTGTGCGTGTGTGTGTATGTGTGTGTGTGTGTGTGTGTATGTGTGTGTGTGTGTTTGTGGGTACGCCAGCGACAGTGTGAGAGAGAACGCTGCAGTCAGTAGAAAGTAGGAAGGAAGACATTTAAATCAATCAATTAATCTATCAATCAAATTCGCGATTTTTCTTTTGTTCTAGATTGAGTCAAGACCCATCAATTACATCATCCAACATTGTTTAAAGGACTAACACATTCCCCTTGACAGAATCGCTTCATATTTAGTCGTTATGGTGCTTTCAACATAACCATTTATTGTCCGCGATCTTGTTTTCTCCCGGAGTGAGCCGGGGAGGGTTATGTGATTTGGTTGTGGGCGGGTCCTGAGCCCAGGACCGTGGATTGTTGCCAATAAAGACGTGTGAATGGCCAATCAGAATCGAGAAATTTGCATGCCGTTGTATAATCAGGCATACAGTCTGGAGCTGCTCCATTGACAATACATGGGAGATTTAGTGGACCCACAGAATGTTTGTTTTCTTTATTATACTGGAATGAGTTTTATTCTACAGTAGTGTTCTCAGTTCCGACAGAAGGTGTATGTGTACACATTACACACATCCTTATATACAGTGTCATCTTTCCCATTTCATTGTCTATGGAGCAGCTCCAAACCTTATACCTGATGACATCACATATTTGAGTTTCAGCACTCACACTTTTGTGTTTGACACAGAGTTGTTTGTGGGCACTAATATTTGTGGACTTTCTTAGACCATGACAATAACATGTATTAACCCTTTCACTACCACACTACAGAAGGTTAACCTTTCACTACCACCACACTAACCGTCTGTAGTGTGGTTGTGAAAGGGTTAACCCTTTGTCGTGTGGCAGTGAAATGGTTAACCTTCTGTCCTTCTGTATTGCCGCAGTGAAGGGGTTAACCCTTTGGTAGTGTGGCAGTGAAATGGTTAACCTTCTGGCGATGTTGCAGATTTTGCCACGATCAATATCATATGATAGGGATGCACATCTGTTCCATATCGGTATCAGAGAATCTCCCCAACAATAAGATCCATGACCAAGAACCAAGTATAATTAATGGGTTATATATCTCAATATCACGGCACAGTGGTGTAGTGGTTAAACACTGTCGCCTCACAGCAAGAAGGTCCAGGGTTCGATTCCCGCTTGGGGACCAGGTTTCCATGATGCCAGTTACCCAGGTGGGGGATCTCCCAGGCCTTTCTGTGTGGAGTTTGCATGTTCTCCCCGTGCTCGCAAGGGTTCCCCCCCCCCGATAAGATAAACCCAATGGAAAAACATGCACAACAACAAGATCGCTAACGCTGTGGCGTCCTTGACGAAGACGGACAGGAGCACTGGATTGGTCCCCTGGCGTGGCTCACGTTGACGCCTGTCTGCTCCCGGCTGCCCATGGGGGGAAGGACGACGGGATGGGTTAATCGCAGAGACGAATCGCATGCATGCATCGCATGCGTGCCGATTAATGACCTCTGAGCAGGTCCTAAATTATTATTATTATTATTATTATTATTATTATTATTATTATTATTATAATAATAATAATTATTATTATTATTATTATTATTATTATTATTATTATTATTATTATTATTATTATTATTATTATTATTATTGTACAATGACTAGTCCAAACTGATCTAAGACTATACTGATCAACAGCCTTCACATGTGATTGGAGGATCAAGAAAAGAGGGCAGGGTTTGAGATAGGTCAATTGATGATCGGCAGTGAAAACGTGGTATAGGTGCGGTGCATCCCTAGTGCGATATAGGCTATTATGATCCAACGAACACAATCACGTCACAACATTTCTATTAGGTCATGCATACTTACAACCTAAATTAAGTTGAGAGTGCAGTTCTATTATGTTGGCTCTGCGTATCATTCTTTGAATCTGGTAAAAAGTATTCTGAGCGGTCTCTTTGTTTAACGACGTAGTAACGATCTGAATCCATGATGTGTCTCACTAGCAGCGAGGGGATTGGATCGTTTAGAATCGATGCATCGCTCCGAATCCATGTGTCGTTACACCGCTAGCAGGAAAGGGGAAAGGCTAACCATTACCACCTTGCATATATGAGGTATTACAGCAGGGGGCTTATTCTCTAATGGAAATGAGATGGAACCCCCCCACAGCCCCTACGTGTGTAAGCACCTAGCTTGCATACTCTATAATTAATTGAATGAGGGGTGTTCATCCATGAAGGATGTCTACGACCCTCGCTTCCCCTCCCTGCCCTCACACACACACACACAGGAAATGTGTGGGCGTGGGTTATTTATAGGAAGGGCCTAACAGAATTGTGCTTGAGAAGGTGGGAGATTGAAATTGAAGAGCTCATTGAAAGTAATTTCCTCTAAAACCAGGATGGGGCGTGGGGGAGATTAATGAAGGCTGGGTTGCGTCTGTTGTGTGTCACAGATGGAAGGGGAGAAATAGCGTAAATGATGAGAAAATAAATGACAACAAACACAACATAACACACAACGTATAGGAGACGGGTATAGAGGACACATAATGTATAGAGGACATGTATAGAGGCCTCATAATGTATAGAGGACACACAACGTATAGGAGACTGGTATAGAGGACTCACAATCATATACCAGTCAACTCATTCAGAACGCAGCGGCCCGCCTGATCTCAACCCTACCGAAGTCGGCCCATGTCACCCCACTTCTTAGGGACCTACACTGGCTCCCCATTGCCGCACGAATCCGCTTCAAGGCCCTCGACCTAGCATACCGTGCGGCAAAGGGAACCGCTCCCGCCTACCTCCGGTCAATGGTCTCTAAAGCTACACACCCTCAAGACCCCTACGCTCTGCATCTTCTGGCCGCCTCAGACCTACTCCTATCCAAGCTCCGGGAGGGTCATCAAGGAGAAGCCGCCTTTTCTCAGTCCTTGCCCCACAATGGTGGAATGAACTGCCCACCCCAGTTAGGACAGTCGAATCACGTCCAATATTTCGCCGTCGACTAAAGACGCACTTCTTCAACCATCACCTGAAATTTTAATTTAAAAAAAAAAAATTATATCTAACCGTAACTAACCTTACTGTCATGCACTTGTCCTAATAAACTAACCTACACTGTAGCACTCAACACTTTGATGAACATTGTTACTCAGCTGATAGAGTTGTGCCCTTCCTGATGACCTGTTGGCTTTGGATAAAAGCGTCAGCCATTTATCATTTATCATACATTATAGTACAACGTATAGGGGACAGGTATATGGGACACAATGTATAGAGGACAGGTATATGGGACACAATGTATAGAGGACAGGTATATGGGACACAATGTATAGAGGACAGGTATATGGGACACAACGTATAGGGGACAGGTATATGGGACACAATGTATAGAGGACAGGTATATGGGACACAATGTATAGAGGACAGGTATATGGGACACAACGTATAGGGGACAGGTATATGGGACACAATGTATAGAGGACAGGTATAGGGGACACACAATGTATAGGGGGCAGGTATAGGGGACACACAATGTATAGGGGGCAGGTATAGGACACACACAATGTATAGGGGGCAGGTATAGGACACACATTATACTCAACAGTGAACAACACACACACACTCTCACACAGACTTGTTCATAGCCCCGTGCACAGTCACATGTAATCTTCCTGAGAGAGAGTTCAGTGCACTGACTCCCTGCCCGCTTTGCCGCCAGCCTCTCCTCATCTCTGTAGTTTCCTCTGTGTGTGTGTGTGTGTGTGTGTGTGTGTGTGTGTGTGTGTGTGTGTGCACGACGTTTCCACAAAGGCTGTTTTATGTAGGTAGGAACTGTAGAAGCTCTGCACTAACACTAACACTGCCCACCGGGTTTAGAAAGAGCCCCGAAAAAAGAACGTACAGGTCCTCCGCCCGTCTCCGTGCCTCAGGATGTGTGTTTCCATCCCCTGCTCGAGGCCTGTTGACGGGGAGCAACATCAGCGCTGTGTGGCAGAGTTAGTACAGCAGGGCTTCCCCGCTCCTTTTCTGAAATGGAGCTGGAGTGTGACATGGATGACCGGCCGCGAGCCAACCAACATACAACTGGGCATCCGTCATCCGTAAATACACATGGGCCTTAGCCCAGGCGTTTGTTAACAATATGCCCTTGTATTAAGTTAGGGGTGTGTATCGAATTTCAGAATCTGTCTGAATTTAGATTTTGAGGTTATGATTAGATTTTTCTATTTCTTTATGCGTTGAAATGTGAGTGAGGTCTCTCGTGTTTGAGATTATATGGCCTACTACATGAATTGTGCTAATAGCGGTAGCCATGCCATACTTACTTAGTCCTCCTCTTCCCGGTTGGAAAATAAGGCTGCCGATTCAATGCCATTCAGCCCCGTCTTAAGCTACTCTGTGCCTTCTTGTCCCATTTTCGAGTGAGACCGAGAGAAGGAGTTTTGAAATTCAATACACTGTGTACACCTTTTTAAAATATGCAGATCTGCATTGAGATCGTTACACCCCTAGTATAAGCATGTTGTTTCAAAATCACTCTTTAAATGTGATTGAATTTAAGCAAAATAGACCAAGCAGAATATCATAGCCCTCCTTGGAACCCCTGTGAGAGGGCCAAACAGGAAGTTGTGGCAGGCCATGTTGGGCCAAGTGATATCTGAGCAGCGACCCAGACGTTTTCCCTCTAATGTTTCCATCACTCATTGTCCAACTAATAACCAGCAGAGAGCTTCCATTCCCCCGTCAGGAGAGGTTGTTAAAAGACCATTGTCGCCGAGAAAGCGGTGGGGAAATTACTCCTAGCAAATGGTGATGGTGCGTCAAACCATAGAAACAGGAGAGAGAGTTGTCAGATTACAGAGTCTGTGGAGGAATAATTATTTCACGAGGTGCCAACATGTGTGAATTGTTACTGCCACCAAGTACCAATCCTCAGACACATTTCCATTATGCAAATGTTTTCACAAGTGGATGAAGGCTGTCTTTTTTTTTTGTCCCAGGGAAGAACGAAAGCTCCGTAATGCTGCTCTCGCAGCATACCTTTTTATCGGCCATTTTGATCCAAAGATTAAAACCAATCAAGCGCGTTATCTCCGGAGCGTTCCATTAGTTGGATGAAATCCGAATACAGCCTCGAAGCGCAAATCGGAAATAGTCTGCTGTTTTGGAGACAAACCCATTAAAAGCCATTTGATCTTTCGCAGCTAATTATAGAGAGCATTCTGAGCTGCCAGTCGTCTCTGCTAACCCCCCCTCCATTCTCGACCCACCCACCCTCCAACCACTCTCCTCTCGGGCCTTATGTTTCAGGCATTAGCCCTGCGGTACTATTATTGAGGGACTGGGGAGCTGACAGGTAGATATCGCAGCCCAGTCATGCGCGGGACGCTGGGATTTGTCAGTCAGCACACTGTCAGCATCCTCGGGTTGTTTTGGTACCCGTTTTCCAGAGCAGACGTGGGGTAGCCAGCCTGCCTTCCCACCCTGGCCCACATAGTAACTGCAGGGAGACACACACACGCACGCACGCACGCACACACACACACACACACACACACACACACACACACACACACACACACACACACACACACACACACACACACACACACACACACACACACACACACACACACACACACACACACACACACACACACACACACACACACACACACACACACACACACACACACACACACACACACACACACACACACACACACACACACACACACACACACACACACACACACACAAATGGGAATAGAGTCCAAAAATAAAAGTGACATGTCTAGAGATAGATGTTCCTGCTGTGTGAAGCGCTTCCGCAGTGGCATGACTGATGAGCCGTTGGCCTCAGCGTGTCTCGACAGACATAACGCCCTTCTCTCATCTGATCGAACCCCCCCCCCCCCCCCCCCCCCCCCCGATAGTGAGGCAGAGAGAGGGCAGAGCAGAGCTTAATGATAGATAAGTATATCAGCATTACATTAATCACCACCACCACCTCCCCACGATAAAGATGGCTGCGCTCACATCGCCCGGAGCACTGGAGTGACTCTAATGCAGATACCCCCCATCCCCCGCGCACACACACGTGCACACTGCTCGACGCATGTTGGAACAACATGGGGGGGATTTCTGTACAGCAATCCATTTAACCTCACCCTGGGAGGCGGGCTCTGCGTATATAGGAGACCCAGGAGTCACCTGCCCTGTAGGGCTGAATGCTATGGAGAAAATAGCATATATTGTGGTTGTAATATTAACAACAGTACTAACCACTGTGCCACCATGCCATCAGCTTACTGTAATAACAACAGTATTAAACACTGCACCATGCCATCAGCTTACTGTAATAACAACAGTATTAAACACTGTGCCACCATGCCATCAGCTTACTGTAATAACAACAGTATTAAACACTGCACCATGCCATCAGCTTACTGTAATAACAACAGTACTAAACACTGTGCCACCATGCCATCAGCTTGCTGTAATAACAACAGTATTAAACACTGCCACCATGCCATCAGCTTGCTGTAATAACAACAGTATTAAACACTGCCACCATGTTATCAGCTTACTGTAATAACAACAGTATTAAACACTCTGCCACCATGCCATCAGCTTACTGTAATAACAACAGTATTAAACACTGCCACCATGTTATCAGCTTACTGTAATAACAACAGTACTAAACACTGCCACCATGCCATCAGCTTACTGTAATAACAACAGTATTAAACACTGCCACCATGCCATCAGCTTACTGTAATAACAACAGTACTAAACACTGCCACCATGCCATCAGCTTACTGTAATAACAACAGTATTAAACACTGCCACCATGCCATCAGCTTACTGTAATAACAACAGTACTAAACACTGTGCCACCATGCCATCAGCTTACTGTAATAACAACAGTATTAAACACTGCCAGTCTGCCACCATGTTATCAGCTTACTGTAATAACAACAGTACTAAACACTGTGCCACCATGCCATCAGCTTACTGTAATAACAACAGTATTAAACACTGCCACCATGTTATCAGCTTACTGTAATAACAACAGTATTAAACACTGTGCCACCATGTTATCAGCTTACTGTAATAACAACAGTATTAAACACTGCCACCATGTTATCAGCTTACTGTAATAACAACAGTACTAAACACTGTGCCATCAATCATGCTATCAGCTTAGTGTAATACACCATCTCCTATTGGATTTTGGACCAATCTTGTTGTATTATATAGACCTTGTATTACTGGACATGAGTCTGCTTGACATTATTTCCGCCATCATGATATGGAATGATATTGCATTTTTCCATGCTGGAAAGCTGCCATTTGCCGACTATTTCAGTCGGAATTCTCCTCCCCTTCCACTATCTATCTGCGGCACTATTTTGCAAGGGCACTGTCCCTGCCCAGGACGATTGTTGTGATTGGTTTAAAGAAACACAAACGGGCCAGAGGGTCTTTTCCCCCTATAGCGGAATGATAATGGGTTCAGCATGGTATGGCTACGCAAGACTACAGTATGGTAAACAGAATGGCGCTCCCCTTTGATTGTAAGGTTGTTTGTTGCTGTTGTTGGCGCGAGGGGTGTGTGTTCAAGTTTCAAGTTTCAAGTTTCTTTAATAGTTGTCATACAGAAGTACAGAATACTTTTATACAAAATGCTTCTTACTGTTGCGCTCCAGAGACTGTGCAAGACAAGATAAGTATGAAATAAAATAACATAGTAAAATTAGAAGTAAAAAAAAAAATTAGGTCACAGTGTTCAGTTTAGACATATGTACAATGTTCGATGCAGAATAGACGTAGTTACCATACAATATACAATACTGTGCAGTGTACTAATATACAATACTATATAGTGCAAGGCAGAAATGGAGAAATGGGACGAGGTGCAATTTAGGTACAATTCACAGTAGGTGTACGAGTTGTAGTGCAAATCCTTTATCAATAAATATAAAGTGTAAGTGTGTTTGTGTGATCTAAAGTGTGGAGAGTGGGTGCTGCAGTGTGTTGTTTGTTTGAGTGAGTGTGTGCGTGTGGGTGTGTGTGCTGTGTGCATTTGATGGTTGTTGCATAGTGATTATTGTTCGTTTAGCAGCCTGATGGCCTGGGGATAGAAGCTTCTTCTGAGTCTTTCTGTGCTCGCCTTAAGACTCCGGTATCGCTTGCCTGACCGCAGCAGTTCAAAGAGGCAGTTGTTCGGGTGGCTCGAGTCCTTAATAATTCTCTTAGCCTTCCCCTTGCACCGCTTGTTGTAAATGTTCTGGAGGGTGGGAAGCCCCCCTCCAATTGTGCGTTCGGCTGAACGTGTCACTCTTTGTAGTCTGCTACGGTCTTGTGCAGTGCTATTCCCAAACCAGGAGGTGATGTTGCCGGTCAGGATGCTCTCTATTGTACATGAGTAGAAGTTCCTAAGGATCTTCTGACTGACTTGGAACTTCCTTAGGCGCCTGAGGAAGTAGAGGCGTTGTCGTGCCTTCTTCACAACACTGTCAATGTGTGTGGTCCATGTCAAGTCCTCGGATATGTGGGCTCCGAGGTACTTGAAACTGTTCACTCTCTCAACCGGTGCCCCGTCGATGCTGAGGGGGCTGTAGTCCTTGACCCCCGACCTCCTGAAGTCCACAATCATCTCTTTTGTTTTGCTGACGTTCAGGGAGAGGCAGTTCTCCTGACACCACTGTGACAGGTTCTCTACCTCTTCCAGGTAGGCCCTTTCGTCGTTGGCAGAGATCAGGCCCACCACTACTGTGTCATCAGCAAATTTGATGATGGTGTTGTTGTTCCGCTGTGCTACGCAGTCATGTGTGTACAGGGAGTAGAGGAGGGGGCTCAGAACACAGCCCTGGGGGGCCCCTATGTTGAGCGTGATGGATGAGGAGGTGCAGTTGCCGGCTCTTACCACCTGGGGTCTGCCCGTCAGGAAGTCCAAGACCCACTGGCAGAGGTCATAGTTCAAGCCCAGGTCCCTGAGCTTGGCTATGAGTTTGGAGGGGACTATGGTATTGAATGCTGAGCTGTAGTCGATGATCAGCATTCTCACATAGTTCCCCTGCCTCTTGTCCAGGTGTGATGCTGCTGTGTGCAGCACATGGGCTATGGCGTCCTCCGTGGACCTGTTGGGGCGATATGCAAATTGCAGAGGGTCCAGGTTGATGGGGAGGGAGGAACAGATGTAGCCCTTCACTAGCTTCTCAAAGCACTTCATGGCTATGGAGGTGAGGACTACAGGGCGGTAGTCGTTGAGGCAAGCGGGCGTAGATTTTTTGGGTACAGGGATGATGGTGGACTTCTTCAGACAGGTGGGGATGACAGCCTGTTCCAAGGACAGGTTGAAGATGTCAGTGAATACCGGGGCCAGTTGGTCGGCACAGACTTTTAGGACGCGGCCGGGGATGCCGTCCGGTCCTGCTGCCTTCCTGATATTCACTTTTTTAAAGATCCGTCTCACCTCATGCTCTGTTACCCTGAACACTGAGTCTCCATCAGCAGACCCCCCCCCCCCCCCCATTGCCGTGGTTTGTAGGCTGGTGTTGTTATTCACAGCCTCAAACCTCGCATAGAAGGAATTGAGATCATTTGCTAAGGAGATGTCACTGTGTGTGTGTGTAAGCTTGATGTTACCAAGGCGTGGTAGACGTTAATGAGGGTTGAAGGGTGTTTCTGGGGGGATTTCAGCGTGCTCCTTGGCCAAACTCGCCAGCCACGGTGTGTGGGGTGAAAAAGGGACTTATTTTGATAACCCACGATGGTCTTGCTGCTTCCTCTACAGGTTCCCAGCGTGGCCTCAAGAAACCCGTCAACCGTACACCCCGTGTCTCATTACTGTTTTGTAGCGAATGGTTGTGATATTTCTGTGTTGTCCTTGAGACTGTTTATCCCCCCCCCCCCCGCTGTTAATGTCACCTCCTGCCGAGCGAGCGTTCCCCCTCTGCTAGTCCTTCAGATCCAGACAATGTTATACCCCCCCCCCCCTCCTTCAGTCACTAGCTCTATAGCCACCACTACAAACAACTCAGGACAAAATTGGCTCATTTTATTTCCCACTCTGTTTACTGGAACACGACAATGAGTCCTCTCTCTCTCTCTCTCTCTCTCTCTCTCTCTCTCTCTCTCTCTCTCTCTCTCTCTCTCTCTCTCTCTCTCTCTCTCTCTCTCTCTCTCTCTCTCTCTCTCTCCACTTGTTCTTCCATCTCTCCGTCGCTCTCCACACCTCGTCCCCTCATTCCTTCCCTCCCCGTGCTCCCTTCCCCTTTTCCGCTTGCTCTGCGATTACACGCTCATTAATTGGGGGAGCGTCCTGGCCTGCGAGAGAGAGACGTCAGGGGGGGGCGGGGGGGGCTGCCGTTGGCCTTGCTGAGCTGTGGTTCCTTTATCGGCGAGTCTGTCTGCCCGTCCAGGGGCCCCCGAGGAGCTGCCGCGCAGAGCTGCATGCTGATGAGCACGGAGGAATCTGGTGGGGGGGGGGGGGGGCGGGTTCTGAGTTGACTCGGAGGGTAAGCGAGGAGGTGAAAGAGAAGAGGAGGAGAAAGAGAAAGAGGAGGGGAAGAGAAAGTGAAGTGAGCAGCAGGTCATTTCTCCCAAATCCCCCTCCTCGGAGCAGAGATTAGAGTTGTGTTGTGTTCTCCGGGCAGATGAGGGAGGCGCACTCCTGTGTCTAATCCTCCTCCTCTCAAACTGCTGAGAGCGCAGCACCGTGCGGGGGGGGGACCGGCCGACCGGCGGGCCGCAGAATGCGATGTGCTGAAAAACACGTCGCCCGTCGCTCTAAACAAACTGATCCCCGCCTAACAATTCACTAAGCCCTAAATCGCTCGCGCGGCTGCCACCAGGACCCCGCCCGCCCCGGCTTCCCCTTCCTCTCGACCGAACGCACCCCCGCCCCCACCCCCCCCACTCGATCACATCACCTGAGCATGCTGAAATTCCCCACCAGAAACACCCTTCAACCCTCATTAACTTCTACTACGCCTTGGTAACATCAAGCTTACACGTACATACACACACAGGCAGTACACTCACATTCACACGTCCACAAACTCATGCACACACACACACACACACACACACACACACACACACACACACACACACACACACACACACACACACACACACACCAGCACGGGGAGGCTTTTAATAAACGGACAGGCAATAGCCAATTTAATCATGCTAATGTGTATGTTACGGCGGCCGACTTATCGGCTGTGTGATGTCTGTGCTGGCTCACTAGACAGACAGACAGACAGAGGGAGAATGCTGGGGGGGGGTATAACAGAGGGAGGAGAAACCCAATCCAGGAGAAAGACATAAGATGAAGCGTAGAAGACGAGAGAGGGCGAGTCAGTTTAGGCTGCAGAAGGAGCTAATGACGACTGCTGCTCTCGCTGAAGAGCTGCTCTCGTTGGATGACACAGGTAAATTGTAGGAGGGGTGTCGGGTTTAGGGTTCTGGCATTGTGTGACTCGGCGATGAGGAGTGTTGTTGCTGTCTATTCTCGTAATAAACATCTGGCGCGGTGATGTCTGCTCAGGAATGTAATCCGCTCAGGGCCACGTGGAACATAAGCCTGGATTGAGAGGGGTGAGAGGGTCGCCCGCTCACATGGCTTTGAGAGAGAGAGTATAGGAAAGGTAGTAACAGAGAGAGAGACAGTAGGACAGGTAGTGAGAGAGACAGTAGGAAAGGTAGTGAGAGAGACAGTAGGAAAGGTAGTAACAGAGAGAGACAGTAGGAAAGGTAGTGAGAGAGACAGTATGAAAGGTAGTGAGAGAGAGAGATACAGTATGAAAGGTAATGAGAGAGACAGTATGAAAGGTAATGAGAGAGACAGTATGAAAGGTAGTAACAGAGAGAGACAGTATGAAAGGTAATGAGAGAGACAGTATGAAAGGTAATGAGAGAGACAGTATGAAAGGTAGTAACAGAGAGAGACAGTAGGAAAGGTAGTGAGAGAGACAGTATGAAAGGTAGTGAGAGAGAGACAGTAGGAAAGGTAGTAACAGAGAGAGACAGTAGGAAAGGTAGTGAGAGAGACAGTATGAAAGGTAGTGAGAGAGAGACAGTAGGAAAGGTAATGAGAGAGACAGTAGGAAAGGTAGTGAGATAGAGGTAGTGAGAGAGACAGTAGGAAAGGTAGTGAGAGAGAGACAGTAGGAAAGGTAATGAGAGAGAGCGACAGTAGGAAAGGTAGTGAGAGAGTGAGAGAGGTAGTGAGAGAGAGAGAGACAGTAGGAAAGGTAGTGAGATAGAGGTAGTGAGAGAAACAGTAGGAAAGGTAGTGAGAGAGAGACAGTAGGAAAGGTAGTGAGAGAGAGAGACAGTAGGAAAGGTAGTGAGAGAGTGAGAGAGGTAGTGAGAGAGAGAGAGACAGTAGGAAAGGTAGTGAGAGAGAGAGACGGTAGGAAAGGTAATGAGAGAGACAGTAGGAAAGGTAGTGAGAGAGAGACAGTGGGAAAGGTAGAGAGAGAGAGAGAGAGAGACGGTAGGAAAGGTAGAGAGAGAGAGATGGTAGGAAAGGTAGTGAGAGAGACTACGAAAGGTAAGGTAGTGTGTGAGAGAAAGAGAGAGAGAGTAGGAAAGGTCATGTGTATGTGAGAGAGAGAGAGAGAGAGAGAGAGAGAGAGAGGCGGTAGGAAATGTAGTGAGAGAGATAGTAGAAAATGTAGTGAGAGAGAGTGAGAGTAGGAAAGGTAGTGTGAGAGAGAGGGTGAGAGTAGGAAAGGTAGTGTGAGAGAGAGACGGTAGGAAATGTAGTGAGAGAGAGATAGTAGAAAATGTAGTGCGAGAGAATGAGAGTAGGAAAGGTAGTGTGTGAGAGAGACAGTATACAGGAAAGGTATAGAAAATGTGAGTAGCGACGAGAAAGAGTGCAAAGAGTGGATTGTGCTTGGAGCTTAAAAGAGATGAAAGGAGGGAGGGAGAGAGAGAAGGGAAATATGAGAGATTGAAGGGTTTGCTCATGCAGAGAGCTTTTAGTGGCTGGCAGGAGAAAGGGGTGGTTTGTACAAAGCACCGGCTGCTCTGTTGAAGAGACAGACACTCCAGCATATTACCACTGCACTGTGCAGACAGACACTCCAGCATATTACCACTGCACTGTGCAGACAGACACTCCAGCATATTACCACTGCACTGTGCAGACAGACACTCCAGCATATTACCACTGCACTGTGCAGACAGACACTCCAGCATATTACCACTGTGCAGACAGACACTCCAGCATATTACCACTGCACTGTGCAGACAGACACTCCAGCATATTACCACTGCACTGTGCAGACAGACACTCCAGCATATTACCACTGCACTGTGCAGACAGACACTCCAGCATATTACCACTGCACTGTGCAGACAGACACTCCACCATATTACCACTGCACTGTGCAGACAGACACTCCAGCATATTACCACTGCACTGTGCAGACAGACACTCCACCATATTACCACTGCACTGTGCAGATAGACACTCCAGCATATTACCACTGCACTGTGTGCAGACAGACACTCCAGCATATTACCACTGCACTGTGTGCAGACAGAAACGCCTGTGATAAAGATTTACCTGAAAATGGACCCCAGTCATCATTATAATCATTGGATCACCGAGGCAAAATGAGAAAGCAATTACCATGTTCTTGCAAGAATTCATTTTTTTTTACTAGCCTAATAGCTCCTTATTTACCTAATCGCGCACCTGCGTAGCTTAGCAACTAAACAACAAGCTCAGAGTCTCGCTGTAATTATCTGTTTATCTCTGCCGTCTACACTGCTCTGTTTACCGACTCGAGCCGACTCGTCCTCATTCCGAAACACACGCTACATACATACTCTAACTGAGCGAGCATAATTGGATTTTTTTCCCCCCCGCTTGATTGTGTGCAGAATTTATTCGGTCACGAACATCATTCACATCCTATTTACTTTCATATGGTTAATTAAATTATGTGATTTTGTTTTATCAAATGAAGAGCACCCTGGGGGGGGATCCGTAGCTACTAAGTAGTGAGCCACAATTTATTAGAGACATATGTTGCTTTTATTAACCCGTTTTTAAATGTCGTCATGGCAACTGGTTGTTGTTTACAGGCCAACTTGGGATAATCAACACAGCAGATAATAGCTGGTCCGTTTGTGCCGTGAGAGAGAAGCGGGACAGAGGATGAGGGAGCGCGGTTCACCGGCTAATCGTTCCTCCTCTGACCCTCTCCACCTTGTCTCTCCTCCGCTGTCCGTCTGCTCTTCCTCCCTATCTTCCTCTCGCCCTCCCTCTCATCCTTGCCCTCGCTCACCTCTTGACAGTGATTGCACTAACGAGGGCGGCTCCAGCCGAGCCCCTCGCTATAGCGGCTGGCGAATGCCTCTCCGAGGAGTCTGCAAACGGCAGAGCCGGAGATGAATCACAGAGCTCTCTTCTCCTCCTTCTCCTCCTCCTCCTCCTCCTCCTCCTCCTCCTCCTCCTCCTCCTCCTCCTCCTCCTCCCATCCCCGCTACTCTCAGTCCATTAGAAAAACCAATCTAGTACGCATTGGCCCCTATCTCTACCCCAGAGAGGCAGGTAACCCCAAACGTGATATGATGACGGCTTGGAGAATTGGGGATTGACCCCGCAGGGTGTGTGTGTGGGGGGGGGATTCTGCTTCTATAGAATAGAATAGAAATACTTTTATTATCCCGTGGGAAATTTGACAAGCATATAGCATCTGCATGCAGCCTGAGATCTGTGTCAGGAGGAGCCGCTCTCCAGTCACCTCCTGCCTCCAGCTCCGTCCCTCCTCCTCCTCCTCCTCCTCCTGCCTCCAGCTCCGTCCCTCCTCCTCCTCCTCCTCCTGCCTCCAGCTCCGTCCCTCCTCCTCCTGCCTCCAGCTCCGTCCCTCCTCCTCCTCCTGCCTCCAGCTCCGTCCCTCCTCCTCCTCCTGGCTCCAGCTCCGTCCCTCCTCCTCCTCCTCCTCCTGCCTCCAGCTCCGTCCCTCCTCCTCCTCCTCCTCCTGCCTCCAGCTCCGTCCCTCCTCCTCCTCCTCCTCCTGCCTCCAGCTCCGTCCCTCCTCCTTCTCCTCCTGGCTCCAGCTCCGTCCCTCCTCCTCCTCCTGCCTCCAGCTCCGTCCCTCCTCCTTCTCCTCCTGGCTCCAGCTCCGTCCCTCCTCCTCCTGGCTCCAGCTCCGTCCCTCCTCCTCCTCCTGGCTCCAGCTCCGTCCCTCCTCCTCCTCCTGGCTCCAGCTCCGTCCCTCCTCCTCCTCCTCCTCCTCCTGCCTCCAGCTCCGTCCCTCCTCCTCCTGACTCCAGCTCTGTCCCTCCTCCTCCTCCTCCTCCAGCTCCGTCCCTCCTCCTCCTGCCTCCAGCTCTGTCCCTCCTCCTCCTCCTCCTGCCTCCAGCTCCGTCCCTCCTCCTCCTGACTCCAGCTCTGTCCCTCCTCCTCCTCCTCCTCCAGCTCCGTCCCTCCTCCTCCTCCTGCCTCCAGCTCCGTCCCTCCTCCTCCTGCCTCCAGCTCCGTCCCTCCTCCTCCTCCTCCTCCTCCTGGCTCCAGCTCTGTCCCTCTTCCTCCTCCTCCTGGTTCCAGCTCCATCCCTCCTCCTCCTGGCTCCAGCTCCGTCCCTCTTCCTCCTGGCTCCAGCTCCGTCCCTCTTCCTCCTGGCTCCACCAGAGGCACCCGTCCCTCTTCCTCCTGGCTCCACCAGAGGCACCCGTCCCTCTTCCTCCTGGCTCCACCAGAGGCACCCGTCCCTCTTCCTCCTGGCTCCACCAGAGGCACCCGTCCCTCTTCCTCCTGGCTCCACCAGAGGCACCCGTCCCTCTTCCTCCTGGCTCCACCAGAGGCACCCGTCCCTCTTCCTCCTGGCTCCACCAGAGGCACCCGTCCCTTCTCCTGGCTCCACCAGAGGCACCCGTCCCTCTTCCTCCTGGCTCCACCAGAGGCACCCGTCCCTCTTCCTCCTGGCTCCACCAGAGGCACCCGTCCCTTCTCCTGGCTCCACCAGAGGCACCCGTCCCTTCTCCTGGCTCCAGCTCCATCCATCCTCCTCCTGACTCCAGCAGAGGCACCCGTCCCTCCTCATATCATATTCTTCATATGAATTAAATATGACCATGACAATTATATTACAAGATAAAGATATAAATATCATGATGTAATTTGCACTGGAAGAATATACAGTCACATACCGCTATACCATCAAAACTAAGAAAATTATTGTGATATGATATTTTGGTCATATCGCCAAACTATGATTCCTACTTCTTGTTTGGTACACCTCTCAGCCTTAAAGGAAAACTCCAACATTTTGGGAAATTAGCTTATTTAACATCTTCCCTGGAGTTAGACAAGAAGATACATACCTTTTTCGTCTCTCTGCATGCATTGGGCTTAGGGAACGCCTGGACCGTTAGCCTAGCTTAGCTTCATCACTGGAAGTGGGGCAGACATCTAGCCTAGTTCACTACAGTCAGGAAATATACTCCAAATACAGTCAAAATACAACTCCCAAACGTTCCTGTAAACATGTGTGACTGGGAGACTTGTGTGTCTGTGAGACTTGTGTGTCTGGGAGACTCATGTGACTGGGAGACTTGTGTGACTGGGAGACTCGTGTGACTTGTGTGACTGGGAGACTTGTGTGACTGGGAGACTCGTGTGACTTGTGTGACTGGGAGAAGTGGTAAATACACAGGTCACAACATGTTTACAGGAACGTTTGGGAGTTGTATTTTGACTGTATTTGGAGTATATTTCCTGACTAGTGAACTAGGCTAGATGTCTGCCCCACTTCCAGTGATGAAGCTAAGCTAGGCTAACAGTCCAGGCATTCCCTAAGCCCAATGCATGCAGAGAGACGAAAAAGGTATGTATCTTCTTGTCTAACTCCAGGGAAGATGTTAAATAAGCTAATTTCCCAAAATGTTGGAGTTTTCCTTAACCTGTTGATAGCTGTTGATTCCAATCTGGCTCTGAAATTAAAACCAGAGTTCTCTTATTATCTGTTTCGATGCATTTACCAACTGAGCCAGGATGTCTTTTTCAGGTGTGCTGGAGACCCCCGTGACCCAAACACTTCACTGCATCAAAAGATGCTGTGATAGTGTGTTCAAATCCACTGTCGTGTGTGAAGAAGGAGAATCCTCTAAAGTGATGGAATATCTGGGGTTTTCCATTCATTAGTTAGTCTCTATGTAACTATGACTCGTCAGAATGATTTTGAATCACTAAAATAAAACTGAAGGAATGATGGTCAAACACGCATGTTATCACCTTTAATCAATCTTTCTGACTGAGTCTTTCAGAAGAAGGTATGGGGAGAGTTACCGTTTGAAAAATCCTGAGCTGTTTTCTTTAATTAATTTATAAATTTTTTTATTAGATTAAAATGTATTGTCATTATACAGTACAGGACAATGAAAATAAGTTGGGATCTAACCAGAGTGCAAATGTAGCAGTAAAGTGCAATAGCAATATACAATGTACAAGTGATTAAACTGGAGTATATCTAAATTAGTACTACTGAGTAATAAGGCTAATCAGATGTATGCACACTAGTGTTATATACAGGTATACACTATGGTAGTAAATCATACTGGCCAGCGGTATACTGTAACTAGTAAGAGTAGGTAGGGATATACAGATATATAGTATATACAGATATGTAAAAAGTATCAAGATTCAAGAGGTTTATTCATCACATACATACACAAGACGTGAAATAATGAAGGTGGCCATATGGTGGTATCATATGCAGGTATATTCAGACAGAGATTAAACAAGTTCCCAGTAGGACCATACCTCATTTCTCTGTACTATTATTGTTCCTTCAGGCCATGTAGTCTGGGTTTCCACTGTGGTCTAAAGACCCACAAAGATTAGGCAAATTAGTCCGCTGACGTATGAAAAAGGTCTCTAGGCATTCCAGTGTCTCACTAGAACACGGAAGGACAATTTTCTTTGATCTCAGATTAGATCTTCGTGATCATGGTTAAATGAATTAATGAACCAATATTCCCTGCATACTCTTTTGCCTTGGTCCTCACTTTGAACAGGAATGTGCAACAGACCGCTCAATACACTGGCAACTCACAGGAGTTCAGATTACTTGAATTTCCAAACAGGGTTTTGTAGATTGTTTGGAGTGCAAACTTCTCTGCACCCCGAGTAGCCTAGTTATAGGCATGATCTGTTATGGGAACAGAGGAACGGGACCTGTAATAAAGCAATGCAACCGGTTCAACAGGAAAACGGCAAAAACGGCGTATATTTATTCACAAATGTTCGAAGACAAAACGGAGTACAATAAAACGATACGACAGTGGTGGTGTAGTGCGGACAATCCGGACATTATCACTTTTGTGCATGGATCACTTGATTCATCATCTTATAAAACACCTTTCACGTTTGCATTTCCCGGTTGAAACAGATGACATTGGCGAAATGGACGTTAAATGTCTGATTAAATACTTAACCGATAAAGTTTAAACTTAGGATTGTTCTGACAGCACAATATTGATATATAACTAAATGATTCGCTGGGGGAATCTCTTTTTAATGGGTCAATGAATAAAAAAACTGGTTTGTGCTGCATATTTGTGAAAATGCTGGTGGTAATTAAATGCTGCGAGTAATTCAGAATGTTCAGTGCTGCGAGCACCACCACCCAAATTTCCTGCAGTTCGGGAAAGTCCTACCTCCGGAGCAGGGACTTTTTGAGGGGTAAAATAACTTCCCGACCTTAAGACTCTGGTCCACGCAGTGCAAACACACTTAAAATGTCACTAGTCCCTGTGGTCCAAACGGGGCTTAAGAACCACTAAGTTGGAATCATTATTTTTTACTGTGTAATTGAGCCATCTCCAGTGGTCAGGGCAGACATGGAATACAGGACCCCACTGGCCAACTAAATGGAGACACTTATAAATAGCCCAGACACACCTTCTCCCCAGTGAGAAGGCAATGTGTCACAGGAAAAAGTACTTTGCTCTAATTAACAGTTTTCTCTACTCTGGCCTAGTATTTCCTGTTTGTACGGCTGTACGCCGTTAGCATAGCAAGCTAACCTCCCCCAGGTCCCTAAGGGGGCTAGCCTGCCATGGAGGATGGATTTCATCAATCATTTTACTCAATCATATTATGTTCAATGCTATTATTATGAATAGCAGAGTGGTAAATAACTTGAATAATCAAATGGTAGATCATGTGCAAATAGAAGCAGCTGGCATCCGGTTGACTCACGACAGGAAATTACATAAATCTATATTATTGGTGTGACCGATGATTCAAAGTGGGTTTGCTTTGGTGTGTCTGACATGCTTGTGTGTGTGGGTGTGCCTGGTATAGGCAAGGACACCATGTCAATCATAGACATAAAACATTAAATGCGACATTGTGTCATAAATCATGGGATAACCATCTGCCATCTTACCTGGGTATTAGGGGTGACAGTGGCTCAGAAGGTAGAGCTGTTGTCTGGTAATCCGGAGGTTCCTGGTTCAATTCCAGCTCCTCCCGGGCAGCGTGTCGAAGTGTCCTTGAGCAAGACACTTAACCCCTAATTGTTCCCTATGTGCAGGTTGGCACCTTGCATGGTTGCCTCTGCCATCGGTGTGTGAGTGAATGGGTAAAATGTGAGGAACAAATTGTAAAGTGCTTTTGATAAAAGCGCTATATAAATGCAGCCATTTACCATTTATTACCTGGGTATGGTTTACAATAGCCACCTATAGGCAGCAACTATGTTTGTTGGCTGTGCAGCCTAATTGCTGTACTAAAATGACAGAAGAGACCAGAGAGGCTGGCATGGCATCACTTTACACACGTCAGTATAGAGTAGATTAGATATTTTTTTCTTTTTCTTTTCTTTTTTAAACTTTGGCCATTCCCCTGGCTCTTTTATGTGTTTATCACATTTATTCTGGTCAAGGATGACCGACAGTAACAGGCTGTCAGATGGGGGGGAAGACACTCTGGGAAAGGCACGGCTGCAGTCCGGGATTCGAACTCGCTAAACCCCAGATCCGTGACGAGCACGGTTGTCCACGGCGCTGAAATAGCGCTCGCGGTACGTGGTGAGCTACTGGAGCTCCCCTAGAGATTTATTTTTAACTATTAACTAATACTATAAAAAGTTAGTGAATATATAGGTAACTTTACCGTTAGCTACCAATTAACAGATTCAGCTAGGTTCTAGGTCAAATGTTAATGCTGATTGTTAGCTGCTCAACAGCATTGATCTGTCGGATCAACCGAGGAGTTATAACCAGCACATGCTGTTTTAATGTTAGCCATATGGTCCCAGTCCAGAATGTCAACTGATTATGACACGTTGTATCTAATGTTTTGTATAGTGTGAATTCAGCACATACGGTCTCTTTGTCAACGCAGCTGTTATTGTGTAAGTGTGGTCCCCTAGGGCCATTCACAGTCATATTAACCATACTGAACAAACACCACCACTCGGCCCTCCTCTTCCTCTCTTTCTCATGTACTCCCCCTTCTTTTTCCATTTTTTTCATTCTTTTACTCATTCCTGAATTCTTTCTGTTCTCCTTCTCTCTCTCCCTCTCTGCCCTTTTCTCTTGCGCTCTCTCTCTGTTTCTGTGAGCCTCTGATGAATTATCCTGCCTTTCTCCTCTCCCCTGCCTTTCTCCTCTCCACTATGTCTCTCTCTCTCTTCTGTTCCACTTCTTCAAACCGTTACTCTTTTTTGTGCCCTCGCCTTTTCCTTCCTTCCTTCCTTCTTTCTCTCTCTCTCTCTCTACTCCTATCTCCTTCTTCTCTCTCCCTCTCTCTCTGTGTCTTTCTTCTTCTGCACCCTCAATGTTCTCCGTTCTCCCGTGTGAATAGCTAAGATGCTTTTGTAGAAGGTTACCATAGCGACGGGCCACTTGAACAAGTCGTCATTCACGCCCGGATGCTGTAAAATGGAGCGCGGCCATTCACCCCCCCTCCCCCCTCTGTCACATAGGCACATCGAGTCCCCTCAATCACCACAACTATTACCCCATTGGTTTAGAGTACAAGCCGGACTCTTAATTATGTACGCATATACAGTATTCCAACTAAGTATTGCACTAATAATCAATATTGGTATCTGATGTCAGGCCGATACCAGGCTAAAACAGTAGGGCTGGTTATTGAAATTCCATACTTTCCATCTATCGATTTAAATGTACCTATCCCAAGCTCCGCCCCCTATCTTAGCTTGACTGAGGTAAGTGACGCTTGTGATAGGAGGGTCAAGAAAAGAGGACGGAGCTTGGGATAGGTCAGTTGCTTCAATACTATCGAGTATTGAAAAATGCTGCATCATTCAATACCACATTAGAGAGATTAAGTAGTTGAACTCATCAGCGTCAGTGACTTTGTTCCAAGATGCACACTATCAGTATCGGATGAGATCGATACAATGTGATACTAAGAATCATGTGCCCAACATGTCAGGAATCACAGCAAAGCAGCTTGATTTTTTTGTATAATATATAATTATTACTATTTGTCTCTGCATTTTCTTACGAATAGATTCTATCACAATCGTTTTTGTTTAGTGATCCCAAACAAATTTAAGTCTATACTGTAACTAATGGACTATGTCTATACTGTAACTAATGGACTTAGTCTATACTGTAACTAATGGTCTACATTTAGACTGTAACTAATGGTCTACATTTAGATTGTAACTAATGGTTTAAGTCTATACTGTAACTAATGGTCTACATTTAGACTAACTAATGGTTTAAGTCTATCTATACTGTAACTAATGGTCTACATTTAGACTAACTAATGGTCTACATTTAGACTGTAACTAATGGTTTAAGTCTATACTGTAACTAATGGTCTACATTTAGACTAACTAATGGTCTAAGTCTATACTGTAACTAATGGTCTAAGTCCATACTGTTCAGTAAAAGTTATATATTGCGTCAGCTGAGTAGACATGGAAATATGGAGGCAGATGGGATTGGATTGAGTGAGTGATAGTATAATATACATAGTTAGATATAGTATAACTGTATTTTGTATAGTAGTGTATATAGGACTCATTACCTTTTAAGCTTATCATTGTATTTATTGTATTTTATCTTAGTAATTTTTATCATGTCTATTTTATTATCTATTCTATTTTCTATTATTTGTCATTTTTGCACAATCAAAGCGGGCATGGCCACCTTCATTTCACTGTCTCGTGTATGAATGTGACGAATAAATCTCTTGAAACGTACAACGTCTTGCCCTCTGGAACTCTACTCTGTGGTATAATTACACCAGGCCTGTTCAATCAAGCACAGGTTTGAGTTCAAAGGATTACAAATAGGCTTATTTGAGTTAGGATAGGTTGCTATGTGTCATGGCCGTGTTCCATGTTGGGCAATGCATGTGTGGTGACAGTGTTTTTCCATCTTCTTGATATTGGGAGGAGCAGCGTGCAGCAGGCTTAATCAGCAAAATCAGTTCCTGTCCTTTCCTGATTTTGCCCTCTCCTCTCTCCTCCCATCACCACTAGTCCACTACCCATGCAGCACTTCTCCTCCCGTTCTGGCTTCCAGTCCACTCCTCTCCTCTCATCCTCGCCTCTCCTCTCTTGTGTGCTCCTGTCCTCTCCTTCCCTCCTCTCCTCTCTTGTCCTATCCTCTCCTCTCTTGTCCTTTCCTCCTTTCTCGTCATGTCCTCTCCTCTACTCCCCTCTCCTCTCTTGTCCTCTCCTCCCCTCTCATCCTCTCCTCTCCCCTCTGTTATGCGCCTCTCCTCTCTTTTCATCCTCTCCTCTCTTGTCCTCTCCTTTCCTGTCTTGTCTTCTCCTCTCTTCTGCGCTTGTCCTCTCCTCTCTTGTCCTCATCTCCTCTCTTGTCCTCTCCTCTCCTGTCCTCTCTTATCCTCTCCTCTCTTTTACTGTCCTCTCCTCTTGTCCTCTCCTGTCCTTTCCTCTCTTGTCCTCTACTGTCCTGTCCTCTCCTCTCCTGTCCTGTCTGGTAATGAGTGATGGAAGGTTAATGAGTCACGGGGAGGTCGGTGACTGCCAGTGAACGCACAAATCCACACACACACACACACACACACACACACACACACACACACACACGCACACACACACACACACACACACAGACACACACACACACACACACACACACACACACACACACACACACACACACACACTGTGTCCAGCTGTCCCCGCGCTGTCACCCAAGCCACCTGCATCACTAAGCACATACACATACACACACTCCACACTTGCATGTGTGCTCACACGCCAATAACACACACACACACACACACACACACACACACACACACACACACACACACACACACACACACACACACACACACACACACACACACACACACACACACACACACACACACACACACACACACACACACACACACACATTTTAATACTTTATTTGGTTCCACAAATTATATTACATAAACAGGGAATCAAATGTATCGGGGCCAAGCAGCACTGAACACTTAAGGGTACACATAGCACCTCCTTCTCCACGTGGCTAAGCTGCCAATAATAGCTGAGACAGAGCAATATTTGGCCATTTGTTTGGCTTTTCCTTTAGACATTGCAGCAATTCTCAGACCGGTCATGGTGCATTTGTGTACATGGCCAAGACTTCCGAATACAAGTACACTATATCTACACCTATACCCAAGGTCAGCCATCACACTGAGCAGTGGTTGGTATTTGATATACTTGTCCCGGAAGGCCTGGTCCATGTACAGATCAAAGGTACAGCCTACTTCTATGACCAGCACCTCTCTGTGGCTGGTGTCAACAAAAACAACGTCCGGTGTATTTGGTATGTTAGCAAAAACATCGTTGGTAAGGCCAAACCACTCTGGTTTCAATCTGGCACACACACACACACACACACACACACACACACACACACACACACACACACGCACACACACACACACACACACACACACACACACACACACACACACACACACACACACACACACACACACTGTGTCCAGCTGTCCCCGCGCTGTCACCCAAGCCACCTGCATCAATAAGCACATACACACACTCCAGACTTGCATGTGTGCTCACACGCCAATAACACACACACACACACACCTACACACACACACACACACACACACACACACACACACACACACACACACACACACACACACACACACACACACACACACACACACACACACACACACACAAGTTGTATTTCCCACATGCAATAATGCAGAAGGAACTCTTTAAATCTAGTGTTTACCATAAATCACCATGTTCATCATGAAACTAGACAACCGAAGGAATCCATTGGTATCAGGTTTAGTAGCTTGTCGGGAAGAGGACTAACTAATGCTTTGAAGTTAGGTTTTAGGTTGTTAGGGATTTTGGCGAGGGGAGAAAATGTCTCTGAATAAAAAGGGATTCTATGAATACTGTTCTGAAGGATCAGATTAAACCGAATATATATATTTATTTATATATATATATTTAATTGTATTTGTATATCCCCTGATATCCCTTGTATATTCCTTGTACAATATGCATTGAATATCCCTTCTAGTCTACTGAACATCCCATAATAGTCTCCATTCTACCATTGGACGAGACCTTGGTGCCAGGTCGCCATACCCCTCAGACCAAGTTCAATCGTACCGCTCAACATGTATGGACAAGTCCTAGTTCCACGTAGGAATATGTCTACCGCACCACTAATGGTACTATTTGTTCATAGTGCGTATATATACTGCGCTATTAAAGTAGAGCTTTCTTTTAGTCCAGTTCATTACCCTCCAACAGAGTGACAGACGCAAAAGCCTCCCCGCGAACCACGTGTGGGCAGTAAGGCCAATTCGGCCCAGTATCGGCATTGAGACATCGTGTATATTAATATTTGAATAGTCATATTTGGCACTATATCGTCGAGTTGGACGTATTCTATTAAGCTAATAATAGTCTATTCATATGTAGTGCCTCGTGCGGTAAGAGTTCTATAGTAATCAGCACCCCCATCGTTTCGGGCATCAGCTGGACGCTTATCCAGGGTGGTTGACCCCACGTGAAGCTGCACCCGAGGAGCTCCAGGCCAAAGAGCGAGTGGACCTGTATATTGGATTATTCTACCGACGACGGCTAGCCTTCCCCGGCTTGGATTATGCTTTGAGTACTTTGATTATTCTATGGATAAAGGCCAACACTGCGGTGTGTTGGAAATACCCCCCCCGGAGAGGACGACAGGTGAGACGGCGCTCTGCACAGTGAGGTCGCCTCACGTCTCTCCATCGTGGACCGGAGGACGCCGGCCACAGAGGGTCCAACTGCATTCATCTGTGGATCGAGGATCGTTGGGCACCGTGTCGCACATCTGTGGACTCTCCCAAGATACCCTCGGCCAGACGGGATCCAGCCAGTGACTCTCTAACCCCCCCCCCCCCCTCCAGCTGTCCTACAAGCAGTCGGAACCTTCCCCTAGTGTATCCAGCTATATAATCATTCAAGTATCATTGCTATTGTTCCCTAAATATTCCAGGTTGTATATTTGCTTCCTGCGCAATCAGAGATTGGACATTCGATATTGATCTACCTACGAATACTCATTTGCCATAAAAGTGCATACTATTTCAAATCATAAATGTAATTAAGTGATCGTTGTACATACCTTTTGCTATGTATTAAAACTCAAACTTTCGATTTGGTACATTTGTGTTGGATCCGTTTATCAGGTGGGAGTGTTCAACATATTCATACCTAGTACTGGGTGGCCAGAGTCTAAAGTACAAGAGGTAGTGGTAGTAAGTATCATATCTAACCATACAGTCAGGGAATTGTACCCCTCAGTTACAATTGGTCCTTCGAGCCGGAGGGTAATCAGTGTAATATTAATATAGTGTTATTAATATTAAAATGGCCTATGATGAACACTCCACGAAACGATCCTCCTAACCAACAACGCCCGCGGCGCAAACGACAGCTCCCTCAGTACCTAGAGGCTTACGCTGTCAGTCAACAACCTAGTCTTCTACCAACAGTAAACGCGGTAAAACTAGAAAGTAAAATTATGTCTAACCCTAACGACCAGGCTACCCCGACCATAGAGGCCCCTATGGGTTCTAATGTAACTGACCAAGCTCACGGTGGGGACCAGGGGGAACCAGACATGACTTTACACCCCGCCAATACCGAAGAAGTAGTCCCCGACGAGTCCCGGGAGGAAGACAACACTACCGAGAGAGAACTCGGCACGGAAGAAGATGAGGAGAGCACCGTGGAGATAGAGCTCCAAGACTCCGCACGGAGTACCCCAAGGGACGGCTCCCCTATACAACCGTCTTCTCCCAGCGAGGCAGAGAGGACACTACAGCAAGCATTCCTCGTCAGCCTGAAAGCCTCTACTGAACGCGATAGACTCCAGGGTGAACGCGATCGATTACAGATACAGCAACGGAGCGAAGAAGAGCACATACGCCTGGAAATAAGACGCATTCAGATGGAAGAGAATATGGCAAGAGACCGGGCCGACGCCCAGCGCGCCGCCACCGGTGCCCAGAGAGAATCGGATCTCACCAAGCGCGAAGCCGAGCGCGACAGAGCACAAGCGCAACTAATAGAACAGCTGATCAGAAGGACAACACCCCCTCCCTCCACCAGAGGCTCCAGGAACTCGTCTAGACATCACTCCAGGGCGGCATCCCCTAGCCGAGTAAGCGACCCTGAACTTGACCAACAGACGAGGTTTATACCCCCCGCAGACCCCCTTCCCCAACCGGTCCAAGCGAGACCCAGCCACCGGGAAGGAGCAGCATACACTGCGGAGAGGCTAAATCAGAGACTACAAGCCCTGGATGACCTAACGGAAGACGAAGAGGAAGAGGAGGAGAACCACGCCCGACGACAGCACAGTACTCTACCGGACCAGGAGGTCCAGTACAGCCCAGGCTATACCCCCGCGGAGCTGCGCTACAGACCCCCGACGCTATTCACGGGTGAGCACGACGCACGACCCGCACCGAGGAACAGCACCTGGACCAGCGGGCCATGGTACACAGCCGGTACCACCCCACGCCAAGGAGCAGGAGGAGACTCGCCTAGGAGGCCTCTCCCCCAACGCTCGCCGATGTATCAACAATCCGCGTCATACATTGGCACACCTATGGTACCAGACTTCACCCAGGAGAACCGGGCCCAGTATACGGAGCTCCGCATGTGTCTGGAGACAATGTTGGTGGATGTCATTGATGAACGCCATAAATACGCGATACTACTGAAGCATTTAAAGGTAGAGATGTTCCGATACCATTTTTTCCTTTCCGATCCGATTCCGATACCTAAGCTTTGGGTATCGGCCGATACCGATATTTATCCGATACCAGTGCATACAAAAAAAAAAAAAAAAAAAACGATATTATATAAATTTTTTATAAATATACTTTTTTTTTTTTTTTTTTTTTAACAAATACTGTTTTATATATACTGTTTTTTAGTCATAACTAGAAAGTAATGGTATTTATTCAACAACAGGTGATTGTATAGATTTGTATTAGTATCATTAATCAATGAGTATGGGGCTTCAGCACTGCAGATATACCCTACTCCAATGATCCACACGGACATTATACGTTGCTGCACTCGCTACCCACTGGCTCTGCAGATATACCCTACTCAGTCTGTCTACAAGGCTCCGTTCAGTAGCAGTCGCATCTGTTGTGATTTTTGCACAATAAATATTCAACATTCTCTTTTGAGACTCCGCCTCAGACTCTTATCATTTGGCACTAAAAGCTAAACATTGTCGCCGATATGGCTGTCCGCAACATGTCATTAATTGTGTACGCGACGTGCAATTGTGCAATGACGACGTTACCGTTAGCTAGCATGAGCTACCGGTATATGGGAAGACCATAGAAGACTGTAAGTAACGTTACTGGTGACATTGTGATTTAACTTGGAATACTCCTTTGCCAACTTGCTGTACTTTGCTTGCAGGTCTGCAGCCATTATTGCTGGATTATATGAATAGCCCCAACTTTAGCCAAGGTAATGTTAAAGCTAGCTTTCGGTTAGCCGTTCAATGCTAATAGTAATAACACCAGCCACCAAGCGAACCCATGAGCTCTCCGTCAACACCGCTCTGTCGGGACGATGACATTTAAGAAAGTATCTGCTGTTAAAATGACAAATGGCATTGACACTTTAATCGATTAAGCACACGTTTGTTTTATAATGCTTACTCAACAGACCACAGTGTTGTTGATAAATTACGTCATATGGTATCGGAGCGCAGCATTAGAGGGTACTCGCCGATACCGATACCAGCATTTTAGCCAGTATCGGCAGCTTTTCCGATACTCGTATCGGTATCGGAACAACTCTATTTAAAGGTACCCCGCGCGCACAACATAGCGCTCGCCTACGCCACTTCCACGACCCCATACACCGCAGCGCTGGTAGCGTTGGACCAGAGATATGGACGTATATGGGATTACGTGATCCAGGAGATCAGGCACATCGACCGCCTACCCCCAGCAACAGACAATCGAGCACTGGACGACCTGTCCATCAGAGTGCAGTCCCTGGTAGGGATGCTGGGAGCGCAGAGGGAAAAGGGTAGGCATGAACTATACGCCAACTCAAATGTAGAGAGGATCTTGGAGAAGCTACCGCCCGCCCGACAGGAGCGCTTTAGGCGGCAGAGAGACCACCGAGACCCTAATGGCCCCAAACCGAACCTCCTCGATCTAGCCGACTTCCTGGCGAGAGAAGTCAGCAGCTTACGGCTAGATACATTCGGACGGAGCACCCCTGGCTCCAGAGAAGGAACCAGGAGACTAAATGATGGAAGAAGATCGGTGACTGTCATGCACCAATCGGAGTCAGTGCCAAGCAGTAGGAGCCACAGTACCCCCTCAAGAAAGGAGAAGTGGAAGATAGTGTGCCCCTACTGTGAGAAAGAACACTGGCTGTCACAATGTGACTCATTCCCCAAGATGAATGCGGAGGAAGCGAGTCAATGGATAAAGTCCAACAGACGCTGTTTTCGCTGTGCGCGATCACACATGGCAGCCGAATGCCGCTTAAAGAAAAAGTGCAGTCGGTGCGATGGAGCCCATCTGGACATACTCCACGACAGTAACAGACGGCGGCCTCCACCCGCACCATCAAGCAGCAAAGCAAGCGTCATGTACATCGACCCCGCCAGCAGCAGCGGAGCCAGAGTGCTCTTAAAGGTAGTCCGTGTGACATTGAGCTACCAGAATAAAGTCATGGACACTTACGCCGTCCTTGATGACGGGTCAGAGAAGACCCTTCTGCTCGCGTCCGCTGCGGCCCAGCTAGGGCTGCGGGGGAGCGAAAACCAAATGACAATTCGGACAATAAGAAGAGATTTGAAAACGATAAAGGGCGAGAATGTCTCATTCTCTATCGCAGCAAGCGGCCAGCCCGAGCGACGGTACAGGATTACAGACGCTTTCACCAGCCAAGAAATAGGACTGTCGCGGTACACATACCCCGTAGCCAAGCTGATGGAGAAATATGTACATCTACGCAAGCTACCGATCCCACTCATAGACGGTGCTACCCCGACACTGTTGATAGGCTCCGACCATGCAGACCTCATTGTCCCGATAGACCGGGTTCATACCGGACCCAGAGGCTGTCCTGCAGCAGTCGAGACCCGCCTAGGATGGACTCTCCAAGGCCCACTCGCCAAATCTCTCAACCGAACCACAGCCACTAGCTGTCTCCACTCCCGAGTCACAGAGGGAGACACCGCACTCCTGCAGCATGTAGAGAGGCTATGGACCTTAGAACAAATGCCCTTTAAGAACGAAAAGAAAGAAATTCGCTCTAAAGACGACATCTACGCCATTAACCTCCTCGAGACGGGAACAAAGAGAGTCCCAGTCAGCGGCGTGTTGAGATACGCCACGCCACTCCTGCGGCGGGAAGGGATGCCTACCTTTCACGCAAAGAAAGACGCCACAGAGCGGTACCTACTAAACACAGAGCGGCGCTTAGCCAAGGACCCCGCCCAAGAAAGTGTATACCGCGCTGAGATTGAGAAGCTCATCACAGCGGGACACGTCACAAAGATTGACATTAAAGAGGCCGACCAGACGACTGAATCGTGGTACGTGCCCCACCACAAGGTTCATCACAACGGCAAAGACCGCATCGTGTTTAACTGCAGCTACCAGATCGGATCCCAAAATCTGAATAAAGAGCTATTGCCCGGTCCTACACTCGGCCCCTCCCTACTAGGCGTACTACTCCGCTTCCGCCAGGACAAGGTGGCTATCAGCGGGGATATCAAAGGGATGTTCCTGCAGGTGAGATTAGTAGAGGAGGACAAGCCCCTGTTGCGGTTCCTATGGAGAGAGAGGCCAGGAGATGAGCACCCAGCCATCTACCAATGGGAAGTCCTCCCTTTCGGAACTACATGCAGCCCATGCTGTGCTACATTTGCACTACAGAGACATGTCGCAGAGGACCCAGCAGCGGACGAAGAGGTCCGACACAGTGTGAAGAACAGCTTCTACGTAGATAACTGTCTACAAAGCGTTTCGACCCAGGAAGAAGCCGAGGCTCTCCTACTTAAACTCCGCGCCTCTCTGATCAAAGGCGGCTTTGATCTCAGGCAGTGGGCCAGCAGCGATCCGCACGTACTGCGCAGCCTCTCCTCCGCGGACAAGGCAGCGAGCAGCGAGACCTGGATGGCCACAATCCCAGGAGAAGCCCAAGAGATGACACTAGGACTAGTGTGGCGCTTCAAAACAGACTCGCTCCACTATAGACACAAACCCCTGACCACGGAGCAGGGAAGGTCGACGGCAATACCGACCACCAGACGGAGTGTGTACAGAACACTCGCCCGACAATATGACCTGTTAGGATGTATACTACCGTACACCACCAGGGCAAAGATGATTGTACGAGCATTGTGGGACAAGGACCAGGGCTGGGACGACCCCATTCCCGCACACCTTGCATCCACCTGGAGAGAATGGGAGATGGAACTCCACTCACTCCCAGGCGTTAATATACGCCGAAGCTACTTCCCACCCACGGTGAGGCCAGAGACATGTAAAATGGATTTACACGTCTTCAGTGACGCCTCCGAGGTCGCCTACGGATCAGTAGCCTACTTGCGGGCCCAAGAAGAGGGGGGAGAGATCTACACAGCATTCATCCTCGCCCGCTCGAGAATAGCCCCACGCAAGCAACAGTCTATCCCACGTCTAGAGCTCTGCACAGCCCTCGCAGGAGCGCATCTAGCCACGCTCATCCAACGTGAGCTCACCATTCCGGTGCATAGAACAATCCTGTGGTCAGATTCCACGACAGTACTCGCCTGGATCAAATCGGATTCATGCAAATACAAAGTCTTCGTGGGAGTCAGAGTCACTGAGATTCAAGAGTTAACCGGAGAAGCAAACTGGCGCTATGTTGATACAAAACACAACCCAGCTGACGTCATCACCCGGGGAATGTCCCTAGATGACTTAACCCGTCATAACATCTACAGTGACGGACCAGCATTCCTCAAGCTCCCGGAAGGAGATTGGCCCACGCCCACCCCGAGGGAAGCAAGTGACGAGGAGGCTGAGAATAAGAAACCTATGTTCTGTGGATTGAGCACTGTTGTCTCCGCAGACCCCAACATAGACGATTGCATTACCATAGAGAGTGCGCAGCAACGGACATTCCTGCGGCACCACCCAGAGATTCAGTCCCCCGCTGATATGTCAGCAGCTGACTACGAGGAAGCAGAACTGCTTCTACTGCAACGAGCCCAGAGAGACTCGTTCCCCGATGAACTAGACTGTCTACAGGGAGGAAAGCCCGTCCCATCAGACAGCAGATTGATTCATCTGGCCCCCGAGAGTGACACACATACCCTCATCAGAGTGGGTGGTCGCCTGCGGAGAGCCCCCAATTTACCGGATGACATTAAGTACCCGATCGTATTGAACAGCCGACACAAGGTCACAGAGCTGATTATAAAGAAATACGACGAGGATGTACACCACGCAGGAGCAGAGAGAGTCTTCGCGGAGATCAGACGTCGTTACTGGATACTTCAAGGAAGAGAGGCGGTGCGACGCTTCCAGCGAACCTGTCTAGACTGCCGAAAGTGGCGCGCGCAGCCCAGCATACCACGGATGGCTGACCTACCTCCATGTCGCCTCCGACTCGGCGACAAGCCATTCCACTCAACAGGCATGGACTGTTTTGGCCCGCTGCACATAAAGAAAGGAAGAGGCACCGAGAAGCGGTGGGGTATTGTATTCAAATGCATGACCACCAGAGCGATACATATCGAGCTCCTTCCGACCATGAGCGCAGACTCATTCCTTATGGCCTTCCGAAGATTCACATCACGGAAAGGAAAACCGTCTACATTATTGTCCGATCACGGGACAAACTTCAAAGGCGGAGAAAGAGAGCTGAGGGAGAGCTTCCAAGCTATGGGCCCAGAACTTAAGACCCACCTCGCTCCAGCCCAGATTGACTTCCAATTCAACCCCCCAAACGCACCCCACTTCGGTGGAACTTGGGAACGAGAAGTACGTTCTATAAAGACAGCCCTGTACGCAGTACTTGGGGCCCAGACTGTGGCGGAAGAAGTCCTAATGACAGTCCTCACGGAGATTGAGGGAGTATTGAACTCAAAGCCCCTCGGTTACGTCTCCAGTGATGTAGCAGATGTCGACCCAGTCACCCCCAACACCCTCCTGATGGGGCGGCTAGATCCCGCGTTACCCCAGACAATGTACCGGCCTGAAGAAGCGAACGGCCGACGAATGTGGAGGTACAGCCAAGTATTAGCCGACAAGTTTTGGAGCAGTTTCCTACTGCACTACCTACCGTCTCTACAGACCCGCCAGAAGTGGGTAAAAGAGAGAGACAATTTGACGGAAGGAACAGTCGTCATGATTATTGACCAGTCACTACCCAGAGCTATGTGGCCGGCTGGCCGCGTAAGCAAAGTGATCACCGGTGCCGATGGCAAGGTCCGAGCAGCTGAAGTACTCGTCCAAGGGCGCATTTACACCCGTCCTGTGGCGAGGCTCATAGAACTGCCCCGACTCCCAGACACAATCGATGATGACCATGACCCTATGACTTTGTGAGTTGACTGACCCTTACAGCGAACCCTTGAGTGGTAGACAGTGCGGTTAATCTGTCTCTGCTTAACTAATTAGGTTGGGACCAATTAGGGGGCGGCTGTTCTGAAGGATCAGATTAAACCGAATATATATATTTATTTATATATATATATTTAATTGTATTTGTATATCCCCTGATATCCCTTGTATATTCCTTGTACAATATGCATTGAATATCCCTTCTAGTCTACTGAACATCCCATAATAGTCTCCATTCTACCATTGGACGAGACCTTGGTGCCAGGTCGCCATACCCCTCAGACCAAGTTCAATCGTACCGCTCAACATGTATGGACAAGTCCTAGTTCCGCGTAGGAATATGTCTACCGCACCACTAATGGTACTATTTGTTCATAGTGCGTATATATACTGCGCTATTAAAGTAGAGCTTTCTTTTAGTCCAGTTCATTACCCTCCAACAGAGTGACAGACGCAAAAGCCTCCCCGCGAACCACGTGTGGGCAGTAAGGCCAATTCGGCCCAGTATCGGCATTGAGACATCGTGTATATTAATATTTGAATAGTCATATTTGGCACTATATCGTCGAGTTGGACGTATTCTATTAAGCTAATAATAGTCTATTCATATGTAGTGCCTCGTGCGGTAAGAGTTCTATAGTAATCAGCACCCCCATCGTTTCGGGCATCAGCTGGACGCTTATCCAGGGTGGTTGACCCCACGTGAAGCTGCACCCGAGGAGCTCCAGGCCAAAGAGCGAGTGGACCTGTATATTGGATTATTCTACCGACGACGGCTAGCCTTCCCCGGCTTGGATTATGCTTTGAGTACTTTGATTATTCTATGGATAAAGGCCAACACTGCGGTGTGTTGGAAATACCCCCCCCCGGAGAGGACGACAGGTGAGACGGCGCTCTGCACAGTGAGGTCGCCTCACGTCTCTCCATCGTGGACCGGAGGACGCCGGCCACAGAGGGTCCAACTGCATTCATCTGTGGATCGAGGATCGTTGGGCACCGTGTCGCACATCTGTGGACTCTCCCAAGATACCCTCGGCCAGACGGGATCCAGCCAGTGACTCTCTAACCCCCCCCCCCTCCAGCTGTCCTACAAGCAGTCGGAACCTTCCCCTAGTGTATCCAGCTATATAATCATTCAAGTATCATTGCTATTGTTCCCTAAATATTCCAGGTTGTATATTTGCTTCCTGCGCAATCAGAGATTGGACATTCGATATTGATCTACCTACGAATACTCATTTGCCATAAAAGTGCATACTATTTCAAATCATAAATGTAATTAAGTGATCGTTGTACATACCTTTTGCTATGTATTAAAACTCAAACTTTCGATTTGGTACATTTGTGTTGGATCCGTTTATCAGGTGGGAGTGTTCAACATATTCATACCTAGTACTGGGTGGCCAGAGTCTAAAGTACAAGAGGTAGTGGTAGTAAGTATCATATCTAACCATACAGTCAGGGAATTGTACCCCTCAGTTACAAATACCAAAGAGTCTCCCCTTTACAGACTTAATACACATAGGTATTTGCCTATTTCTGCATGCTATTATCCCTAAACAGTCTTGTAATTGCATAAATTGGCTATAATTGGAATGGTGAGATTCTTGGGGATTCATTGAGCTCAACTGTATTCATGTGTGATGAGGTTAGTCCCCATATAGTATCCGTTTAGATGCAGTGAGATCTTTTCTTTTCTTTTAACTTTTTTAACTCCCTGTATAAAATGACCTGTTGTGACCTCTAGAATAATCACAGCCTCATGTAACTTTACAACCACAAGCTAGAGACCTGCGCCACTCAGGGAACGTATGACTCACAAGGAGGGGTTTCTGAGACATTTTCAGAAGAGAAATCCTCACCATCCAATTGCCAATAAATGCAGATCTCAAGATATCAAAGGTTTTTGATACCAAATCACAGCATGGATCTTTCTGAATCTGGTGCGGGCATTACCTGGAGTAGTCCTTCCGCACATGTAGTACACAGCATGCGATTTTCTATGGCAGACATGTTCTCACATCCAAATTGAATCCACTTGGCTTAGGTGAGGGTTGGCGTCTAGGTACCTCCTCCTCCGTAATTAAAAATATTTATTTAACTGGCATGTAACTCGACACCGTTGCAAATTAGGGCAATCTCGACTTTTTCCCCAGTTAAAATAAAGGTTTGAAGTTAGATTAAAGGGTCAATGGTATTCTGAATCTGTACAGAGTGAAATAAGCGACCAACTGTGTTCCATGCAGTACACATTTTTTTATTCTACGCTGTGAAACTATATATATTGTCTATCCTAAATGTTTGTATTGCTCATAAACTGTTAATTTATGGAAAGGTGTTTGGAGGATGAGTAAACTGTCTCATATCTCTCCTCAGTCAGACAGCGGAGCATACTGTCTCTTGTAATGATAATCAGCCTCCACGCTGTCACTTTTTGGAACATATTGGGTGCACCTCGCAAACAAACAAATGTCCTTGGTCGGGAATGAAATTGGAGAAAATGAAAATAACACGGATATGAATTTGAATTTATGAAAAAAAATGTGGGGCCTCTAGTGACGAGGGGCCTCCAAAAATGTTTAAAATAAAAGTTAAAAAAAAATAAACAAATATTTGGGGCCTCTAGTGACGAGGGGCCTCCAAAAGAAAAGAAAATAAAAGTAAAAAAAATAATAATAATAATTTGGGGCCTCTAGTGACGAGGGGCCTCCAAAAGGCCTCGAGTGACGAGCGGCCTCCAAAAAAATTAAAAAAAAAAGTTAAAAAAAAAAAAAAAAAAAATTGGGGCCTCTTGTGACGACGGGCCTCCAAAAGGCCTCTAGTGATGAGTGGCCTCAAAAAATAAAAGATTTAAGTTAAAAAAAAATTAAAAAAGAAATGTGGGGCCTCTAGTGACGAGGGGCATCCAAAAAAATAAAAGATAAAAAATTAAAAATAAAACTTAATTTTTTTTAATTTTTTTTTGGAGGCCACTCATCACTCGAGGGCCGCAGGCCGCGGCCCGGTCGGCCCGGTCGTTAATCCGGCCTTGCGTGCCGCTTCATGTTTTATTTGCAGTTTTGTCCTCATGGCCCAGATATTGCAGTGATTGTTGCTGAGTCATTTCAGAGAAACCAGCATCACATCCTGTAGTCTAGAAGAAAGAGGAAGAGTGATGGCCGTTCTCTGGGAAAAGGGAAGCATTACCCTCCTGCTCTAGGGCTGGGTATTGAAATGCAACACTTTTACGGTAACGATCAAATTGCTTCGGCCCCATGGAGTATTGAAAAATGCTGTGTCATTCAGCATCAAATTTCAATACCTAAGCAGTTAATCTCATCAGCCAATAATCATGTTTTATTCCTAGACATAAGGCTGGTGATTGGCCATTTCTTCTGTTCAACTCAATCATACAGCACACGCAACCCACATAACTCAGCCAAAGATCCCATGGGTATCAATATTGGCATCGGTATCGGTAATAATTTCAAATGATACCCAGTGCTAACTCTTACACATAGACTTTCTGTGTTGCCTACTGTACTTTGTGTAACTTCTGCTATGGTCAAGTCATTCCGATGAGCTAAACTGTCCCCACTATGTGTGTGTGTGTGTGTGTGTGTGAGTGAGCGAGCGAGTGAGTGAGTATCACACTGTGGGTTCGGAATGGTGACTCATAGGGCAATTCCAGAGGAGGCTCTAGTCTCTAGGCACTTCCCCCCGGCTCCCAACGGCCACGGAGAAGACAAGAGGCCCTGTTTCAGCCCTGACCGTCTCATTTGCATACAGCAGTGAGAAGAAGCTGCCCTTTTGTTTCAAGGACCAAGGACATGACACCTTTACATTCCCTTTTTATTATTCCGTGTTTACTCGCTGCCCTTTTGAAAAGGGGGAGAGGGGGGAGGGGTCCCTTGAAGCCAGTAGGAAATGTCATTGTCCCTCAGCGTGCCCACACACTCATCCCTCATCTATAGTTAGCCGACGGTTTGTTTGGTGTCGGTGTCAGCGGGCCCCGAGGCCACGGCACACACACACACACACACACACACACACACACACACACACACACACACACACCCGCGGAGCTACTTCCTGTAAGCGCTCGCACCTACGCCTCTCTGAACCGACAGGTGGGTGCGTGTTCCCATCCCCCGGGAGCTCTCTATCTCTCTATCTCTCTCTCTCTCCCTCAGCATATCTTGTTTAACCCTTTCACTACCACAAATGGTGTCACTGCGACAATACAGACTTTGTTAACCCTTTCACTACCACATTAACAGAGTTAACCGTCTGTAGTGTGGTAGTGAAAGGTTAACCTTCTGTAGTGTGGTAGTGAAATGGTTAAGCATTAAGTAACCACAGGGAAGGATTAGGGCGCTTAGCAATGCCTGGCATTCCTTTAACACACAGTCACATGGACTGTAAGCATTCTGGGAACCCACGAGTCCTGAGCAGTGGCCCCCCGAGCACGGAGCCTCGCGCTTTTTTTTTTATGGGAGCTAGCCGGCTAAGCGTTGCCTCCGCTTTGCCGCCATTTCATTGAGATCTGTATATCGAAGGCTAGTCCCCTAAAAGTAATTTAGTTCATAAGAACCCCCCACCTCTCTCTCTCTCTCTCTCTCTCTCTCTCTCTCTCTCTCTCTCTCTCTCTCTCACTCTCTCTCTCTCTCTCTCTCTCTCTCTCTCTCTCTCTCTCTCTCTCTTGCCACCACCACCAGTAGTCTGTTTGCAAGTGAATTTAGTGTACAGTCTGCTCTGTAAATAAGGCCTGTGTGTGGCGTGTCTAGTAAATAGGTCCGTTTATGTGCGTGTGTACGTGTCCGAACACCATCGCTATAATAATAATATAGAGGGATCTGTGGGAAGGGGGACGTGGATGTTATATTATAACTAGGGATGCTCGATATTGGCTTTTTTACCGATACCGATATTCCGATATTGTCCAACTCTTAATTTCCGATACCGATACGATACCGATATCAACCGATACCGATATATGCAGGGTTTCCCCCCAAAAAAACGGAATAATTTCAGGTAACTAATAATTTCACTGGATGCATTCAAAAGGCTTTCTAAATGTAAGCATTATCTGTGCAAAATTAACATACAAGTTGTTGAATTAAACCAACATGCATACTTTTGACAATAAATAAAATACGAATTGGTTCTTACTTGCTTGCCTGGGTAAATAAAGGTTAAAAAAAAAAAAAAAAAAAAAAATTTTTTACCGATACCGATATTTTCCGATATCACATTTTACTGCCGATATCGGCCGATAATATCGGTCGGCCGATAATATCGGACATCCCTAATTATAACACCATCGCTATATATATCCACGTCCCCCTTCCCACAGATCCCTCTCTTGTGTGGGTCTCTGTGTGTGTGTGTGGGCACAGTGCTGATCACGCTGTCCTGAGCGGCTGGACCTGAGGCCACACACACACACACACACACACACACAAACACACACACACACACACACACACACACACACACACACACACACACACACACAGGGTGGATTAGCTGCTTTGGAGCGCATCCAGACACTGTGAGGGAGGGCATGTAATAAGTGACCCGTACTGGACGGAGGGAATGTCAGAAACGCCTCTATGTGAACGTGGGTGAGGTGGCGGATACAACATGGCTGTCTTCATTATCCCTGCTGTGTGTCTGTGTTTAGGGTGGGGATTAGAAAACCAGACCTATAAGGTATTTCTGTCTTCTTACAAGGCAAGGGAGGGGTGTTGTGTGTGTGTGTGTGTGTGTTTGTATGTGTAATATATATGTTTGTGTGTGTATGCATGTGTTTGTGTGTTTAAATGTGTATATATGTGTTTGTGAGTGTGAATGTATGTGTTTGTATGTATGTGAGTGTGCATGAATAATTGGTTTGCCTAGAAGTCTTTATTTGTCATGCAGTTTTAACACACACACGCAAGATGAATGTGTGTATGCGAGTGTGTATGTATGTGTGATGTTCCATGTGCTATTGCACGAGAGGCACCGCTATGTCTTTGGTGTGTTTTATGTGAGAGTGCGGGAAGCACAAAGCAGGCCAATAAAACCCTGTATGCGTGCCAGCAGAGGTGTGTGTGTGTGTGAGTGAGAGAATGTTCGTGTCCTGTATGTGTAGTGTCCGCCTGGTCGTCTTCTATCCCAGTTTAACAGTTGTTTTAACTTTCCATAGCATGGTGTGAAAAGGGAGCCAGCTCTTCCCTCGGCAGTAAAAGAAACACCCAGGATAAATGGTTCTTTAGCCCCACAGATCCGAGGCTGTTGTGTCAGAGAGGCTACCCCCCCCCCCCCCCCAACCAATCATGACTGCTGGTTCTTCTCACTACTGCTTTATGACATTACCAGTCAGCTTTCATTTGAGGATAGCATGTCAACCGTTGACATAAACCAATCAGTGCTGACTCTCTACTGTGCCTTGTCTATTGACCTAGTTGATCATGCTGTCTCTCTCTCTCTCTCTCTCTCTCTCTCTCTCTCTCTCTCTCTCTCTCTCTCTCTCTCTCTCTCTCTCTCTCTCTCTCTCTCTCTCTCTCTCTCTCTTTCGTTTTCACCCCCCTCTTTCTCTCTTTCTCCCCCCCTCCCTCTGTCCCTTTCTCTTTCCACCTTCGTCTCTCTCTTTCACTCTTCCTGTCTTCATCCCTCTCTTTGTGCCTTGTTCTTTCTCTTTATCTCTGTCCCTCTCTCTCTTCCTGCCTTCATCTATCTATCTATCTATCTATCTATCTATCTATCTATCTATCTATCTATCTATCTATCTATCTATCTATCTATCTATCTATCTATCTATCTATCTATCTATCTATCTATCTATCTATCTATCTATCTATCTATCTATATATCTATCTATCTATCTATATATCTATCTATCTCTCTCCCTCCCCCAAACCTCTCCTCCCAAGTCATAATTAGTTGACATTAGTATTTCCACCCATTATGTACTTTTCTGAGAGTATAGCCTACTTGCAATGTATTTTAGCAAAAGTCTGTTAGCAAAAGTAATGAAAAATACATCAAAGGTACAATTTAATTTAATATAATGGAACTACATGTGAAGTGCAGCATCTACTGTAACACATGAAGCACAACTTACAGTAATGTGGTTTCAATTCAACACAACTTTAGTATACTTTCTGAATACACAAAAAGTATACTAAAATATCCAGAGTATACTTTCAGAAAATGTCCTTAACTTTAAAATTGAACTTGGGTCTCCCCCCCCCCCCTCCTCACTCTGACTCATGAATGGCCTTTCCCTTCCAACACCCTCATGTAGTGGGAGGCATTCACAGTTACATAGATATAACACCTTACACCTTACAGTGACTGAGTATAATGATGACAGATACTTGACTCAATACTGAGAGGTGCTCATTGAATTACACACATATATGAGGTGTGGTACGTTTTAATTTGCACTTGTGTATGAAGCTCTGTGCGCGTGTTCATGTGACCCATACATCAGGGTTGGGCTTATTTCACTTTAAAAGTGAGTGGAAACACTAGAGATCAAAGGGATGATTTAAAAGTTATTTATTCTTGCAAGTCAAATAATCATGTCATATTTGATGTGATGGTTATATACATCTCATAATTAGTTTTAATTTTAAACTATGGGGGGGCCCCGCCATGTTATTGTTGTCTTGGATACGGAGTGTCACTGCAGTGATGCATGTAGTGAACTGCCGAAAGATTTCTAGTGTCACACACTCCTACGCAGAGCTGTCCACGCCTGTATGTTGTTACACAGCCTGAAACACACTCCTACGCAGAGCTGCCTCTACGCCTATATGTTACACAGCCTGAAACACACTCCTACGCAGAGCTGCCTCTACACCTGTACATCACACAGCCTGAAACACACTCCTACGCAGAGCTGCCTCTACGCCTGTACGTCACACAGCCTGAAACACACTCCTACGCAGAGCTGCCTCTACGCCTGTACGTCACACAGCCTGAAACACACTCCTACGCAGAGCTGCCTGTACATCACACAGCCTGAAACACACTCCTACGCAGAGCTGTCCACGCCTGTATGTTACACAGCCTGAAACACACTCCTACGCAGAGCTGCCTCTACGCCTGTATGTTACACAGCCTGAAACACACTCCTACGCAGAGCTGCCTCTACGCCTGTATGTTACACAGCCTGAAACACACTCCTACGCAGAGCTGCCTGTACATCACACAGCCTGAAACACACTCCTACGCAGAGCTGCCTGTACATCACACAGCCTGAAACACACTCCTACGCAGAGCTTCCTCTACGCCTGTATGTCACACAGCCTGAAACACACTCCTATGCAGAGCTGCCTGTACATCACACAGCCTGAAACACACTCCTACGCAGAGCTGCCTCTACGCCTGTATGTTACACAGCCTGAAACACACTCCTACGCAGAGCTGCCTCTACGCCTGTACATCACACAGCCTGAAACACACTCCTACGCAGAGCTGCCTCTACGCCTGTATGTTACACAGCCTGAAACACACTCCTACGCAGAGCTGCCTCTACGCCTGTACGTCACACAGCCTGAAACACACTCCTACGCAGAGCTGCCTCTACGCCTGTATGTCACACAGCCTGAAACACACTCCTATGCAGAGCTGCCTCTACGCCTGTATATTACACAGCCTGAAACACACTCCTATGCAGAGCTGCCTCTACACCTGTACGTCACACAGCCTGAAACACACTCCTACGCAGAGCTGCCGCTACGCCTGTATGTTACACAGCCTGAAACACACTCCTATGCAGAGCTGTCTACGCCTGTACAACATTACGAGTATAAGTAGGCTAGTTTACTTCCTCTTGGGCCAGGCAGAGATGTTTGTCAGTAAAATGTCATCCAACTCTCTTTGTAGGAGTGTGGTGTTTCCATTTCCCTTTTTAAATACAGGAAGTAGAACAAATTGGACCCCAGTTTATTTCCTGTTATGGGAGTGGTTAAGGTTATGGATATGGTTATGGGAGTGGTTAAGGTTAGGGATATGGTTATGGGAGTGGTTAAGGTTAGGGATATGGTTATGGGAGTGGATAAGGTTAGGGATATGATTAGGGGAGTGGTTAAGGATAGGGTAATGGGAGTGGTTAAGGTTAGGGATAGGGTAATGGGAGTGGTTAAGGTTAGGGATAGGTTTATAAACAACTTAAGGTTAAAAATTATGACGACTTGCGGCCTCCAATAAAACGCAGATGTGATCTTTAAGCGTCAACCTCTGCGACAGCTGACAATAGCTGACCGGAGATCAAATGCAGTCCGTTCTAGAATTGTCTGTTGTTTTTGTTGTCAACTTGTTACTTGAAACCATCTACTGACAAATGTTCAGTGTGAGAAGATTGTCCTACTGTATCTAACCTATTGACAAAATAAATTAGAATGAATGTTCTGTCATTAGGAAACAAACCGCAATTGAATTGAAAGTGAACAACCCCTGTGTGTGTGCGTGCGTGCGTGCGTGCGTGCGTGCATGTGTGCGTGCGTGTGTGTGTGTGTGTCTGTGTGTGACAAACAAAGAGAGAGAGAGAAAGAATGATGCATCAGACTAAGAGGTCACGGGCATTGACTGTCCAGTCAGTCAGTTTCAGACAGAGGTTCTTTGTTGTAGCCTGTAGTTGCTTAGAGGCCCATGGTCTTCATCTACCCGGGACGTCCCTCGTGATGAGAGGAGCTTCAGGAGGGGGGGGGGGGGGGGGGGGGGGGGGGGGGGCCTCTAATCATGGTACATTCAAATACAATGCAAAGTGAAATTTACAGGCGGCGCAAATGCATACAAGGTCAGTTGAAAGATGCGGACGGAGGCAAACGGACGCAGTTTTGCTCTAGGCGTCCACTGAACATATTTCAACTTGAGCGAGTAATTTGCCAGGCGAGATGGAGCAAATATAGGTTTAACAGTGAATATGAAATAGACTGCTATGAATGCTCTGTAGCGAAACAAACCTCTCCTTCTCTCTACCTCTCTCTACCTCTCCTTCTCTCTCTACATCTCCTCTCTCTACCTCTCCTTCTCTCTCTCTACCTCTACCTCTCCTTCTCTCTCTACCTCCCTTCTCTCTCTACCTCTCCTCTCTACCTCTCCTCTTCTACCTTTCCTTCTCTCTCTACCTCTACCTCTCCTTCTCTCTCTACCTCTCCTCTCTCTACTCTCTACCTCTCCTCTCTCTACCTCTCCTTCTCTCTCTACCTCTCCTCTCTCTACTTCTACCTCTCCTCTCTCTACCTCTCTTTCTCTCTCTACCTCTCCTTCTCTCTCTACCTCTCCTTCTCTCTCTACCTCTCCTCTACCTCTCTTTCTCTCTCTACCTCTCTTTCTCTCTCTACCTCTCTTTCTCTCTCTACCTCTCCTCTCTCTACCTCTACCTCTCCTTCTCTCTACCTCTCCTTCTCTCTCTACCTCTCCTTCTCTCTCTACCTCTCCTTCTCTCTACCTCTCCTTCTCTCTCTACCTCCTTCTCTCTCTACCTCTCCTCTCTACCTCTCTTTCTCTCTCTACCTCTCTTTCTCTCTCTACCTCTCTTTCTCTCTCTACCTCTCCTTCTCTCTACCTCTTTTTCTCTCGCTTCAGGGGGGGGATCACTTCTGCTGATTCAATGTCCCTCCTCTGAAAGCCTCTCTCTACCTCTACCTCTCTTTCTCTCTCTACCTCTACCTCTCCTTCTCTACCTCTCCTTCTCTCTCTACCTCTCTTTCTCTCTCTACCTCTACCTCTCCTTCTCTACTTCTACCTCTCTTTCTCTCTCTACCTCTACATCTCCTTCTCTCTCTACCTCTATCTCTCCTTCTCTCTCTCTACCTCTCTTTCTCTCTCTACCTCTACCTCTCCTTCTCTCTCTACCTCTCCTTCTCTCTCTACCTCTCTTTCTCTCTCTACCTATCTGTCTCTCTCTACCTCCTTCTCTCTCTACCTCTCTTTCTCTCTCTACCTCTCCTTCTCTCTCTACCTCTCCTTCTCTCTCGACCTCTCTTTCTCTCTCTACCTATCTGTCTCTCTCTACCTCTCCTTCTCTCTCGACCTCTCCTTCTCTCTCTACCTCTCTTTCTCTCTCGACCTCCTTCTCTCTCTACCTCTCTTTCTCTCTCTACATCTCCTTCTATCTCTACCTCTCTTTCTCTCTCTACCTCTCTGTCTCTCTCTACCTCTCTTTCTCTCTCTACCTCCTTCTCTCTACCTCTCCTTCTACCTCTACCTCTCTTTCTCTCTCTACATCTCCTTCTATCTCTACCTCTCTTTCTCTCTCTACCTCTCTGTCTCTCTCTACCTCCTTCTCTCTCTACCTCTCCTTCTACCTCTACCTCTCTTTCTCTCTCTACCTCTCCTCTCTCTACCTCTCATTTCTCTCTACCTCTCTGTCTCTCTCTACCTCTCCTTCTCTCTCTACCTCTCCTCTCTCTACCTCTCTGTCTCTCTCTACCTCTCCTTCTATCTCTACCTCTCCTCTCTCTACCTCTCTTTCTCTCTCTACCTCTAACTCCACCTCTCCGCTCTACTTCTCTCTACCTCTCCTCTCTACCTCTCCTTCTCTCTCTACCTCTCCTTCTCTCTACCTCTCCTTATCTCTCTACCCCTCCTTCTCTCTCTACCTCTCTTTCTCTCTCTACCTCTCTTTCTCTCTCTACCTCTCCTTATCTCTCTACCTCTCCTCTCTCTACCTCTCTTTCTCTCTCTACCTCTCATTCTCTCTACCTCTCCTTCTCTCTCGACCTCCTTCTCTGACCTCCTTCTCTCTCTACCTCTCTTTCTCTCTACCTCCTTCTCTCTCTACCTCTCTTTCTCTCTCTACCTCTCCTCTCTACCTCTCCTTCTCTCTCTACCTCTACCTATCATTCTCTCTCTACCTCTCCTTCGCTCTCTACCTCTCATTCTCTCTCTACCTCTCCTTATCTCTTTACCTCTCCTTCTCTCTCTACCTCTCTTTCTCTCTCTACCTCTCATTCTCTCTACCTCTCCTTCTCTCTCTACCTCTCTTTCTCTCTCTACCTCTCCTCTCTACCTCTCCTTCTCTCTCTACCTCTCCTCTCTACCTCTCCTTCTCTCTCTACCTCTCCTTCTCCTATCCTTCTCTCTCTACCTCTCATTCTCTCTCTATACCTCTCTGTCTCTCTCTACCTCTCCTTCTCTCCACCTCTCCTTCTCTCTACCTCTACCTCTCCTATCTCTACCTCTACCTCTCCTATCTCTACCTCTACCTCTCGTTCTCTCTCTACCAGCCCTTTGTTTCTATGTCCCTCGTCCAACCTTGGCCCAGTGGAGCTCTCCTCTCCCCTGAGTAAACAGGCATGTGACTCCAGATTTAAGCAATGCTATTAACCGCCCTATTGCCCTGCGGCCGCGCCTGTGCTGCCTCCCAACACCCTCACTCTGTTGCGCTGCACTTAAGAGAATAAGACAGACTAAACCTTGGTCACGTAGTGGAGCCGGGAGGCACGGTCCAGCCTGTCTGGGCCTCCTTCTCTCCTCTTATATATGGACGGCCACACCGAGTCTAGCTCCTCTCCCCTGCCCTTGCAACCGCCCACACAACCTCCTTCACCCTGTCCCTTCCCCCTGACATCTTCCTCTCCCTGCCGCTGTCCCTCCCTCCCTCCTGGCTTACACCTCTCCCTCCCTCCCTCCCTCCCTCCACCCTTGGGAGAGAGAGAGGAGAGAAGGGAGGGAGAGAGAGAGAAAGAGAGAGATGCAGGAACGAGGGAAGATGAGTTTCATCCAAGGCTGGCGTGCCGTGGTTTCCTCTGGGACCAACGGCAACCATCCAGATCTGTGTATTTTGTGTGTGTGTGTGTGCAGTGCACTGCATACATTTATTCTTACATGCGTGACTGCTTGCTTGTACATACAGCATGTGTGCGTGTTCGTGTGTGTGTGTGTGTGTGTGTGTGCGGCGCGCAACTAAACTCAGTAGTGCGGGTGTCTTTGTGGTTCGTCACACGCTACATCCAGCTGCTGATTACACAGCTTTGTTTGGTCACTCCCTGCTCTACACTGTTCCGCGCTTATTATCAGCCAGGGGGGGGGGGGAGAGAGAGAGCCTCTCTGCTCAGAGTTACACACAGAGAGCAGCCCTTCCCTCCTCACATCCAGGCAGCGAGCAGAGCACACAGTCCATCAGTCCCGTTCCAGCCGTCCTCCACCACGGCTCAGTGCAGTGGAATGGACCGGTGCTGTGTTTTTCTTCCTCTGGCTAGTGGCTATGCAGGCGGTAGCAGCAGACAGACTCACAGAGAGACAGGCAGGCAGGCAGCTGCGTTGTAGTCGTGGAACCCCTCCCCTCTCTCTCTCTCTCTCTCTGGATTTTGGGCTTGTTTATTCAGTCTGATGACAACGGGCGATCAGAGGGATCTGATCTGTCCCACTTCCTGTCCGGGTGCCCCCCCCCCCCCCCGGTATGGGGATGGTCCATTAGTTAGGCGTGCAGAGAGCATGGACTTCCTGGTTGGTTTATGATTTAGCTGTGGTGTCACTTTTGACCTCCCCACCCCTTAAGGTTAGGGCAAGTGGTCGTGGCCCATGACCTGTCACCTCGACGAAGCAGCAATGGGATGATGAGTCTGCCCCCCCCCCACACACACACACACACACATTCCCTTATGGAAAAGCAGCGTGAATTTCACATGCATTCACAACTGCTGCGTACCTGATTTTGCATGTGTAATTTTTTACCATGGTACTGGCCATAATTAGCAGTGGTATTTCCGAATACCATCATTATTGATCATTGCAAAATGCCATGATAGATGTTTGTAAATTACTCTCCTGAAACGTTGCTTTCACTGACAGTATTATCACATGCAGGCCGTGCGACGGTGTCGGCGAGATCAACGTGTGAAATCATATGATCATAGAAGTGTTTCCAAAAACACATTTGAAGCGCGTGTGATCATTATGTGACAGTCATGAGCCCAGAGGTGGTGTGTAGATCCAGTAATCTCCAGTTCCAGCCTGTTCAAGCTGCTGCGGTCAGGCAAACGCCTGCGAACACCAGCAACTAGGACAGAGAGACTTCGGCTCAGCTTCTTCCCCCAGGCCATCAGAGTCTTGAACACTGAACTCTCCACACACAAGCACACATGAGCACACACACAACACACACACTGTACACGCTCACACACTAGCAGTCACTTTAACATGAACACACACACACATATGCTGCACACGCTCACACTATGGTCACTTTACACAATGGAAGGTCACTTTAAAAACAAGAACAGGAGTGGTTCTTGTATAGTAAATAGATGGATAGCAAGCTAGCATAAGGACACATGTATAACTGTAGATTGTATAGCAATGTAGCATTGTATAGTAGTGTACATAAGACCCAGTGCCCCATCCGTAGCTAACAGTGTATTGCACTAAGGGTAGACGGACTGCCAGCGCGGGCCCGCTCTACTTTCAAAATAATATAATGTGAAATTCATGTGAATATCCACATGTGACGCGTCTTCTCCGCAAGGGTTCTGCTATACTCTATACAAAAATCACACGTATATTTGATGTGTACTTTGGAGCCAGATACACACACACACCGAGCTGGTGTTGAAATGTACTCTCATAGAGTCTGAACCAAACTGCAGAAGCGTAGCAGGGCCTGGGAGCCAATGTTGTGACGGCTAATTACACTGCAGCTCTGGAGGGCTGGCGTCGTGTGTTTGTGTGTCCAGTGAGTGGAGGACAGCCATGCTGGGCGTGTCTGCTTCCTGCCTATATAGGGAGAGGAACTGCAGAGATGAGTAAATGAGGGTGCTGCTCTGTAGCAGCAGGAAGCACCACAGGGGAGAGAGAGAGACTGCTGATTTCACAACAAGATGGGAGAGATGGGACAACAGAGAGATCGGACTTTCCAGTGATAAAAAAAAAAGAAAAAGGGTGAAATCAATCATTATCGTGGTGTCAAAAGAAATCCTCTCGTTATATCTCAGCGTGAAATTAACGTGTATGTCACTTGGCATTTTGTCGTTTTTTTTTTATATCGACATTTGAGAAGCCCTTTAGCTCCGCTGGTTAGTGCAGCTGCCTGTGGATCCTATTGTCCCAGGTAGTGGTGGGATCTCACTGCCCTGTGGATCTGTATCCAGGTTTACACACCTGTATCCAAAGGTCACGCGTGGACGAAAGGATGTGCAAGGATGCACTTCTCGGGGGGAGGACAACTGTAAACTACTGAGGAGTCGGTCGCAGTCAAACCAGCACCTGCTAGCGGGTCTGACCCTTCAGCTCAGCTAGTTAGTGCAGCCGCCTGTGGATCCTATGGTCTTGACTTGACTTGGTCCCAGATTAAAATCCACTCAGTTACAAATGTATCTGCTACAAGGTTGGCATTGTGTGGACTGGACATGTATTGACTATTCACACAGTGGCCATTTTGCTATTATGTCATGCTCAGATTGGGATTATTTCCCCAATGGCCTTTCATTAAAGGCTTGCAAAGCAGTCCCTCCAGTAATGTCAAGAGTGTCAAGGGGTGTCATGATACACAGATGCTAGGGGCACCCAAGTGGCGACCCATGTAACGCGCTGCGTCGCGAAGCGGTCGACCCGGGTTCGATTCCCGGACCCGGCGTCCTTTGCCGAATGTCTTCCCCTCGCTCTGTCTCCCGTTCTTCCTCTCTCTCTCTCTACCGGACTGCCCGGTGGTAGTACAAACAAATAAAAATCTACCAAAAACATAATTAAAAAAATATTATAATAATTATACACAGATGCTCGATACACACCCCTAGTGTTGACGCCTGACGCGGCTCTGTGTGGGACATGCCAGCTTGTTAGCAGTAGGCTACTTGGCTTCCTTGCTTGGGTAAGGGGTTCCAGTTCTCTTCAGCTGCTCACTCCTTCCCCAGCTAATACCTCCTCCTCTGTCATCCTGATATCTAGCTAGCTGCTCCTGTGACGTGAGGAAGTCGTATCTGTCCATTTACACCAATAAAATAGCTAAATGGACCGTATGCTCCGGAATTCATCACTTGATTTAGATTTTCTTTGTGAGGGTTTATATGCCTTTGGGAATGCACCTTGTCTGCGTACTCCTCTTAAGCCAGGGAGAAGTTTTCATGCCATTCCATCGGAGTCTTTATGGTTATCCAGAGAAATTCAGCCGTGAGGCAGTGGACCTAGACCCCATGTGTTAAAACTGTTCTCTCTTGCTCCTCTGTCGGTCTCGTAATAACAGACTTTATGAGAAGAGGGACTTGGCAGCCTGGATCTCAGGTCTGACTGCCAACCAGAGTAACTCCCAGCTTTTATAGCTCTTTAATGAGAGGGTGCATTAACCCAGGCCTGGGAGGTATAGCCTGTTTTATGGTGTATCCTCATGTATCCATAGTATGCATTTATACAATACCATCATCAACGATACTTATCATAAGCTAATGTGTATATATATATATACAGTATATATAATACAACATACTTAGATAATGAATATTGCAGTGGTATTTTACAGAAATTACTATGGAAATTGGTTGGGAATAAGGGCGGCTGGGTGGCGCAGCGAAGATTGCGCTCGTCACCAATGCAAGATACTCCGGTCTCGAATCCGGGTGTCAGCGTTGCCTCCGGCATGGGCCGGCCGTCATACTGGCTCAATTGGCAGAGTCAGCGGGTGGAAGTCGATGGGTGGTAATCTGGACGTTGTGGACAGCGACTCCTACAGGTCGGTTGGGGGACGCCTGCACAGCAGAGACAGGAAATAGCGAGGGTAGTGTGAGCCTCCCACACGTTACACCTCGCCACTGAGAGTCCGCGTTGGCAGGTGAAAAGATGTGACAGGCTGCCTCCTCGTGTATCGGAGGGGACACGTGATGCAAGGCTTCTATCCTCCCTACAACCGACCAGTGGGGGGCATATGCGAGCAACGTTCAGGACAGGGGAGGGGAGAATTGGAAAACACGAAATTGGGATGGGAGAAAGAAAAATAGAAAAATAAGGAGAAAAAGTGGATATTAAAAAAAAGGAAATTGGTTGAGAATAGACTCTTTTGAATGAACTATCTCCATGACAACTATGTTACCAAAATGAAAGACGTCAAACGTGAGAAAAAACAAATACAGTCAAAAATAAGAAAGATGAATATTGTGGTATGACATTTTGGCTTTATCATTCAGCCCTATAATTAACCTCTCTCTCTCTCTCTCTCCAGGCGCTGGCAGCCAATGCAGGCACAGGGTTTGCCGTGGCGGAGCCGCAGGTGGCCATGTTCTGCGGGAAGCTCAACATGCACGTGAACATCCAGACCGGCCGCTGGGAACCAGACCCCTCTGGAACCAAGAGCTGTGTAGGAACCAAGGAGGGTATTCTGCAGTACTGCCAGGAGGTGAGACTATAGTCCCCGTTTAAACAGAGACCCCGCAATATTTGAAGAACCCTCGTTCTGGCATAATGCTGTCCACGGTGCATGCTCTTAGACCGAATGCCAGTTTTTCTGGGTTCGGAGACTTGACCCTACGGGGCACGGCGTGCAACACAACAGCGGAGGGTCCCGCAGATAAAAGCAGGGCATCTCGGGTCTCCTTGTCTCCTATAATGACATGACCACCATAATATGGTCTTCCTCCATAGCTCCAAACATCTGTGATAAACTGGATCTTTAGAAAATGACCAGAAGCTTTTGTTTGGTCTAGAAAGGACACACAGCTACTGCCGGCATGAAATTATAAGCTGCCGTTGGAACGACAGGAGGGAATGCTCACATGAAGATAACATAAACTATCCAGAGTGTTGCTTATTTGTCTGACTGCACAGGCAGCTACTGGGGCAGCAGTCGTAATAGCTGAGGAAAATATAATCATTTTGACACGACTCTGTGCAGCTAGCTGATTATGTACCGTGAACTTTTAACCAAAACTCGTCTCACGTTGCATATTCTTTTAATAAATATAAAATGTGTAGCCTATTTTTTAAATGATATTAACTCATTCTGCGCCATTGCTTAATGCGCGAGAGGGCGCTAGAACGCCACCGCTTTACTGCGAGATTTGCGAGTGCTTAAAATATATCTTAAATTATAGCTATGGGTCTAATACACCCGTCGATTATCAGTGAGTTGCTTCCAGTCAACATGTACGAAACAGATTGTTTTTTCATCTGTACATTTCCGTTTTATACCGTTTTGAATATGAGTATAGTTTTGGTGATTCTTAGTAATTCCAGGAAAAGACGCGATAATAGCGCTTTAGTGGAATACACTAAACACGTTGTCATTTTTCGCCTGATTATCGAATCTTCCTGAAATCAACACTAGATCATCATTATTATCCTTCCTCATGCAAGAATGAAAAGTGCCCTGGACCGTGGGGCTCCCCCAGTACCCTCCTCCAACCCAACAGCACACAGCCACACACACACACAGAGACAGCTTCGATCGGGGTAGAAAGACATATCAGATCAACGCAAGCTTTTATATATAGTGTTCTTACCTGGTATCTGATGTAATGCAAAAGAAATAATCCAATTATCTGATCGCCATTCCAAATACTGCTCGTGGAGGTCCGTCGCACATTACCGAGCGTTACACACGAACCGGCGGGCGGGGTTACTGTTCCATGCCATCGTTGTATAGACCTACCTCACCTGAGTATTTAAACCCCGCCCGCACGGCTCGGATCGTCCCAGAAAAGAAACTACACCATTACTAATGGAGTGCAATACCAGCTGGAAGGCGTAGGCAGCGGTATTTGCCCTTTTGCGAGCTCAGACCCATTCCCAATGATAACATCAGGCTGGATGGATGAACATGAATGGATATCGCTAATAAAATAAATAACGATTAAAACCCGACTATACTCGTGATTGGCGCTGAACGGTCGGCGAGTTAACCCGACTATCATCGTGAATGCCGCTGAATGAGTTAATATTATTATATATATTGTTGGTATTGGTGCATCTTTATCAAACACCATTATTCACAGTGGGATTGTAAGCCTTGTACCTGTGATTTTCAGTAGCTATCGGACTGTGTAGGCTGGATTATTATAACCAGACACTTCTATGATACAGATATCTTTACTAAAATGTTCTGGCTCTCCTCTCACTGTATCTGTTAACATTAAACTGACTGTAGATATTACTGCCATCCATCACCAGGCTTTTGTTATGCAATTTTGAGAGATAGTTTTCTAAAAAAGCATGAGGTTGTATTTTCCAGAAGCTTGTGAATTCTTGGATTGCATTTATTGATAACATTCTGATGGCATTTTGAGCGAAGTGTAAAGTGTGTGCTCTTTCACGGTTGAGCAGATACTATCTACCGACTGCAAAACGTGTATTAGTTGATCCTGCTGAAATCTCTCTCTCTCTCTCTCTCTCTCTCTCTCTCTCTCTCTCTCTCTCTCTCTCTCTCTCTCTCTCTCTCTCTCTCTCTCTCTCTCTCTCTCTCTCTCACTCACACACACACACACACACACACACACACACACACACACACACACACACACACACACACACACACACACACACACACACACACACACACACACACACACACACACACACACACACACACACACACACACACACCATTCCTTTTCTCCTCTCCACTTCCTGCATCGCAGATGTATCCCGAGCTCCAAATCACAAACGTGGTGGAGGCCAACCAGCCAATCAGGATCGAGAACTGGTGCAAGAAGGAGAAGAAGCTGTGCAAAGGACACGCCCACATTGTGGTGCCTTACAAATGCTTGGGTAAGTCTGTACACTTGAGCGCTGGCTCAAAGGTTAGCAAAGCCACTGGCAATAGTCTAAATGGGCCTTCATATCAGATGAGCCACAATCGGCCTTCTCCTCAATATGGATATCGAAGGGATTGTGATTCAGCTTAGCTATAGGCAGAGGTGACGTGGAGCGATATTGGGAGTCCGATTCAATTGACTAATCCTGGCCTTGAGCTGCAGATTTAGCAGAACCAGCCCGGATGATGGCTAACGTCTCTCAGAATGAACGGCCGGGAGGGGAAAAGCCATTATTGTTGGGGAGGCTTGTCGAGCAATAAAGCACAATCTTATTTCCCCCCTTCAGACAGTGGCCATAAACTCCCACAGACACATAGGGTCAGTGAGCGCAGGCTCTGCGCTCCACTCCTCCTTCTTTATTACTCTGCTGTACCCGTCACACACACTTCCCTCCAAGCCGCTCCCCCCTAATCAGCCGTGGCAACATGGCTGTACGCTGCTTTTATTAAATGTCGGACGGAGCCTCTGTGACTTACAGTACACAGCTACCGCCTTCCTGGGCGTAGCACTAATGAGAGCCAGAGTTGTAGAACATGTTAAACGCACCGGCCGCTGTCCTCGGTACGCCCTGCCCCTCGTTGATTGAGTTGTGCCGCTTTCACGAGATGTAAAAGCCATTAGCATTTCAAGAGCATTTTTGGCAAATGATCAGAGGAGGCTTTTGGGGGATTTGGGGGAGAGTAGACATCCCTACTGGTGTGGCGACTGAGACAAGAACATATAGCTGGCAGAATGAGACTGACCCCTGAATTGTCCAGCTTCTCCTCGCCGACCAGGCTGCGCTCTGTAGGTCACACAGATGTCCGCCTCGGGCTACCTCTCTCGACACCTTACCTGTCTCTTTCATCTCCCCTCTCCCTCCATCTTGATGCCCCCATCAATAACCAAGACATTTCATTAGGATTCAGCTACAGTACTGTGACCGCAGCTTAATTAGAGAAGAAAGAAATCCCATCACCTCTCCAGGCATAATTAATAAGGCGTATTGCCTATTCTTGACGATTTTTGTCATCACTGGATATGTGCATACTCATGTCCCGTCACATTGCAGGTTCTGCCCCAGCTGTTTTGTGTGGCTGCCAATGAGGAGAGAGAGAGAGGAGAGAGAGAGAGAGAGAGAGAGAGAGAGATGAGAGAGAGAGAGAGAGAGAGAGAGAGAGAGGAGAGAGATTTTTGGCTAATCATTTAATGGAATGTGAAGGGACTTAATTGGAGGACATTGATCATATACTACTACATGCTACAGTCTGTCACCTGTCACCACACACTATTTCACACCACTATCATTTCACACACCTCTTTCATACCGAGCGCCATTGCCATCCGAGTGGTATTGAATAATTCATTCTTTTTGGCATTCATCACAAAATGTTCCTGAGAGTGGGACATCTGAGGATATAGCATATTAGTGTCGGCCACAGTAATTACAGTAGAGTCAAAGGGTTGGTGCAAGAGACAAGAGCGAGGTGAGCTGTAGCTCAGGGGATATGATAAAAAGGGGGCGGGCTAGACCTGTGTCCATGTCAAGTTAATAGGTTTATATGAATAATGTAGGCTCTATGAAGGGGGTTGAGTGACAGAGAGAGAGCGAGCGAGTGGCACGCGTATTGCTTATCCTTACCCCTAGAATGCCAGCCTTATAGTAGTTTCCGCGGTCGTTTCACTATGTTTGCGAAGCTGTGTGTGTGTTCTGTATTACAGCTGTGGAGACATGGTGCAGCTCATTTTGACAAACATTCCTTGTAGTGCAAGATGGGAATAATAGTTTGTTTCCACATGCTGTAGTTTGTAGTTTATTACACGCTAAACATCGCGCATTTCCAAGATAATCCAGTATTTTTTCATAGATTGCGAGATAAAACGCGTTATGTGCAATAAGCCCAAACCGTTCAACTTCTGGCTGATCCCATGAAACCCCAATACTCCCAAATCAAAGGTATATGACATGGAGAAATGAAAGTGAGGCTGAGTATAAACCCCAAGCCATTGCAGTTCAGACACGATAGAGCGGGGATCAAAGTAAAAAGATCCAAAAACATAATATCTCGTTTTTGGCACTCAACGCTTGTCGAGCAAAAACATAATATCTTGTCAATGTGTTAAAAACTAGAAACGCCAAGGAAATCATTCAAATAAGCGTTGTTTTTATTTGACACGAAAAAATTATCAAACCAAGATTAATTTCCCTATTGGGATTGAAGTGCAAACCTAACTTTCACCAATCTTCACTTGAAAAAAAAAATAATAATATATATATATATATAAATGGTTACTCTTGATCAAACAAAGATGAATGTCGCTATTGGGATTAATAGTGCAATAACTTGCTTTTTCACCAAACTTCACTTAAAACCAATAAAAGGTGCCTCTTGATCATCAAACAAGAAGGAATTGAATAACGTGCTAATCTAACTTTCACCAAACATCACTTTTTGTAAAATAAAAGGTGACTCTCAAAAAACCAGCTCTTTTTTGTGAAAATCGATTTTCATTTTTAAAAATCTTCCTAAATCATAAATTCAAATTAATCGATCAAATCGTTGGTGTGGTTGCAATTTCGTTCCCACTTCTGGGCTGAAACTAACGTGATAAGCTAACAATATACAATGTTAATATTTGCATTTCAAAGCGGTTATGCCAATCTTGTCGACTCGTCGGATGTACAATCGGTGTCCACTGTATTTAGAAACACAAATGGACTGCAGACAGCAGACTAGCTAGCCATGTAAATTTGAATAAGCTGATATCATATCAAGCTGACAAACGGAAACAATATGCGGTGGAAATAGTTCTATATGCCATGAGGGAGAGACCACCTGCCCCATGGGGCCTGCATACCCAGCATGTCTTGTGGTCCAATGAAGACAGAGCTTCCGTCAGGATGCTTTTAACACACGCATACTATAGTCAAAGACCCTTTGTGTGATTATACTAGACCTAGACACTTAGCTAATAACAATGGGCTACCATTAACTAATTGCTAAGTAAATGAATCACCTCACTAATTTTAATTGGGATATGCGCCATGCAAGCATGATTTTAATTGAAAAGGGCCCCAGCTTACTGTTTAAAGTACAGGGCCTCCAGCCCTAACACCCCCTACTGGCACAATCTGGCCGTGTACCTTGCAGATAAATGTGACTTTTGTTCCACGGCACTGTAATAATAATAAAGTATAATGTTCTTGTCAGACAGCAGAAGATCATTTTACTCAAGTTTGTATCATTGTCTGGACTGGCCTGGAGTGGTGGTCGGTTGGGACAGTGTGGGACTGATTGGTGTGTGATCTGTGGATCCATGTTGACGGCCGACAGAGACCCGGGTTCAACCCCCGGTAGCGGTACCACCGGCTTGGTGAGACAGTGTTCGGGGATGGGAAACTGGTGGGCCATTAGTCCTAGTCGTTGCATTAGCGACTCTTACTTGTCTGTCGGGGTGCCTGTTCAGCGGGGAAGGGATCTGGGGAGTGACGGCGTGAACCTCTGTGCGTGTTACACTCTCCCAGTGAAACTCCTAGCTGTCAGGTGGGAATGTATGGGATGTATCGGAGGAGACGTGGTAGTCTGCACCCTCCCCAGACCGACGGAGGATAGGATAGAGAACGTCAAGGATCCGGGTGGGTGTCTGATAGACTGGAGATTAAAGAAGAGAAGGATGGATGGATGGATGGATGGATGGATGGCTGGTAGAGAGGAGGTAAGCGCGAAACAGGAGTTATATATGGACACACAGACACACTGTAGTGCTTGCAAGGCGCAGCTGCTCTCCTAACACCACCATCCATCACCCGCTGCAGTGTGACTCTGCAGGCCGTCTGCTCCTAACCCACTCCTCACAACCTGTGTGTGTGAGAGAGAGAGAGAGAGAGAGAGAGAGAGAGAGAGAGAGAGAGAGAGAGAGAGAGAGAGAGAGAGAGAGAGAGAGAGAGAGAGAGAGAGAGAGAGAGAGAGGGGGGGGAGGGGGAGGGGGAGAGAGATTCAGGAAGAGCTGTGAATATACAGAGACTGCAGCCGAGGAATAAGGGGTGTGTTCTAGTCGTTCCTCCCGGGAGGAGATGAGAGGCAGCTGACTCCTGTGCTATTTCCAGTGCCCTCCTCTTCCTACCCTCTCATTTTCCAAACACTGCCTTTTTCACCCACTCCCCGGCCCGCCTGGTGCATGTCAGCGGCCCAGCAGCCAGCGGCCCAGCGCTGCCTCAAAAAACACCCGCTAAAACGAGCAGTGAGGGCGGCTCCCGTCTTTGTGAAACCATAGACCACTATTGTGCGTTTGTCAGTGTTCTGTAGCCACACTGATCTCTGCTTGGCCTTTGTCCTAACTCCCTTCTCTCTCTCTCTCTCTCTCTCTCTCTCTCTCTCTCTCTCTCTCTCTCTCTCTCTCTCTCTCTCTCTCTCTCTCTCTCCCCTCTCTCTCTCTCTCTCTCTCTCTCTCTCTCTCTCTCTCTCTCTCTCTCTCTTTCTCTCTCTCTCTCTCTCTCTCCCTCTCTCTCTCTCTTTCTTTCTTTGATGGCAGTATTTCTACCTGAGGGCCTCCTCACTCTGGCAGCCTGTCCCTGTTAGATGTCTGACCCCCTGCTAGATACGCTTAGGATATTCCATCCAATATTCACTCCCAATGCTTCTGGGGAATTTCACTCGTCTGTGTTCACTTTTCTGCTCTCGATCGGTTTGTCCTATGAAAAATTAATATATATTTTATATATTTTCTAATTTTTTTTTAATTTATTTGTCATGTCTTTATTTAAACGTTCTCAGCAGGATCAAGGTATCTCTTTCAGGAGAAATCTGTGAAAGCAGCTGTTGACTGAACTCATAAAACAAATAATAAGATTCCCTCACAGCAAGAGTCTAGTCTACCTTATAAAAGCATCACAGCATGAAACACAATGTGTATGGGATGAGCCAGTAACATGGGGATGAATCCAGGTGTTTGCCAGATGTTCAATTATCAAATACCCTTCCTTTTATACCTCCATAATGAAATGCAAAGGACCAGGCAACTATGAATTATTTAATTATGCCCTATTTCAGTTGTCTCATCTGCTATTCCTTTTTTAGCGGCAGCGAACAGCTTATCATTTCTGAACCTGGTGTCAGGAGCAACGTCCAGGCCACAGCACGGGCGGTGGGGAGTGAAGCGGGACACATTGGTGCCGTGACTAACGGGCCCCTGGGCCGTGTGATTTGTTATTACAGTGGGGGAGTTTGTGAGCGACGTGCTCCTGGTCCCGGAAAAGTGCAAGTTCTTCCACAAGGAGCGAATGGAAATGTGCGTCAGTCACCAGCAGTGGCACGGTGTGGCCAAGGAGGTGAGTGAGGAGGAGTCACTGAGGAGGCGGGGGGGGGGGGGTTAAAGGTAATGGACATGTCTCATACACACAGTAGGATCACATGTCTTTCAGGAATAGAGTCTTTAGTGTGAGGGGGCTTTCTCACTAGCCATTCGGGGTCGAATCAGCTCCGCTCCGTCCTTGCTCCGTCCTTGGGTGCGAACTTCCCCCTCCCTCTCCCCCCTCTAGTTTGCGTACACACTGCAGTCTTGGTGCGCTCTGGGTTTTGTTTACGGTTTGCGCTTTGAGCAAACCGTAAGCTGCCGTAGGCGATGATGTCACACTTGAATGTAAACACAGGAAGAGTTTAACACACGGTGATGGAAACTGGATGCTGATATAAAGAAACGAATAACCAATAAATATGAAGTTATATTTGAACCTCTGTTGTCAAGCCTTGTCAATATAACCTACCCCCTTTCTTCACGAATGGAACTGGTGTCGTGGAGTCCGCTTTGAGCGTTTCCTGGGTTAGCGGCTAACGCTAGTTAGTTTAGCCTATTTATATGGGATAACTTAGCAGCTAACGTTAGCCCATTGCTCGCGTCAATTATAGTGCATGTACTGGTCTATAGAAATAAATGCATTCGAACAAGAAACCAATGTATAGACATAGCAATGGCATAGCAAAAGAAATTGCCAGGCCTAATGCGAGCCAGGGAAGTCTTGTGCTTGTAACGTGGCTTCATCTCGAAGTTTTCATCCACTGAGCCGTGAGGCTCAACATGCTTGTTTGGTTGAGGTCTGAACTCGCCAAATTGCTCATAAATATAGTTTTTGTGGGTATTGTCCAGTTGTTGCTGTATGTTTTTATCTGCCCAAAATTCAAGCAAGCATGAAAGCATTACAGTAAGCCAGGTCCAGGTTTGGAGCGAATCAGCATCCCCGGGGACGGGGGGAGCGTTCTCATCAGGGACGATCACACCCTATTTTGGTGCGATCGTGCTCTGATTCGACCCGAATGGCTAGTGTGAAAGCCCCCTGAGACATACTTTTAGAATCCACATTCTCAGCCCCTTTGTCCCTCTCATAGTATCTATATTCCCTCTCTCTGTCTCTCTCTCTCTCCCTCTATCTCTGTCTCTCCCTCTCTCTCTCTGTATCTCCCTCTATCTCTCCCACACTCTCTCTCTCTCTGTCTCTCCCTCCTCTTTCTCTCTCTCTCTCTCTCTCTCTCTCTGTCTCTCCCTCCCTCTTTCTCTCCCTCCCTCCCTCTTTCTCTCCCTCCCTCCCTCTCTCATCTCTCCCTTCCTCCATCTCTCTCTCCCTCCCCCTCTCTCTCTCCCTCCCTCTATCTCTCTCCCTCTATCTCTGTCTCTCCCTCTATCTCTCCCTCCCTCCCTCCCTCCCTCCCTCTACACTTTTCTTTCCACCTGTCTGTGTGAGTCTCTGAGGCCCAGTGATCACAGGCTGACTGGGAGCCCTCACATGTCAGCTGCTAATCAGATTAGTGTTGTGGCTGTAATGCAGCTAATCCCCCCCCCCCCCCCCCCCCCCCCAGGAGCCTCTCTGTCCGACCACAGCTGGGAGAGCCTCTCACTCTCGGGGTCATGCACCTTCTGGTTGGGTTGCTCCCAGGCTCAGACCTCCTACACTGCACCTCATATTAAAGGGATAGTTGTGATCTTTGGACCCTAGCCCTGTTTATTACTCACCAATGGTGATGCTGATGGGTGGGGTCCTTCATGCTGTCCAATGGCGATGCTGATGGGTGGGGTCCTTCATGCTGTCCAATGGCGATGCTGATGGGTGGGGTCCTTCATGCTGTCCAATGGTGATGCTGATGTCCAATGCAAAGTCAACAGGGTCACGCTCCTGCCTGTGAAGCTCTCTGACGTTTACAACAAGAGGAAGGAAAATCTGCCAATGTGTTGAGGAGAATGTCCACCCGTTCCAATCCAACTGAACTGGACACAAGCGATGATATTTAAAAATCAGGCCACTTGGGTCACTCACGCACACAAGATAATTTTGTGTCTTTTTGAGAAAATTCTTGGAAGTTCACCCAAAATCTCGTTCCATAATTTACGACACAGGATACTGAAGTTACTCAAGACAATCCCCAGACCGTTGTGAACAGCTGCAGTAGGCAACTTTGGAGAAATGAGCAAGAGTGAGTTTACCTGCCCAGCTGAAATACAGCAAGCTCTGCATAATTTTTCAAACCCATGCAAACAAAGGTTTTCCACAGACTCCCAGAAGCACCAGCTGCTTTAAGCTGAATAAATAAATATATATATATATACATTCCCCAACCTCTGATCGGCAGGTGGTTTTTCACATTATGGGTACTTTTTGACTATGAACAAAGCGGGCTCGCACGAAACGCCGTATCTGCTATTTTGTCACAATTAAACACCTTTGGAGCATTGAAAAGTTTGTTGCGAGCCCCGCTTTGTTCATGTACTACTGTTTTTACAGTTTGTCTCAGCACCAAGCAACGGAGGATG